>NC_060120.1:753292502-753618335 GCF_021461395.2 Schistocerca americana
TCTTCTAGCAGCCGCAGATGAAATATTTCATAGTGCCAAGTTCACAACTTCAGAATGCCGCAGTTTCCGTGTAGGCGGAAAAGGAACGATTTCAGAAATGAGATTTGTCGGTGCTTTGTTTTTTAATATCAGTAATTGCGGTAAAGAAGTTGAGTCATTAGGAAGTTCATTCAGAATGTTTTGAAAAATATGAAGATACTGATCCCAAGTTCTGTGATTCTGATGACAATAAAGTCGACACAAGTTATTGATTTCCTTCATCCATCTCTCTGAAGCGTTAGATTGAGGGTGAAAAAGTGAAATGAAAATTGGTTTAATCTTACGACGCCGTAGAGTATGAAGCCAAATTTTAGAGCGAAACTGTGATCCATTATCTGATATAACCTTATCAACATGACCCACTTCTTTAAGAAAATGTTTGATGAAAGCATTAGATACTGAATGAGCTGTTGCTTTGCGTAAAGGTGTAAAACACGCATATTTTGATGTCAATTCCACTGCTACGAAAATGTACACAAAACCATTAGTAGAACGAACCACTGGACCGAACAAATCGACTGCAGCCATCTCCTTTAATTTTGCTGGAATGATAGGAAACAACGGTGCTCTGTGAGAAATAGTTGGCGGCTTAGCCTTTTGACATAATTTGCATTTGGCCAGAACAGATCGAATACGTTTTTCCATATTACTGAAGTAGCAATTTTCCCGTAATTTATGAAAGCATTTTCTGGGACCAAAGTGTGCATAACTGAAATGCGTATACCAAATCAGCTTATTAACCCACTCATCAGGAATACAAACTAACCAAACAGAGTTGTCGACCGATTTTCGTTTAAAAAGAATATCACTGCGAACTAAATAATACTGTCTGATCGCTACGCTTTCCTTTCTCCTCCACTTCTCCTTAATGTCCTTCCAGATTGGATCCTTATTTTGCTCCTTAGCGATGTCCTGGAGCGAAGACGAAATAAAGTTCTCAAACGCAACACCTTGAATATACATCAAACAATAATTGTTTTCTTTGCAGTCCTCTTCAGCACTTTATTTCAAACTCATAGGTGCACGTGATAAAGGATCAGAAACAATATTAGAAGAACCCTGTATGTAAACAATACTAAAGTCAAATTCCTGTAGGTACAACGCCCATCGTGACAATCTTCCATGAGTTAATTTTGTTGACATAAGAAATTCCAGAGCTCGATGATCGGTGTAAACCTTAGTATGTCTGCCATACAAAAATATGCGAAATTTTGTGAAAGCCCATACAACAGCCAAAGCTTCATGTTCCGTAATCGAATAATTCTTTTCTGATTTAGAGAGAACACGACTTCCAAATGCAATAGTTTTCTGTACTACAACGCCGTCTTCTTCTATCTCTTGAAATAAGTGTGCACCTAGGCCCTTGTATGATGAGTCTGTCGCCAAACAAAAATCTTTAGATAAATCCGGATGTGAAAGAAGTGGTGCAGCAACTAAAGCATCACGAAGTTGTTCAAATTCTGACTGAGGTTCCTCATCCCAACACCAATTAGATTTCTTTCCAGATAGTTCACATAAACGAGGTGTGGCCAAATCGTCCAATCTAACAAAGCGTCTAAGAAAATTACAGACACCAAGGAAACTACGAACATCACGTTTTGTGGTAGGAACAGCATAGTGACGAATAGCGTCTAATTTCTCTGGATCAGGAAGAATACCTTTTGTAGAAATAATGTGACCAAGAAATTTCACCTGAGAACGACCAAATTCAGACTTTTCTAAGTTCACTGTAATGCCAACTCTTGCAAAAATACGTAATAATGAATCCAAAATTTTGTTGTGTTCACTCCAAGAACGTTTAGCAATAAGAATGTCGTCAACATATGAAGTGATATTGTCACGATGATAAACAGGTAAGATTTCGTTTAAACTACGAATGAATGCTGCTGAAGATAAAGTTCAACGGTAATTTACGAAATCACTTTTGGGTAAATTAGTCATATCCGGTTATTCTTTAACGATTCTCTAGATAGATTGATAACTGAAGAGTTGTTTTGACAGATGCAAAGAATAGTAAAAGAGTAGGCAGCGGTGCAGAAAACTAAAAGCGAAATAGCACCACTACATTATCAGTAAACTCTTCCGGGCTAAGTTTCCGTGGTCGATCTGTAGAACTTCTTCTCCCTGACGTTTCGTTCTCAACTGCGGAGAACATCTTCCGAGGTGAGTCGACGACTGGCTGCTAGGAGCTGGGGCCGCCGCTTATATAGAGATCGTAGGGGGCGCCACCACACGTCACATGGCGTCGATGTGCAGCTATCTCTGGCTATCGTCTGTTCTCTCGATTGCAGGCAATCGATTGTCACGTGATTGATGCAACGTCGACCGCCATATCTTATCCAATTTTAATCCTTCTTCTTTACGATTAAAATTGTATTGATGTTTGTGGATTTCAATTGCCTCTCTATACATACGTGTATAATAGTGCGACGTCCTCGCTAGCACGCTTGTTTCACCAAATTTTATGTCGTGATCTCCATCCTTAAAAACATGTTCCGCTACTGCCGATTTGTCGATATGTCCCAAGCGACAGTTTCTTTTGTGCTCCGTCAACCGTGTATTGATGCTTCTTTTGGTAGTTCCTATGTAAACCCTGCCGCAACTACACGGAATTTTATATACCCCTGGGGTGGCTAGGGGGTGACGAGCATCTTTTGTTGATCTTAGGCATTCACTAATTTTCTTAGTAGGCCTAAAAATGGTCTCTACCTGAAACTTGGCTAGTACTTTTCCAATGCGATCCGTGATATTATGGATGAACGGAAGAAATACTTTTCCAGCTGATGGTTGTTGCTGTCTCCCATTTTTAGGCATTTTTCTATTTGGGTGAAGTGCTCGATTAATCTCGTTTTTTGTATAACCATTTTTCGCAAAGGCCATTCGTAAATGATTTAGTTCTTCTTGTAAGTAGCCTGGTTCACAAATATTATTGGCCCTATCCACCAGTGTTTTTATGACCCCCCTCTTTTGCCTAGGGTGGTGGTTTGAGTTCTTATGGAGGTAGCGATCGGTATGTGTACCTTTCCTGTAGACCTTATGGCCTAAGGTCCCATCCGCCCGTTTGATAACTGATACATCCAAGAAGTTAAGTTGTCCATTCTTCTCCTTCTCCATAGTAAATTTAATCTTTGGGTTGATGCTATTTAAGTGTACCAGAAAATCATTCAAGTCTTCTTCCTCATTATTCCATATTACAAAGGTATCATCCACATACCGATACCACTTCGAGGGGCTTTTTTTGGCCGACTGCAATGCTTGATGTTCAAAATATTCCATGAATAAATTCGCAATTGCGGGACTCAGGGGGCTTCCCATGGCTACCCCATCGATCTGTTCATAAAATTCACCATTATACTGAAAATAGGTTGAGGATAGACAGTGTTGGAACAAGGCTACTATATCAGTAGGGAACATATTGACTATATGGGAGAGAGCTTCATCAACTGGAACCATCGTGAACAAAGACACTATATCAAAACTGACAAGTATGTCATTAGGACCGACAGTAATTTCCCTCAATTTCTCAATGAAGTGTAGAGAGTTTTTAATATGACTCTCAGTTTTGCCTATGTGAGAACAGACGATAGCCAGAGATAGCTGCACATCGACGCCATGTGACGTGTGGTGGCGCCCCCTACGATCTCTATATAAGCGGCGGCCCCAGCTCCTAGCAGCCAGTCGTCGACTCACCTCGGAAGATGTTCTCCGCAGTTGAGAACGAAACGTCAGGGAGAAGAAGTTCTACAGATCGACCACGGCAACTTAGCCCGGAAGAGTTTACTGATAAAGACGCCGGCCGTGAAAGCCTACATGGAATGAGCACCACTACAGCTCGGGGCCCTATGCACGCTACGGCACATATTCACTTAGTGTAGTGAATCCCCTGAGGACTTTAATAGGCACACATAATTTCCAGTTTGTGACTTAGTGGCCAGTTTGGTGGAAGTGCGTACATAAATTGATCTAACCATGAACATGGATGTATGTCATTCTTAGAATTGCGAAAGATCTTAAATTTCCGAACAGTTAAGAAATGTTTATAGTCAAAGTTTTCGCCTCGTGGCGACAAAGACCTACCGCGTCTGTCCCAGTCCGAATGTCGATTATTGTCAAGTTCGCGCGCCTGGCGCTCTCTTGTTGCATCCCGTAAATGAAATAAATTATTTTCTTCAATGCCCTCTGCCATCTGTGATTCTAAATTTCTTCTGCTGTCTTTTCCTTCGATTTCGCCTTCAATTTGTTTGACTTGCTTTTGTAATGCCTCAAATTCCCTTTTGACACGTTCATTAAATTTTCGCTGATTTTCAACATGCTTATTTATGTTCTGCTACTCTTCGGTTTCTGCAAATGGCAACGATGCTGTATCATCTGAATCTGTGTCCCCATTTAAACTAAGACTTGTCAATTTATCTGAAATCTCCTCAACTCTTTCCGATAAGTCACTTAATTGTTCTTTCTGTTTATTTACGTCTTCCGTAAGTGTCGCGACTCGGGTTTCAGTATTAACACATTTGGTAGTTAACTGTTCATATTGTTGTGTTAGGTTATTTATTTTGTCATTTGGTACGGATTCCTCGATTCTCTCAAATAATTCTTCCTTATTGTGTGCACGTTGTAAATTTAACTCTGAAAATTTTTGTACTATCACGCGATCTCTTTCTTCCTGTTCTCTATCCTGTTCCTTTTGTCTAATCTCTACTGCAATTAATCTATTATTGTGAGCATTCAAAATCGGTTGTACTTCTTCTCTGATTACTTTCTTTAATTCATCTTTCATATTTTTGAAACATGTCCCTATTCGTGAGTCTAACCGTGTTTCCATTGTTCCCATCTCAGTTTTAATCGTTCCTATTTGTGAGTCTAACCATGTTTCCATTGTTCCCATACCAGTCGTAATTGTTCCTATCTCTGTTTTAATTGTTCCTATTTGTGATCCCACTGAGTCTAACCGTGTTGCCAAAGTTCCCATCTCTGTTTAAATTTAGATTCCAACTGTGATCCCAGATTTAATATTGCACCCATCAACTGCTCCATATTAGCAGGTTCGAAATTCTTTTCACCCCTAACATTTCCCGCAAAACTAACTTCCTTCTGCATAGCCATAAAGCTATCTGTGTTCGATACTATTTCAGAATCTTCTATCGTTAATCTCGTATTCTGTGAATTTTCTGATTGAGAAAAATTTTGAAATGGTTCCAGACTATTTTCCCGACTTATTAAATTGTTTTCCACTTCATTATTCATCATACTGTTCTCCTGTGTTGGCGAGTTTGCCGTGTCAACAATTTCGTCATTCTGACTATCCATCATTTTTGCCTTTTTCATCGATCACGTAATCATTTACAAAACATACAAAACTCGTCACTGTACGAAAATTACACACAATGACTCTTTATCTCCAACAATACCATTCACACGAAATGTTTCCTTCAAACACGATTAACGAACAATTGAAATAATTGCACTAAATTGTCAAACCTGTAGACAAGACAACAAAAATTAAATTTTGCAAAATACCATTAGAAGAATGGCAACTACCAAATCTACACATGCAATACAGACTGCAATTACTAGACTACAAATTACTACAACAATACTACTGTCTACTATTTTTACAATCAGAAGATTCCAGGTTCGAATCCTGGCAGGGTCGCCACGTGCATGGGGGCTTAATTATATAAATATGAAGTGCAAATACTTTTAATTTTTTGATTTAGTAACTGTCTGTTCAGTTACGAAGTCTCGTAAGTGGTTGGCCCTGACTAGTTTTAGTACGCAATCTGACTGCATAGAATAACAACAAGGAATGAAAGAAAATTTTCGTTAACACAATTAATTAATTAATTAAGTCACCAGCAACTATAAAACCTACGAAACCAAAACACAAGTGTAATTGTTCTGTGTGTGGAAGTGTGATTCAACGTACACATCTGGCACGGTTGTTCTTCAATAAGACAAGAAATTTTAAATATCATTTATACTGAAGTAATTAAAAAAAATAGAAATACTATAATTGCGCAAGAAAACCAGAATTACACTCTAATACAAGAACACAAGCCAGATGCTTTGTTGACTGAACCTGTAATGACGCATTATTTAAGACATGGAAATAATGAAAAAAAAGGGAATATTTCACCTTCCTATATATTGACGAAAAGCACTTTGATCATTTCGAACAACATCTGCTGTCTAGCCCATCAAACAACTGCATAAAACATGGAACAAGCACTCCTTACTACAACATCTCAACACCGACTCACTACTACCACATCTCGATAAGCACTCTCCACCATCACGTCTCGACAAGAACTTTTCACTACGACATCTCAGCAAGCACTGACAACTACGAGTTCTCGACAAGCACTGCCAGTGGAGGCGCAATCTCTGGCGCTGTGGCTCAGTGTAGCCACCTTTCAACATGTTCCGGGTAAATCAGGAATACAGAAATACAAGTCGCTGAGGAATGAAATAAATAGGAAGTGCAGGGAAGCTAAGACGAAACGGCTGCAGAAAAAATGTGCAGACATCGAAAAAGATATGATTGTCGGAAGGACAGACTCAGCATACAGGAAAGTCAAAACAACCTTTGGTGACATTAAAAGCAACGGTGGTAACATTAAGAGTGCAACGGGAATTCCACTTCAAATGGTTCAAATGGCTCTGAGCACTATGGGACTTAACATCTGTGGGCATCAGTCCCCTAGAACTTAGAACTACTTAAACCTAACTAACCTAAGGACATCACACACATCCATGCCCGAGGCAGGATACGAACCTGCGACCGTAGCAGTCGCGGGGCTTCCACTGTTAAATGCAGAGGAGAGAGCAGATAGGTGGAAAGAATACTTTGAAAGCCTCTATGAGGGTGAAGATTTGTCTGATGTGATAGAAGAAGAAACAGGAGTCGATTTAGAAGAGATAGGGGATCCAGTATTAGAATCGGAATTTAAAAGAGCTTTGGAGGACTTACGGTCAAATAAGGCAGAAGGGATAGACAACATTCCATCAGAATTTCTAAAATCATTGGGGGAAGTGGAAGAATAATATACAGAAGAATGGAAAAGAAAATTGAGAATGCGCTAGGTGACGATCAGTTTGGCTTTAGGAAAAGTAAATGGACGAGAGAGGCAATTCTGACGTTACGGCTAATAATAGAAGCAAGGCTAAAGAAAAATCACGACACTTTCATAGGATTTGTCGACGTGGAAAAAGCGTTCGACAATATAAAATGATGCAAGCTGTTCGAGATTCTGAAAAAAGTAGGGTGAAGCTATAGGGAGAGACGGGTCATATACAATATGTACAACAACCAAGAGGGAATAATAAGAGTGGACGATCAAGAACGAAGTGCTCATATTAAGAAGGGTGTAAAACAAGGCTGTAGCCTTTCAACCCTACTCTTCAGTCTGTACATCGACGAAGCAATGATGGAAATAAAAGAAAGGTTCAAGAGTGGAATTAAAATACAAGGTGAAAGGATATCAATGATACAATTCGCTGATGACATTGCTATCCTGAGTGAAAGTGAAAGAGAATTAAATGATCTGCTGAACGGAATGAACAGTCTAATGAGTACACAGTATGGTTTTAGAGTAAATCGGAGAAAGACGAAGGTAATGAGAAGTAGGAGAAATGAGAACAGCGAGAAACTTAACATCAGGATTGATGGTCACGAAGTCAATGAAGTTAAGGAATTCTGCTACCTAGGCAGTAAAATAACCAATGACGGACGGAGCAAGGAGGACATCAAAAGCACACTCGCTATGGGAAGAAAGGCTTTTCTGGCCAAGAGAAGTCTACTAATATCAGACACCGGCCTTAATTTGAGGAAGAAATTTCTGAGGATGTATGTCTGGAGTACAGCACTGTATAGTAGTGAAACATGGACTGTGAGAAAACCGGAACAGAAGAGAATCGAAGCATTTGAGATGTAGTGCTATAGACGAATGTTGAAAATTAGGTGGACTGATAAGGTAAGGAATGAGGAGGTTCTACGCAGAATCGGAGAGGAAAGGAATATGTGGAAAACACTGATAAGGAGAAGGGACAGGATGATAGGACATCTGCTAAGACATGGTACTAGAGGGAGCTGTAGAGGGCAAAGGCTGTAGAGGAAGACAGAGATTGGAATACGTCAAGCAAATAATTGAGGACGTAGGCTGCAAGTGCTACTCTGAGATGAAGAGGTTGGCACAGGAAAGGAATTCGTGGCGGGCCGCATCAAACCAGTCAGTAGACTGATGACCAAAAAAAAAAAAAAAAAAAAAAAAAAAAAAAAAAAAAAAAAAAAATAAAATAAAATAAAACCACTATGATCAATTTAAGCCCGCCTCGTTAGCCATGCAGTCTAACGCACTGCTTTCCGGGAGGGATGGTGTGCTGGTCCCTGGCACGAATCCGCCACTTAGGCGTACACCATAATTACTCTACCACGCAAACATTTGGGGTTACAATCGTCTGGTGTGAGACGTTCCTGGTGGGTTTGGGGGGGGGGGGGGGGGGGGAAGGGGGGTCCACTGGTGGCCGAACTGCACAATAACCCCGAATTCGGTGTGGGGCGGCGGTGAAGTGAATGGTCTGCTGTCGCCTATTGTGGGACTGTGTACCATTGAGGGCAACGGCGGGGACGAAGCCTCTCCGTCGTTTTTAGGTCTCCAGTTTTTTTTCCATCAGTCTTCTGGTTGTTTGGATACGACCCGCCACCAATTCCTCTCTTGGGCCAACATATTCATCTTGGAGTAACACTTGCACCCTGTGTCTTCAGTTATTTGTTGGCTGTATCTCAGTCTCTGTCTTCACCTACGGTTTATACCAACTACAGACACTTGCAGTGCCACACACGCTATTTGTGATGTCGTAACAGATGTCCTACCATCCTGTCCCTCTTATTGTCTCAATTTTTCTTATGTTACTTTCTTTGCCGAGTCTGTGGAAAAGCTCCCCATTCCTTACCTTATCAGCACACCCTGTTTTCAACATACTTCTGCACACCACAACCCCAAATGACTCAATTCTCTTCCGTTCCGGTCTTCAAAAAGTCCATGGTTCACTTCCGCAGAATGCTGTGCTCCAAACGTTCATTATCATACATTTCTTCCTCAAATAAAAGTCTGTTTTTGATACTAACAGACTTCTTTCGCAAGGAACGCTCTCTTTGCATGTGCTAGTGTGCTTATTATGCCCTCTTTACTTCGTCCGTCGTGTATTATCTTGTTTCCAAGACAGCACAAACCTTTAATATCGTCTACATCGTGATCACCAATTTTGCTCTTAACTTTCACGTTATTCCCGTGTCTCATAATTCTCATTATTTTCGTCTTTCGTTAGTTGACTCTCAATTAAGATACTCTACTCATTAGACTGTTCATCCAGTCAACAGACTCTGTGATTCTTCTACACTTTCTGTGAGGATAGCAAAGTCGTCAGCGAATCTTATTGATATGGTCGCACTCTGAATTATAATCTCACTCTTCAATCTTTCACTTATTTTCGTCATTGTTTCTATGTTCAAAACGAAAAGTAGCGACGAAAGACTGCATCCCTGCCTTTTTTTCTTTTTTTTTTGGGGGGGGGGGGGGGAGGGGGAGCGTCATCAGTGTTCTGAGTAGCACTTGCTACCTACGTTCTCAATTATTGGTTGAATGTATTCCAATCTCTGCCTTCCTGTACAGTTTTTGCCCTCTACATTTCCCTCTAGTACCATGGAAGTCATTCCCTCATGTCTTAACAGATGTCCTTTCATCCTGCCCTTCTCTTTGTCAGCGTTTTCCACACATTCCTTTCCTTTCCGATTCTGCGTAGAGCCTCTTCATTCCTTACCTTATCAGTCTATTAATTTTCAGCATTTGCTTGTAGCACCACATCTCAAATGTTTCGACTTTCTTCTGTTCCGATTTACCACAGTCCATGTATCACTACCATACAATGCTCTACTCCAGACGCACGTTCTCAGAAACTTCTTCCTCGAATTGAGGACAATGTTTGATACTAGTAGACTTTTAATTTCCAGGAATGCCCTTTTTTTCATTGCTAGTCTGCTTTTGATGTCCGCCTTGCTCTGACCGTCATTGGTTATTTTACTGCCTAGGTAGGTGAATTCCGTAACTTCATCTACTATGTGACTATCAATCCTGATGTTAAGTTTCTCGCTGTTCTCACTTCTGCTACTTCTCTTTGCTTTTGTCTTTCTTAGATTAACTCTCAACCCATATTCTGCACTCATTATGAACAGCAACGTCAGAACTACCTCCTTCGTGCCTTTACCTTTTGTAAAGCCAAACTGATCGTCATCTACAACATTCTCAATTATCTTTTCCATTCTTCTGCGTATTATTCTTGTCAGCAACTCGGATGAATGAGCTGTTAAGCAGATAATTCTTGCACTTCTCAGCTCTTGCAGTCTTCGGATTTATGTGGATGATATTTTTCCGAAAGTCAGATGGTATGTCGCCAGACTCATACATTCTACCCACCAACGCGAATAGTCGGTTCTTTGCTACTTCCTCAATGATTTTAGAAATTCTGTGCGAATGTTATGTACCTCTTCTGCCTTATTTGATCTTAAGGATTCGAATGCTCTTCTAAATTCTGATTCTATTACTGGATCCCCTATCTCTTCTAAATCGACTCCTGTCGTAAGATGTCATGGTCTCCTGACCTTCATTGCTTACACATTCCGCCCTCACAATCATATTCCACACATCAGGCCGCCTCATTTGAACCCAAACTCGATAAGATAAAGTCAATGTTGTATGAATTCATGTAAATGATATGCAGATAACAAGTAAATCGCGGATGCGCACTGGGGTTGAAATACTCGAGTCTGGCGTACACACACACACATTCCAGACACGATGATCACTGGAGCTTTTAGTTCGGGAGAGACAACCGCACACCGGGGGGCCGGTCCCTTCAGAGGACGAGTCAACGCCAAATGCCGAGGTGACCGCCTGTAGACCAGACAGCGTTAGCCAGAGTGAAAGGAAGAGCGACCCTGTGTTTGGCTTAAAAGCAAATTCCGCTACATTGTGTGGGAGCACCCAGCCTACGCATTCTTTACAAACATAGCACACAGTTTCAGGGGTTTTCACAGGGAGACAGCAAACGCCAAACGCCGATGCTACAGATTTCTGGATTGGTCGCCTTAAACGAAACGTCATTCTCCCGTTTTAGAAGAGCAATGCTGATTGGCAGACGATATTCCTGACGCCTTGAGCTGAAGGAATAATGGAAGAGACCGAAAGATATACCCCTTCACGTCTGGCGTGGGGAGGGCAGTTCCATTGTCGCTGTTGGAGCGAGAACACGTAACGAGAGCCTGTGCGCTCGTACGTGTACTCAAAGAGCGAGGAACAAGTCTCTCCCCAGTGCTTCACTGGGAGATCACCTCTGTCAAGAGCACCATGCCAATAGTTCGACTAGGGGCGAATAGGAGTGCTTGACTTCATCAAGGCGCAGGGAGTGTTTGATTGGCAAAGGTCAATCCAGATAGAACGAGAGTTATTTTATTTGTCAGCACAGAGTGCCACAGACAGCAGTCATCGCAGCTTACGGTATTGTGCTGTGCAGCTCTTGCGAGCCACATATTTTCCTCCATAACAATACACTGCACTGCATTTCACACGCGACAGCCTCGACCATACCTAGTATAAAGACTCCTCTTTTTACTATGCTAATTACTATTTAGCTCTACAGGGCCTTTATACTAAAAATGGTTCCCCACACCACCTAGTATTGTCTTTCTATGTGTGTGAGTAACTGTATGTTCACTGTTGTGGGTAAATACATACAGCGTACACTGAGCGGTGTGTGAAACTGATAGCGATTACACTCTTCCGCTGTTGTAGAAATCTGCTCCAGATGCTGCAGATACCGTGTTGAGCTGAAAGTGGTAACCAAAGTACGGAGAAATATTCTTTGGGGCTCTGTTGCATAGCAATCAGATTACTTTCAGTTCTGAGAAATGTCCAATTACTATTGTCCCGTCGGAACTGTTCTCAGCTGCTTCAATAAAATTCTTCAGGGTATCAGACCGCATCGTCATAATTTTAAAATGCGCCAACGTTTGGGCCAGCGTTGCAGCTAGCCTTCATCAGGGCCCTGATGAAGGCTAGCTGCAACGCTGGCCGAAACGTTGGCGCATTTTAAAATTATGACGATGCGGTCTGATACCCTGAAGAATTTTATTGAAGAAGACAACGGCCGCGGAAGCCTACGCTTACATGTTCTCAGCTGGTGTTTATTAGTAAATCACTATTGCAGTATATCGCTGGGTGTATAATAAGACGTACCTTCTTGAAATGAACGATATTTTATTGTTCTATTAACTGATTTCCTTCCATATGCACTTATATTTTACAATGTGAAATATAAACTCGCAATGGCGTCGATTTTTTACATCACAAGAATGGCTCTCCTCTCCTCAAATTACTATTAACCAGAACAAAAAACTCTCTATCCTAAGAATAATTATGTGAGCGCTGACCGCCAGTGTAATAAACAATATCTTTGTCTCTCTCTCTCTCACTGTCACAGCAAGTTTCGCTGCATGATACGTCATATATGCCCCTCTTGTGGACGAACGTTTTTGGGCAAAAACAAACACGAGCGTTCACACAACACTATATCGGTGATTGTTTATGACGCTGTATTAATGTCCACTAGAGTATTAATGTCCACTGTATTTCTTATGATATTTTGGTATTAGTGAATGACTATCTAAATGTAAATTATAGATTTGGGTGCATATACTGCTGACAAAGCCTGTGCTGAATTCCTGATGCAGCTTATATGCATAGCTTACATGCTTGCTTTTATTCATTTGTCGAGGATGGCATGAGATGTGATCAGAAACCTTTTTCATCATCACTCAAAGCTTCTGTCACTCGCCTTGGGATGTCTCAAACGGATAATCTAGCCATTCAGCCAAGTCCCACAAAGGAAAACCAAGGAAAACCTCGGGGTAGATATACCATCCTCGTATTTCTCATTTGCAAAGATAATTAATTGAATTACAATGGAAAAAAAATATTTACAATATGGATTTTTTTTGAATGAATTTAAACACTGTTCACAAAAGAAACACAACACTGTTAATCTTCTGTGTCTTGAGGTGAACCGTCGACGTGTTGGTTTTATGTCCATCTACGATTCCCTTCTATCAGTCATCTCCGGGTAACTGATTGAATTCTATTCCCATTTCACCGTCTCCTCGTGGGTATTATGGTTTTCCGCATATGGTTAACATGAAAATAAGAGTCAGTGTAAGTTCCGTGGAAAAGGTGTTTGATCTATACTGAGCTGAAATAGAATCTAATCTAAAGTTCTTTCTAATTCTCTGTCCTGAATTCGAAATATTCGGAAGTCGTAAGGTGTTCTTCATTTCTATCAACAACCCTAGAATGCACTATACACAAATCCAACTGGTGCTGCCGTGTCAACTTATGCTCGTCATCTTTGAAATGGACTTTAACACTTGTTGATGTGCTCATAACTGAAAGGCATTCGCTCAGTTGGTAACTTCGCGAGCAACAATTGATATAACGTAATTTACATACACAGGTATGTTGCAACAATAGTACAATTCTAAAGACAACGTTCATCACAAAAGATTGAAACAAAGTAATAGGCGTCCTTTTAAAACTGAGAACGGGTTACCCCTTCCGAACAGCATGACTTCAGCTCAGCGAGTAAAAAAGCAAATACAAACATACATTGAGATTGTTAAATTGACATAAGAAAAAATATCTTGCCATAGACCAGATTCATTTGAGTCACTAACCCATGGTCATTATGCATTGTGAAACTTGATTGAAGTTACTATCTACAAAATAAAAAAAAAATTAAAAGAAATCATTCATACTATAGCTAAATTCTTTGCATACTGAAAAGAAAACTTATCTTTACAGTGGAAAACCAATACATAATGTCTGCATATCTCTCGTACATTATGCCTGAAAAGAAAAACTAACTACTAAATTGCAAAAAAAAAAAAAGAAACTATCCTAAGTATGATTCATAGGTTATAAAAATAGTATTTTCAATCTTCAGAATCTTCAGTCATCATGAAATTGCTTTAACAAGTGATGAGGATACATTCCTTTCACCTTTCCATTCTTCACATCCTTCAAAACATAAGTTCCTGGATGGGGTATTTTGGTAATCACAAATGGTCCTTGATACAATAATTGCCATTTTGTGTTTTTCCTCTGTATAAGTGTAGCCTTAGGATGAGTTTTTACTAAAACTTGGTCTTTCACTTTATATGTTTTTATTTTTCCAAGTCGATTGTCTAAATATATTTTCCTTTTTCTTGCCTTGTCCATTATATTGAGTAAGGATGGTGGTACTTTATTTTGTAGGTCTATTTTGTTAATAGCTACTTTAGGAATTGGTCGAATCCAGTCATTCTGTTCCTGTTTTCCAAACATCAGTTCGTATGGGGTGTATTCTGTCGTAGTATGTGGCATATTGTTTACAATTTACTGAAAATCGTGAAGATAATCGATCCATTTGGGTTGTTGGCTGTGGAAATATGTTCTCATGAACCGGTTTAATTCACGAAAAATTCGTTCCACGGGATTCACCGAAGGGTGGTACACTGATGTTAGAATTTGTTTTATATCACAACTGGCTAATGTTTGCCTCCAACGAAATCCAGTGAACATTGGCCCATTGTCAGAAAGAATAGCCTCTGGTTTGCCTACCTGGACTATATAATCCTTGACCAGCTTCTTGGCTATGGATGCAGCAGTAGCTGATTTTAATGGATAAAGTTTGACATACTTAGTGAATATATCAAGAAAAGCTGCAATATATTTGCATCCTCCCCTTGATGATGGTAGAGGACCACAGACGTCGACCAAAATGATTGACAGCGGTTTAGTGGATATAATGGGATGTAGGAAATCTTTCACGCAAAAATTTCCTGGTTTGGCTAGCTGACAAATTTTACATTTCCTTAACTGTCTGTGCACTTTCCTGCGAATGTTTGGGAAGTAGCAATATGCTTGAATCTTCCGAGCACACTTTAATACTCCAAAATGTCCCCAAGTGACGTGCGTGTGCAAAATTAAGTCATTCTCATTCTTCTCAGGAATACACACCTTCCAATTATCTGAATCAAGATGCCCTTTGAAAAATAAGACGTCGTCCTCAACTTTGTGCAGTCTCTTCAGATCATCGTTTCCAGGCTTTGCTAAAGTTTCCTTTATTGAATGCCAACGAGGATCTTCATTCTGTAGTTTTTCCATGTTCTTACACATGTCAAGAAAATGTTTCCTATGTATTCTATCAGTCATTATAAGAACATTAAATTCGGACGGATTGTCCGTGATGTTGATAGTTGACAAATCTCCATCTGGCATTCTAGACAGTGCATCAGCGATGAAATTATCCTGTCCGCTTAGGTATTTAATTTCAAATTGAAACTCTTGGAGTGAGAGCGTCCATCTTGCTAATCTTGGATGTAATAATTTACATGTTTGCAAAAAACTTAACGCTTTGTGGTCACAGTATACTGTTGTCTTCGCTCCATATAAGTAATAGTAAAATTTCTTAAATGACCAGACTACGGCCAATGCTTCCCTTTCGGTAGTCGTATATGTTCTTTCACAAGCAGTTAAGAGTCGGCTAGCAAAGGCTATTGGACAGAAAGTTGATTTTCTGTCTATTACCTTTACTTGGAAAAGGCATGAACCTATTCCAATTTCCGAAGCATCTGCCATTAAACCGAATTCTTGCCTCTTATCTGGATGATATAATATTTGTGAATTGACTAAGGCATGTTTTATTGCTTCAAATGCATTCTGTCATTGTTGCGTCCACACCCACGGAGTATTTTTTGCGCAACAAGCTGTACAACGGTTCTGCATTAATAGAGTGGTCGTGAATGAAACGCCTGAAAAAAGACACAACTCCGAGGAAGCCCTTTAACTGTCTTTTTGTTGTTGGAACTGCAAAGTTTTTGATTGCCTTTAGTTTCTCGGAGTCCGGTAAGAAGTCTCTTCCATTTATAAGATGACCCAAAAATTTGATTTTATCTCGAGCAAAATGGGACTTTTTCAGATTTGCGGTTATGCCTGCTTCCTTGAAACGTTCTAACACTCTTCTCAATAAATCAACGTGCTCCTCCCATGTGTTCGTAGCTATGAGCATGTCGTCCACAAATAAAGTTAAATTGCTTCGAAGTGCAGGTCCCAATGCATAATCTAGAGCATTTATAAAAACTCCTGAGCTCACGTTTAGCCCGAAAGGTAAAACCTTAAGTTGATAGCTTCTACCTGCATGTACAAATGCGGTGTACTTTTTTGATGGTTTGTCTAGAGCCACCTGCCAAAATGAACTTCTCAAATCAATATTTGTTAAGTATTTCATCCCCTCGAACTTTTGAATTAGCTCATCGATATTTTCCGGGTGAGTTCACATGGGCACGATAATCTTATTTATCTGCCGTGCGTCTAGCACGAGACGAACTTTACCTCCCTTTTTCGAGACAACATGAAGCGGACTACAGTATGGACTCGTCGAAGGTTCGATCAGATCCCATTCAAGCATCTGGTGGATTTCCGCATCAACTGCCTTTCGTTGGTGCCACGGTACTGGATAAAAAATACGGCAGAAAACTTGGTGTGGTATCACATCTAAATGGCATGTGTATCCCTTGACTATACCAGGTCTTTCTTGAAAGACTTCATGATATTCCTGTAGAAGATCATATAATTGCTTTCTTTGGTGTTGTTGCAAATATTCAGGTTCTTGTACCTTTTCATATACCATATCTTCAGGGTTTAAAACTGGTTGCAAGTAATTAATTTGGTAATACCGTACAGGTTTGCTATGTATCCAATTTATTTGCAGCTTTCGTCCCTGACAATACTTTCCATGGGTACTATATTCCCTGAGAAGATTCAGTTGATGATTCTGATCCATTGTTGTAAAACTGGCACGGCCTAGAGAAAAATCGATATGCCAATTTCTCTCTCTAAATTCATCTATACCCAGGATACAGTCCTCAACCAATTTTTCTATTACAAGGAACGTGCATTTTATAGCTACATTTCCTATATCTAACTGGAGTTGAGTCTGCACTTTAACCTGAGAAGACTTATGACCAGTAGGACCTACAATTCTACAACATTGAACGGGAAAAGTCGGTGGATTTGCTTTCTGAAGTATTCTTTGCAATAACTTCTCAGAAACGACATTTACTGCTGCTCCTGTATCTAAAGTAACTTGCACAGTAATGCCTTCAATTGCCGCCTGAATTTTCGCAACAGGTACAGTGATATGTTCCTCTTGACAAGGCATCATATCGTGCTGAAGTTCTTCTATTAATAATCTGCCATCATTGTACCGAAAAAAATTGACGTTTGAATTTTCGCCCCTGAAAAGTTCCTCGACTGCACCGTCGGGGCTTCTGACAGTCGAGTTTAGTTTGACGATTGTCCATTATTAGTAGATGTCTGCTCCGTTACGTCGGTTATTATTGGTGGTTGATTTCTCCATTCACTTGCATTATCATTTGGTACCCGACCTGAAGTTTGTGGTTGGTTGTGATATTCTTGGGTTGGTTGCTGATATCGGCGTTTTTGCTGATAATTCCCTTCTTGATAGTATCCTTTCCTCTTCTTATTATTCTTCCTCCATTTCCGTTTATATGTTTGTTCACATTGTTGGTCATGATTACACTGGTCGGGATTTTCGTTACCAAATTTCACGTTTTCCTGGAAATAATTCACCTGTGGGTTTGGTGAATTGTGTGCAAAAGGTTTGTTTCCATACTGTTTGTTGTTACTATTGTATTTTTTAGGTTGGTAACTTGGCTGGTTATAGCGCACACGTGATTCTTCGAATAGAATGTCTATTGAATCCAATGTGGCTAGAAAATCTTCCACATGCTGTTCAGGCACATGTAGAAGTTTTTCCTTAACTTCAAGTGGAAGTTTGCCCTTTAATATTCGAATGATATCCTGCGTCGGGATTGGTTCATTCCAGTATTTACTTTTATTTACATACTTCTCGAAATACTTTCTTAAAGATCCATTTTTGAAAGAAAAAGGTTGTGGGTCAAAAACTTCCTTACGTAGTCTTTCTTGTACTCCCTTATTCCAGTATTTGTGCAAGAAAGCGCGTTCAAATTGGTCATAATCTTGACACCAATCGGATGCTTCTGACGCCCACATCGATCCATCTCCATGTATGAATCCCGCAACGTACATAATTTTTTGTTGCTCAGTCCACATTCGCGGTAATATCTCTTTAAATTGCTTGATAAATACCACGGGATTGATCGACTTCCTTTCGGGAATAAATATCTGGAATTGACGATATTTAAGCATTTTTTCTTCATTCGTAGTCACAGGTGTATTCTGGTGGCTACTTCGCGGCGAATGATAAACTCGATAATTTGTTTCTGGTTGATTACGTAAATATGCACCAATACATGGATATTGTTGCATGGATTCGGTTTCACTGGTTTCATCAGGAATAATGTCTGCTTTTGATAAACTGCAAGTAGTATGTGCCCCTCTAGTATTGACTAGACCTTGCCGGCTTGCTTTTAATGTATTTTCTATCTTTGCTTTCCAAGCAGGAAATTCATCTCCTATATTCTCCTTAATCTCTTTAACTTCTGCTTTAAGTTGTTCTTGTGCAGCTTCGTTGTTAACTTGCACGTTAGAAACCGTTTCTTTCAAGGATTTGTCAACATAATTTCGCACTGTCTCGATTTGCTCTTTCGCCCAATCTTCAATGTCCTTAGAGAATGCGATCTTATGTTCATTGAAAAGTTTCTCTATGTGGTTCTCGCCTTCGAGACTGAGAGTGTCTATCCTCCGAGTAAGCTCAATGACAGCTTGCTCGTTATCGTGCTTAATTGTATTCACGTCTTGCGCAATAGTGTTCTGTACATGAATAACTTCCTGCACTTGATGATTTAGTGTATCTTGACGACATAAGATGTCTTTGTATTTGTTTGTTAATTCCTGATACTGCTGTTCTTGTGTAACTATGAGTTGTGCCTGACTGGTAATCAAGTGACTCTGCTTTGTTTCCAAACTCTGGAATTTTTCCGTAATCTTATCATTTATTTCTTTTAGTTTATTAGATTGCTCCTGAGCCAAATTAAATTGCGCACTCTCCAATACCTGGAATCTACGATTCATGTCATTTGCAAAAGTGGATTGCGTAGTTTCCAATGCCTGGAATCTACGATTCATGTCGTTTGCAAACGTGGATTGTGCCGTTGCAAGATTAGATTGAGATGTTTCCAATGCCTTAATCCCTTGTGTTATGACAGTCAAACTTGACATCAGCTGGGATAACAAATCGGTATTCTCAGCAATTGGCGATTGCACTGGGTTTAATGAGGATTGTACCGGCACAATTTTCGGTACAGTCATTTCGTTTTCGCACGCGTCTGTGTCAGAGATGAAATTCATGTTCTTTGTTGGTTGCTGCATGTTTCTCTGGACTTCTTTCGACATATGAATGTCGGAACTAGCAACCGTTTGTGTCGACGGCGTGAGCGCATTAATTATTGCTGGTTGCTCAGCCGTAATCGACATATCGCTAACTACGGCGGTATTAAATTCTGTGGCTCTAGTTGACGATGCATTCACACTATTTAATTCATTTTGTGGCATTGTGATGCGTGCTTGCTTACTGGCTTTGAACATAGATCTAGTTATCACCATGTAAATGAGCAATTGACAGTTTCTCCTCTAAATAAGTCCTACAAAAATGACTATTGAACTTTTACACACGCAAAAAACGGTAATGTCCTAATGCTGTTAATGTACACTTTACAATGTGACACAAACACAGTACATAGATAACACATAAAATATTGTCTTACTATATCTACTGAAATACTGGAATTCTAGTAAAAGTAGTATGTTGTTGTTGTGGTCTTCAGTCCTGAGACTGGTTTGATGCAGCTCTCCATGCTACTCTATCCTGTGCAAGCTTTTTCATCTCCCAGTACCTACTGCAACCTACATCCTTCTGAATCTGCTTAGTGTATTCATCTCTTGGTCTCCCTCTACGATTTTTACCCTCCACGCTGCCCTCCAATACTAAATTGGTGATCCCTTGATGCCTCAGAACATGTCCTACCAACCGATCCCTTCTTCTGGTCAAGTTGTGCCACAAACTTCTCTTCTCCCCAATCCTATTCAATACTTCCTCATTAGTTATGTGATCTACCCATCTAATCTTCAGCATTCTTCTGTAGCACCACATTTCGAAAGCTTCCATTCTCTTCCTGTCCAAACTATTTATCGTCCATGTTTCACTTCCATACATGGCTACACTCCATACGAATACTTTCAGAAATGACTTCCTGACACTTAAATCAATACTGGATGTTAACAAATTTCTCTTCTTCAGAAACGCTTTCCTTGCCATTGCCAGCCTACATTTTATATCCTCTCTACTTCGGCCATCATCAGTTATTTTGCTCCCCAAATAGCAAAACTCCTTTACTACTTTAAGTGCCTCATTTCCTAATCTAATTCCCTCAGTAAAATAGCAACACTATTTATACTTAGAAAATTAATAGATGAAAGGTCACTAAATGCATAAATGCTCCAGAACGCTAGTAACTCAAATGTTCTGGCCTTTTTGAAGTTTCTGCTCGGCTGCTGGGACTACTACTAGTTACGCAAGAAATTTTGTGAATTTTTGTGTCATTTCCTTACAGCGGACGACTCCAGAAGATATTTATTGCTGAAATAATGGTAGAGTTTTGTCAGGACTGGCTCTCCCACGGCCGTCAGTAGTTCCAATGGAATATTGTCTACTCCGGGGGCCTTGTTTCGACTCAGGTCTTTCAGTGCTCTGTCAAACTCTTCACGCAGTATCATATCTCCCATTTCATCTTCATCTACATCCTCTTCCATTTCCATAATTTCTCTTTAGAACGTTAGGAGCGTCTGTCTGACTTCTGTAGTAATGTGGGGGTGGAAATTGCATCTTGCAGGAGTCACAGGGTAAAGCATACATCTCAGATTAATCCGTTGCGCAGAATGACAAAATAGCACCCACACGCTCACACTGTTTCTTTCTCTCTCACATCAGACAAATCTTCACCCGCATAGATGCTTTAAACGTATCCTTTCCACCCATTCGTTCTCTTCTCTGCATTTAACAGTCGTATTACCTTTGCATTCTTAATGTTACCACCCTTGGCTTTAATGTCATCGAAGGTTGTTTTCACTTTCCTGTATGTTGTGTCCGTTCTTCTGACAATTATTTCTTTTTCGATTTCTTCAAATTTTCCATGCAGCCATTTCGTCTTAGCTTCCCAGCACTTCCTATTTATTTCATTCTTCAGTGACCCTTATTTCTGTATTCCTGAGTTTGCCGGAACATTTTTGTTCTTCCTGCTTTCATCGATCAATTGAATTTCTTGTGTTACCCATGGTTCCTTCGCACTTTTTATCTTTGTACCTATGTTTTTCTTTGCAACATCTGTGATGGCTCCTTTTATAGATGTCCATCCCTCTTCAACTGTACTGCCTACTGAGACATTCCTTATTGCAGTATCTATAGCCTTAGAGAACGTCAAGTGTACCTCGTCATTCATTAGTACTTCTGTATCACACTTCTTTGCGTATTGATTCTTCCTGACTAATGCCTTAAATTTCAGACTACTCTTCATCACTACTATATTGTGAACTGAGTCTATATATGCTCCTGGGTACGCCTTACAACCCAGTATCTGATTTCGAAATCTCTGTCTGAGCTTGATGTAATCTAACTGAAATCTTCTCGTATCACCCATCCCTCTCCAAGTATACCTCCTCCTCTTGTGATTCTTGAACAGAGTATTCGCTATTACTAGCTGAGACACTTGTTGCAGAACTCAATTAGTCTTTCTCCTCTCTCATTCCTTGTCCCAAGCCCATATTCTCTTGTAACGTTTTCCTCTACTCCTTCCCCTACAACTGCGTTCCAGTCTCCCTTTACGTACTATAATATCCTTTCAATATCCTCATATACTTTCACTATCTCTTTATCTTCAGCTTGCGTCGTCGGCGTATATACCTGAACTATCGTTGTCGGTGTTGGTTTGCTATCGATTCTGATAAGAACAACCGTATCACTGAACTGTTCCCAGTAACACAATCACTGCCCTACCTCCTATTCATAACGAATCCTACTCCCGTTATACCATTTTCTGCTGCTGTTAGTATTACTCTATACTGATCTGACCAGAAATTCTTGTCTTCTATCCATTTCACTTGACTGATCCCTACTATATCTACTTCTTCTTCTTCTTCTTGCGTTACGGCCTCTGTAGGACCACGGGTAGCCGCTTCGTGGACAGCATTTTCCTCTTCTTCTCACAGAACTTCTTCATTCTTTCTCTTCTTCTCTCCCGCTCTTCTTCCGAGATCTTCAGTGTCCTTTTCTCCTTTTGAGTCTGATTTCGTCGGATATTGTTCGCATGTTCCGGTACAAATCCTCCCTAGGTCTTCGCATCCACCTCTTTTGGGATCGATTATTTTTATCATTATTTTTCTCTCTTCTTTCTCTAGTTGTTCTGCCCCATTTCTTCCTACTGTCATCGTATCAGCAGCATATAATACTAAATTCCTCACCGTTGCCTTGTAGTGGCTTATCTTTGACTCTGTGGATATATTCTTTTTGTTGTATATCTCTCTCGTCATACAGAAGGCTGTCTTCATCTTCTTTGTCCTGTTATTCCCTCCTTGCTCCTGTTCCTTCCTGTTATAAATTCTCCGGGGTATTTCGATTTGTGCAGCATTTGCACAGTGCCTTCCGGTGTTTCCCAGTCTGCAGTGGTGTTTAATGTGTTTGACTTGTTATAGCCTAACCTCAGTCCCACCTTTCTGGCTACCTTACTTAAGTTGTCGAGTTGTGTCTTCGCGTCTTCTTCCGTCTCACTTATTATTGCTATGTCATCTGCAAAGGCTAGGCAGTCAACTTGAGCCCTGTTGTCCTTTCTGTCCTCCACATGGGTCTTTGGTATTCCCATTTCCTCGTTTATTGCTCTCCACTGCCTCATAACTTCGGCCAGTGCTATATTGAACAACAATGGTGTCAATCCATCTCCTTGTTTAACACCAGTCTTGATCTCAAATTCTTCTGAAAGTGCTCCTCTGAATCTCGCCCTTGCCTTTGTGTTTGTCAGAATTTCTTTTATAAGTTCTTGTGTAGTTCCATTAAGTACTCTGTTCTTCATGATCCTAACAAGAGTCTGCCTGTCGATGGAGTCATATGCCTTTGTGAAGTCCACGAAGGTTATTACTGTATTTTTGTCTTTTAAGGCCCTATGTTCGATCAGTTGCTTCAGGATAAATATCTGCTCTATACAACCTTCCCTTCCTGAATCCCGCTTGGTAGTCGCCAACTGTACTTTCTACCTGATCTTCTACTCTCTTGAGCAATAATTTTAACAGCACCTTGTATCCGACCTCTAGTAGCGATCTTCCTCCATAGTTGTCAGAATCCCTCTTGTCCCCCTTCTTATGTATCGGTACTACTGTTGCATTCTTCCATCCATCTGGCAACTTCTTAGTTCTCCAAATCTGGTGGACTATGTTGGTCACGTTGTCTATAGCATTGTTACCTCCCCACTTTATCATCTCGGCTGCTATATCATCTTCTCCAGTTACCTTATTATTCTTTAGATCGCTTATGACATGAGCGACTTCATCCTTGGTTGGAGGGCATGGCTCTCTCTCTTCTGTGCCACTCCCCAGTTCCAGCTGGTCTTCAGGTGGTTCGCAGTTCAGCAGGTCGTGAAAGTACTCTGCAAGAATCCGACAGTTCTCCTTCGCACTAACAGCCAGCTCCCCTTTCTTACCTCTTATAAACAGCTCTCTGCCCTTGTATCCAATCAGACTCTTTTTGAATTTCCCGAAAAAGTGTCTACTGTTGTTTTTCCTGAATTTGGTCTCAATCTTGTCCAGTTCCTGCTTCATCTTTTGTCTTCTGGTCTATATTGTTCGGGCCGCTTCCTTTCTTGCTCCTAAGAAAACTTCCCATTTTTCCGGGTCCTTCTTGCTGCTCCAGTATCTCCAGGCTTTCCTGCGAGTCTCTACCGCTTCCTCACATTCCTTGTTCCACCACCAGTGCTTCCGTTTCTTTTCTTCCTCTCCCCATAGTTCAGCCTGTTTCACAATATTTCGCTTGATGTCGTCCCATTCATTGAATGATTCAATTCCTTCCTCATACCTGGATCGATTGTGTCTGAATTTGTCTCTGTCTACCTTTATGTTTTCTGTTCTATTCGTCTGTGGCAGTTTGTCCCTGTTTGGAATCCAAAGGCACTTAAATTCTGTGAGATAGTGATCAGATTCTATTCTTGTGTTGTTTCTGACCTTTGTCTTCATGATATCTTTAGCGTTTGTCCAGCTGATTGCTATGTGGTCAATTTGGAATTCCCCAAGGCCGGTGCATGTGTTTGCCCATGTCTTTTTCTTACACGGTTTGGCCCTGAAGTGTGCTGTCATCAATCTCATTTTGTTTTCTCGACACAGTTCAATTAGTCTTTCTCCATTTTTGTTTGTCTGGTAGTGCGCAGAGTACTCACCCACTACTCATTTATGTTGCTTCTCTCTTCCAATCTGTGCATTATAATCTCCTACGACTATCTTTACATGTCTGTATGGTATGTTTTTCAGTGTATTATCTAGCTCCCCCCAGAAACTGTCTGCAGCTTTCTTGTCTTTAAGGTTCTTGTCATTAGTCCGTTTATTATTGTATACTTTTTGTTCCCTGCTTGAAATGTCAGTGTTGACATTCTTTCTGACCTGATCTTCACTTTAGTTATGCCATCCTCGTATCTCTTGTCTACTGTGAACCCCATACCAAAGCATCTAGGTGCGTGTCTTTCCTTTCCTACTTTAACTCCTGGTTTCCCTTTCAGTACTATGAAGCCTTCTGACTCCACTGTATCTTCGTCAGTGTATCTTGTTTCTTGCATCGCTAATATTCCAATGCTTCTCTCTTTCATCTCATATATTACCTGTTTAAGTTTATCAGTGTTAATCATTGTCTGTACGTTTATGGTTCCAATTCTCAAAGTCTTTTTAGTTTTAATCTTCTTTGAGGTTCTTGGGAGCTCCGACTCTCCCCTTATGCACTTTTTGGCAGGTCCCCGAGAATCCGAATGCTTAATTGCATCAACCTTGGTCAACGGGGGATTCGCGCCCTGGGGTAATATCGATTCCATAGTGCAATCCATTCACTGAGCTACAAAAAATTTTTTTTGGATGAGATGGCTCGTGTCTGTCAGTTATACGACTGAAGTTGTTAGCCCTAGAAGATGTGTTCAGGCCGCCCCTGACATGGAGTACAGCCACTATCTGATTTGTTTCAATGGCTCTTCCGCTCTCTCTACCGTTGGGAAGTGGCGCTCCTCTTCCGCCTTCGAGAGCATTGGCCGGGCTTCGCCTGTAACCCTAGGTAGGGGCCCTAACTGTGTGCTACCATCCGGAGCCAGATGGACCCAGGTTTTTTTACGACGTTGTTACTCCTCCCCCTCTTCCTTCCCCATGACTTGCGAGATGGGGCCCGGGCTTGGGACCAGCAATGGCGGAGTTCCCTACTATGTCTAGATTGAGCCTTTGCATTTCTAATTTCATATTTTCTAGTTTCCCTACGACGTTCAAGCTTCTGACATTCCACGCCCCAATTCGTAGAATATTATCGTTTCGTTGATTACTCAATCTTTTTCTCGTGGTCACCTCCCCCTCGGCAGTTCCCTGCCGGAGGTCCGAATGGGGAACTATTACGGAATCTTTTGTCAATGGAGAGCCCATCATGACACATTTCAATTGCAGGCCACATGTCCTGTGGATACGCGTTGCGTGTCTTTAATGCAGTGGTTTCCATTGCCTTCTGCGTCCTCATGCCGTTGATCATTGCTGATTCTTCCGCCTTTAGGGGCAGTTTCCCACCCCTAGGACAAGTGAGTGCCCTGAACCTCTGTCCGCTCCTCCGTCCTCTTTGACAAGGCCGTTGGCAGAATGAAGGTGACTTCTTATGCCAGAAGTCCTCGGCCGCCAATGCTGATTATTAATCAAAATTTAAACAGTGGCGTAATTCGAACCCGGGACCGAAGACGTTTTGATTACTAATCAAAGACACTACACCTTTTATTTTTTATTTTATTTTATATATTTTTTTTTTTTTGCGTGTCGTCTGGGCGGACGTCACAAGACATCCGTTCAAGTTGATCGTTGATTCCTTTACTCAGTTTTTCATTACAGAGGGCGAGCAGCCCTCTGACCGATCACGATGAGATACCATGCCGGCACCCCTAGACCAAGGATGCACTTCTCATTCGTCTCTTATATCCTTTATAACCGAGAACTTTTTTCTTGGTCTTCCGATCATCGTCCCCTCTTGGTTCTTGTAGATATTGTATATTACCCGTCGTTCTCTACAGGTTATTCATTTTTTTTCCAGAATTTCGAACATCTATGCTCCGTCTCACACTGTCTAACGTGTTTCCCAAGTCGATAAATCTCATGAACGTGTATTGATTTTTCTTCAGTCTCGCTCCCATTTCCAACCGCAACGCCAGAACTGCCTAAATACAAAATCCAAACTGAACATTATCTAACAGAACCTCAATTTTTTCCCTTCTTTTGTGTGATATTCTTGTCAGTAACTTGGATAAATGAATTGTTAATGTGACTGTGCTATCAACTCCAGTTACTTCTTGTAAGGCGTCATGAGACACGTCCTCAACCTCAAGTAGGCCTTGAGTGCACTCTTTCCGCGTATACCCTTTCTGTTCTACGCTTAACAGGGAGATTCTCTTTGCACTTTTAATGTAGGAACACTTGCCTTTCATGTCGCAAAGGGTTGTTTTGACTTTTCTTTACGCTGAATCAGTGCTTGCGGCTATTTCGTTTTTCCTTTTCCTTTCAGTTCTTCTGCAGCCATTACACCTTGGCTTCCCTAAACTAAGTATTTACTTCATTCCTAAGTGACTTATATTTCGGATTTCCTATCTTTCACCGAACATCTTTGCATTTCCTTCTTTTGTCGATTAGTTGAAGTACCCGTATTTGTTCTACTGACCAAGATTTATTCGCAGTTACCTTCCTCGTATCTATGTCTGTCCTTGCAGCATCTGTGATTGCTCTTCTTACGGATCAGCACTCCTCTTCAGCTGAACTGTCGACTGTGGTATTCCTTAACGCAGTATCCACATATTTAGCGAATTTTAAATGAGTCTCTTCGTTCCTACGTGCTTCAGTATCTGCATTCACATCTACATCATACTTCACGCACCTAATGGTGTGTGGCGGAGGATAATTCTTATACCACTAACTGATCCCCTCTACCCTGTTACGCTTGCGAATGTCGCAGGTAAGCATGATTGTTTATAAGCCTCTGTGCTTGCCCTAATTTCTCGAATTTTATCGCCGTTCTCATTACGTGAGACGAATGTGGGAGGAAATAGTATGTTGTTCGACTGTTCCTGGAAAGTGTTCTCTCCAAAATTCAATGGTAAACCTCTCCGCGATACACAACGCCTCTCTAGTAACGCTTTCCAATGGAATTTGTTGAGCATCTCGGTAAATTCTCTCGCAGACTAAACGGTCCCGTGAAACGGGCCTCCCTTCGGTGAATCTACTCTCTCTCTCTCTCTCTCTCTCTCCCTCTCTCTCTCTTTCTCTTGTCTATTAGTCCTACCTGGTAAAGATTCCATGTTGATGAACAATACTCAGTAATCAGTTGAACAAGCGCCTCATAAACCACTTCCTTCGTGGACGAGTTACATTTCCTTTACGTCCTCCCTATGTATCTCAGTCTGCCCTCTACTTTTTCTGCTATTTACTTTACATGATCATTTCACTTCAGGCTGCTTTGGACAGCAACTCTTCTGACATCTTATTTATGTGACTTATTATTTATGAATGTCACCCCATTCTTGTCAGTGACGACCACTGAACAAGTAACATGACTTCCTCTCAGATTCTTTATGTTTAACATGGACTCTCAACACACAATTATGCAGTGGAATTGCAATGGATACCATTGTCACCTACCGGAAATTTCCTTGATGGTCACTCTCCAATATTTCGTGGTTATCGGTTGTTCTGTCGGAAATGTGCCGACCCCAGGGTAGCATCTGGCGGGGTCTGCAGTTTGGTTCGCTCCGATGTCTTGATCCCCCTCCATACCAAACTGGAAGCAATGGTGGTTAGAGGGCAAACGACTCTGGCAATTACCATTTGCAATGTCTACCTCCCTCCAGGTAGGCCACTTCCTCACATTGAACTGTCTACCTTGATGCAGAACTCCCGGTCCCATTTCTCCTACTGTGGGATAGAGCCACTTCAATGAGTAAGGGTCTTCTAATTGACCAACTTATTACGGAGCTTGATTTGTGTCTCCTCAATGATGGGTTCCCTACTCACTTCAGTGGCACCTTTACTGATGTCGATCTCACAATCTCTCACCCTGCTCTCATGGCTTCCTTACATTGGTCATCTCATTATGACGTTTCTAACAGTGACCAATTTCCAGCGATTCTATCATTCCCTTGCTGGTGCCTGGTAGATAGGCCCCCACGTTGGGGATTCAGCAGGGTCAGTTGGCCTTTATATACGTCTGCTGTGTACTTTGACACCTCCCTCTCGAATTCCATTGATGTAATAGTGCAAAGCGTCTCTGCCACCATTCCTCGTGCCAATGGCACTGCTGTCCCCCTATCCACAGGTCCCCCTCGTCGTACCGTTGTGGACAACGGATGTCTCAGTTGCGGTCCAGGACCGTCGACAGTCTCTGCAGCAAATTTAAACGACATTCTTCACACACCTACCTCCTAGCTTTTAAGTATCTCCATGCTAAGGCTCGTTACCTTATTAAGCAGAGTAAAATGGAATTCTTGGAGCGCTATGTTTCTTTCCTGGGGATGTATGCCTCTTCACTGCAGCTTTGGTCCAAGCTCTATAGCGTTCTGGGCTGTCAGCGACAGTCAACTGTCCAAGGTGCTCTGTGCACTGACCCATTGGTCCTTGCAGAACACCTCTCAACACATTCTGCGATGGCATCGGCGTCCTCTTCCTATCCAGCTGCCTTTCTGGAAAAGAAACGCAGAGTTGAACAGACCGCCTCCCTTTCATCCAGAACCACATTGTTTCCTATAAACGGGTATTCATTGGACAAATATATTATACTAGAACTGCCATATGATTACATTTTCACGCAATTTGGGTGCATAGGTCATGAGAAATGAGTACCCAGAACAACCACCTCTGTCCGTGACAACGGCCTTGATACGCCTGAGCATTGAGTCAAACAGAGCTTGGATGGCGTGTACCGGTACAGCTGCCCATGCAGCTTCACCACGATACCACAGTTCATCAAGAGTAGGCCTAGTGACTGGCCTATTGTGAAGAGCCAGTTGCTCGGCCACCACTGACCAGACGTTTTCAGTTGGTGGCAGATCTGGAGAATGTGCTGGCCGGGGCAGCAGTCGCACATTTGCTGTATCCAGAAAGGCTCGTGCAGGAGCTGCAACATGCGGTCGTGCATTATCCTGCTGAAATGTAGAGTTTCGCAGGGATCGAATGAAGGGTAGAGCCGCGGGTCGTAACACATCTGAAATGTAACGTCCACTGTTCAAACTGTCGTCATTGCGAACAAGTGGTGACCGAGACGTGTAAGCAATGGCCCACCATACCATCACGCCGGGTGATACGCCAGTACGGCGTTGACGAATAGACGCTTCCAACGTGCGTTTACCGCGATGTCGCCAAACACTGATGCGATCATCATGGTGCTGTAAACAGAACCTGAATTCATTCGAAAAATGACTTTTTGCCATTCGTGCACCCACGTTCGTCGTTGAAAACACCATCGCAGGCGCTCCTGTCTGTGATGCAGCGTCAAGGGTAACCGCAGTCACGGTATCCGAGATGATAGTCCAAGCTGCTGCAAACGTCGTCGAACTATTCGTGCAGATGGTTGTTGTCTTGCAAACGTCCCCATCTGTTGACTCAGGGATCGAGACGTGGCTACACGATCCGTTGCAGACATGCGGATAAGATGCCAGTCATCTCGACTGCTAGTGATACGAGGCCGTTGGGATCCAGCACGGCATTCCGTATTACCCTCCTGAACCCACCGATTCCATATTCTGCTAACAGTCATTGGATCTCGACTAACGCGAGGAGCAACGTCGAAATACAATAAACCGCAGTTGCGATAGACTACAATCCGACCTTTATCAAAGTCGGAAACGTGACGGTACGCATTTCTCCTCCTTACACGAGGCATCACAACAACGTTTCAACAGGCAACGCCGGTCAGCTGGTGTTTGTGTATGAGAAATCGGTTGAAAACTTTCAAAAAAAAAATGGTTCAAATGGCTCTGAGCACTATGGGACTTAACATCTGAGGTCATTAGTCCTCTAGAACTTAGAACTACTTAAACCTAACTAACCTAAGGACATCACACACATCCATGCCGGAGGCAGGATTCGAACCTGCGACCGTGAAAACTTTCCTCATGTCAGCACGTTGTCGGCGTCGCCACGGGCGCCAATCTTCTGCAAATGCTCTTGAAAGCTAATCATTTGCATATCACAGCATCTTCTTCCTGTCCGTTAAATTGCACGTCTGTAGTACGTCATCTTCGTGTTGTAGCAGATTTAATGGCCAATAGTGTATAAGTATTTAGGAGCGTGTAAGGCGGCGGTACAGTTGGGGTGTGCAAATCCTTTTTATGTCTGAGATACGAATCCACTGGAATTTAATATCATGACACGACTTGTTAGTTGTATATTTAGATATGAAGTACATACTCTGAAAGGTTGGCTTCTGAAGGAGGTCGCGGGCTGAATTAACATCTAGGAGGTCTACACGAGCGCCAATGACGAATTTTAAATAATTCTGGACTAATTGTGATGCCACAGTCTCTATGGGAGGCAAACTGTTATCGCTGCATGAGAATTTCGTTTCCTAAAGGTTAACAAGTCTAGCATTGTTATTAATTAATGTAGCCTATAATTTGCTTCGTGATCTTATGTGTATTGCGGTAGCCAAGGAGAGCTACCAAACGGACAGTAATAATGCCTCCGTACAGAGATATTGTCCACAAATTTTGATGGTCGTAACTGAAATTAACTCAGAAGTTAGTAATTTTCACCAGTATGGCGTTTTCCGTTGTAAGGGCGCTTTTTAACTAAGTCCGAAAGGTCGTCGCTAGGCGCCAAAGGTTCAGTTCTGGTCATTAGAAGAACTCGGTTTCTGGCGACCTAATGAAACCAAGCAACCTGGCAAAAAGTGTCTAGATGAGTACACGTTGGTCGAGTGTACAAAGTTGATACCTCCGTGCAGTCAGCTGTTTCCACCGAAACATAAGGTTTCATGTAACCCCCGTAGCAAGAGCTAGGACTCACAGGGATCCGGTTTTTTCAGACAGGTACACCCTGCTGAGACAGATTAACTTTGTGCTGCAGGCGTGAGCATTAGAGATCACAAGTTAGTCGAAGTAACTTTGAAAATCGGATCATACAGAATTACGACGGTAACTCGCAACTGGCTCTCGACGCGCCCATGCGGCTGTTGGCATCTCCTGCCACGTGCCATTATTACACAGCATCTCTCTCGCTCGCCTTCAGCTACTTCCATTATTACACCCAGCTCGTGGTCAACTGGTTACTGTTGATGTCTTTAGCCCCAGGTGTTCCGGGTTTGCTTACCTGCGGGGTGAGCATTTTTTCCTCCTTTGGGACTTGCAATTGTCTTTATCATCAACGCACAAATCGCAAAAATGGTGTCGAAAAGAAAGACTTTCAGTAGGCGTCCGAACTACTACAGACGGGGACTCCTGCCTAATAATGCCATTCTATTATTTCTTTTCACTTACCTTTTCTCGTTAAGTGCCATCTAATTATTTATGCGTGTGGTTTTTCTTGACTGTACGAGCGTTATCCACCAGTCAAGTTATAACATTCTGGCATCCAGGCACTTTTGCCACCTGTTTCAGTGCCTTTTTACCTTGTTCCAATCTGTGAGCTTCATTGCTAGCATGACTGTCGGTCTTTATGAAAATATACATAGGTATAACTGAGCTTCAAGTCGACTCAGATTTACCTAGAGTTGTACTATCCCCTTCCGTCCTTAATCTGTTGACTGCGTTTGTGGAGAGAAGGTAGACTCACACCTTTAATAAGAGACGAATTCGATGCTTTAGGGACGGTCAGGACACATGGCAAGAAGAGAGCGTAGTGGGTATTCATTTCCAAGCCACACAGTTGAGAAGGCTGTTTCGCACTTCACAGGATGAGTTTTAAAACTAGCGTCTTCCATTTACGAATTTTCTACCATGCATTCAAAGCTGTTTGTATTTTAGTTTGAGGTTCATTCAGAGAACACTCTCATTCAGAAAGAGTACATGCACGTATTGGTCTTGGCCTCAGTCTCTTTTGAGTGGAGTTCGTCGTACTCTAGAAATTTGAAAAGAGACGCTAACGTGATATAATACATGCTCACAAATATTAGGAAGCCAAGGTGAAGTAATGTACAGCTTACGCAAAAATATTATAAAGTATAGCTTCAAATCTGCTCAAGAAATATCGAGTTCATTTTTCTGTTGCAGATTTTGAAATATTCTTCCTCATAAGTCCACGTCTGTCACATTGACTGACACATACAGCGTACTCGAGATGGTGATATGGAAAGACGAAAATGTCCAAAACGCAGTCTTTCGCAATCAACATAAAACTTATGTCACGCATATGTATGAACGATACTAACTTATTACAATGCAGCCCGCATCTCGTGGTCGTGCGGTAGCGTTCTCGCTTCCCACGCCCGGGTTCCCGGGTTCGATTCCCGGCGGGGTCAGGGATTTTCTCTGCCTCGTGATGGCTGGGTGTTGTGTGATGTCCTTAGGTTAGTTAGGTTTAAGTAGTTCTAAGTTCTAGGGGACTTATGACCACAGCAGTTGAGTCCCATAGTGCTCAGAGCCATTTGAACCATTTTTTATTACAATGCAGACACCATTCTCACTTTTGTGCCAAAATGAAGTTCATAACTGCAATTCAAATTTACAACAAAGATACTCCGTTAAAAAGTACATTTAAATATGGGCATGTTGTCATTTGCACGAATCATTTCGAAGTGTCCCCCTGTGAATGGTTTCCGAAAGTAAATGCGTTCTTTTTTTTTTCAAAATAATTAACATCTTACTATGTAATACTCACTACGCTATATCATATTACGTATTTGTAAATATTTAGAACTGTAACACTGATATTACTTTTCATTGCTTTACCAAAAGTTCTAATTTTATTGTTGCTTCAAAATTGTTTAAAATATTTGACATTACCGTGACAGAATACAATGATGTACAGTGGCATTACCCATTATTAGAAAGGTTCCTTGATACTTCTGTTACACGTAAACGTGTAAACCAGAACGATCTTCCAAACAATCACTAGCAATTTGCGGTAAGTCTGTGCTCAACAACGTGGGTGCACCGTCAATGATGAATTTGACCAACTCAAATGGAATGGTGTTGTTTTCACCAGTGTTCTCCGAAAATAGTTTTCAGTAAACCATCAACCTTGTCATATGTGTCTCTTCTGCTTGTGGTTAAGAAAAGAGGCCGGCCGGAGTGCCCGAGCGGTTCTAGGCGCTACAGTCTGGATCTGCGCGACCGCTACGGTCGCTTGTTTAAAGCCTGCCTCGGGCATGGATGTGTGTGATGTCCTTATGTTAGTTAGGTTTAAGCAGTTCTAAGTTCTAGGGGACTGATGTCCACAGCAGTTAAGTCCCATAGTGCTCAGAGCCATTTGAACCATTTTTGAGAAAAGAGATTCATAATGGTCTATCCATGTTAAGTAAGAAAATTCCGCTGTTGTACACTTTGCAGGGGCCTGTAGAAAGCAGTTGCCTCCATGTCAGTATGTTCATGATCTCCGCACACTTGTTTATGGAAATTCGTTTCATTTTACTTGTGTGATGTAAATTTCGTAGACATTTGACGTCCATCACTATCCAGCCTTCATCAACGTTTCTTACTTCACCCACTGACTGGTAGACCTCTCTATATTCCTCTGTTGTTACAGTTGTTGGCTTTTCTCGTCGAAGTTTCTCTACTCTGCGGAAAAGCAAGTAAGCAGCTTAAGAGAATAGTCATGTGTTCCAGGAAAATACATGGAGGTATTATGTACGATATTGTATCTCATATTCGTGTCAGAAAGGTTTTATCAGAGTATTGTCGTTAAAATCAACAGAATTTAAAAAATGCAACAAGGCTGAAGCAATTCCCGCTTAGACTATGCAGTATTATCACGAAGGAACACAGAAGCACAAACTGACGCCAACATCTCCTCACCAAGGCAACGTCTGGTCGTGACTGGAATGAAAATCACGTTACTAGAGTGAGTGCTTCCTACTGGCTGTGATGGCCGATAGTACGATTAAAATTACTTGATAGTTGACGTCTGTCGCTTGACACTATAGTACTGCAACATCCACTACCAGCTACCGCTCGGTTATAAGTGACACACAAACACGGCGGGTCACCTCACAAATGCTGTTAATGTGTAACGCGGAGCAATGTTGGAAGCGGCCGCTCTACCGACAGTTGATTTTAAGTGTCTTCGACTAAACTGCGACAAAAAAAATGGCTCTGAGCACTATGGGACTCAACTGCTGAGGTCATTAGTCCCCTAGAACTTAGAACTAGTTAAACCTAACTAACCTAAGGACTTTACAAACATCCATGCCCGAGGCAGGATTCGAACCTGCGACCGTAGCGGTCTTGCGGTTCCAGACTGCAGCGCCTTTAACCGCACGGCCACTTCGGCCGGCTAAACTGCGACAGACAACGGGGTTTGTAGCCCAGAATTTAAACTCGTGTAAACTAACTACAACCCCATGATGTCCACTGTATCCGAGACGACGGCGATCAACCATCTGCTGCAGCGTTAAAATCACAATCGCATTGTACACAGCGTTTAAAGCTAACCTCTACGACCTAACCCAAGACAGAAAAGTTTCGCAATATGTTTGTTTGCATAGTCATCTTCCGCAGCAAAATTTCAATTTCAGCGGTAAAAGCAAAATGTTATTTCTCGCTCTCATTGGTTACTTTAAACTGTCATCACACTGGATACACAGGATGCAGTTTTACCAGCCCCAGAGCAATTCTGGTGTGCACCTGGTTGCAGATTATAGGCGACACGTAGATTCCAAACGCAAAAGCAGTGATAGAAAGAACAATAAGAGCAAATAAAAAAGTAACTTCGATGACGAAAGTGATGCTGTAAAGTATTGGAAATTAAAAAAAAGCGTTTAAACCAATTAATTGAATTAAAAATGAGAATCAAAGTCTTTTGATTAGATTTATAAAAACAAGAACTTAATTTGTATTTGATGAGATTCGAATCTTCGACCCTTTTAGCGTCAGGTTTATACTCAAATCATTTCTCTATGACGTTTCATTGCGGAAACGTTGTTGTATTTACGACTAGGGTGCCCCAGTTGCAACGATAAACTGACAGCCTTCAAAAACTCAGCTTCACACAATGTCGTGCGAAGCTTATCTAATGTTAATCAGATCTCTGTGATTGCAATAACTGTAAAAATGACGCTGAATCGCGTTTTGTGTGGAAGGATTCAGTTTGTGCTGTGTATGAAACCTGTATTTTGTCTGCATCGTTGTGTGTGTGTGTGTGTGTGTGTGTGTGTGTGTCTGCGTGGGTGTTATCTTTGATGTGGTTATCATGTGCGAAGAAATATGAAAGAAAATGTCCACACCCAGGATTCGGTATCCAAACACATCACGAAAGGAAGCCGGACATGGAGTTCGAAATGAACTAATTGGTACGGCAGTTTGGCAACGGCGAACGGCTCGGGCGTAAATTTGAGCGCTCTGCTTGTAGGAAACCAATTACAACACGTGTAGTGTAAACCATCAAGAAATTTTAATCGGACTATACACTGAAGCGCCAAAGAAATTATGCTTGTAGAGAGGAGACAGAGTAACCTGAACTGTCGTCATGGAAAGATGAACGTTTATAAAAATTTCTGTTTGCAGCTAGTTCATTACAAAATAGCTTCGGTTTCAACTGTTGCATTGTACGTCTGCAAACGACAAGAATTACACTGAGGCGCCAAAGAAACTGGTACAGGCATGCATTTTCAAATACAGATTACGGCGATGCGGTCGCCAACGCCTATGTAAGACAACAAGTGGTTTAGATTGACTGCTACAATGGCAGGTTATCAAGTAGTGCGCAAGAGCTATGGGACACAGCATCTCCTAGGCAGGGATGAAGTAGGGAATTTCCCGAACGACCATTTCACGAGTGTACCAGGAATCCGGCAAAACATCAAATCTCCGACATCGCTGCGACCGGAAAAAGGTTCTTCAAGATGGGACCAACGACGACTGAAGAGAATCGTTCAACGTGACAAAAGTGTAACCTTACCGCAAACTGCTGCTGATTTCAATGCTGGGCCATCAACAAGTGTCAGCGTGCGAACTATTCAACTTTCGGCTTTCAGAGCCCTTGATGACTGCACGACACAAAGCTTTATGCCTCGCCTGGGCCCGTCAACGCCGAGATTGGGCTATTGATGACTGGAAACATGATGCCCGTCTCGTTTCGAATTGTACCGAGCGGATGGACGTGTGCGGGTATCGAGACAACCTCATGAATCTATGAAACCTGCATGTCAGCAGAGGACTGTTCAAACTGGTGGAGGCTCTGTAATGGTGTGGGGCGTGTGCATTTGGAGTGATATGAGACCCCTGATAGGTCTAGATATGACTCAGGCAGGTGACACGTACGTAAGCATCCTGTCTGATCACCTGCATCCATTCATGTCCATTGTACAGACTTCGGCAGTTCCGCAGGACAGTGCGACAACCCGCACGTCCAGAATTACTACATAGTGGCTCCATGTACATTCTTGTGAGTTTAAACACTTTCGCTGGCCACCAAACTCCTCAGACGTGAACCTTATTGAGCATATCTGGGATGCTTTGCAAAGTGCTGTTCAGATGGGATCTCCACCCTCACGTTCTCTTACGGATTTATGGACAAACCAGCAGGATTCATGGAGTCAATTCCCTCAAAAATAGTTGAAATGGCTCTAAGCACTGTGGGACTTAACATCTGAGGTCATCAGTCCCGTCAATTCCCTCCATCACTACTTCAGACATTAGTCGAATCTATGTCACATCATATAGCAGCACTTTTGCACGCTCGCGGGGGCGCTACATCTACATCTACATCTACGTGATTACTCTGCCATTCGCAATCAAGTACCAGGCAGAGGGTTCAATCAACCACGTTCAAGGTGTCCCTCTACCGTTCCACTCTCGATCGGCGCACGGGAAAAGCGAGTATTTAAATTTTTCTGTGCGAGCCCTTACTTCTCTTATTTTATCGTGATGATCATTTCTCCCTATGTAGGTGGGTACCAACAGAATGTTTTCGAAATCGGAGGAGGAAATTAGTGATTTAAATTTCATGAGAAGATCCCATCGCAACGAAAGACGTCTTTGTTTTAATGATTGCCACTACAATTCACGTGTCATGTCTGTGACACGATCTCCCCTACTTCGCGATAATACAAAATGAGCTGCCCTTCTTTGCACTTTTTCGATGTCATCCGTCAGTCACATCTGATGCGGATCCCACACCGCACAGCAACACTCCAGAATTTTGCGGACAAGCGTGATTTACGCAGTCTCTTTAGTAGACTTGTTCACCTTGTAAGTGTTCTGCCAATGAATCGCAGTCTTTCGTTATTTCTTTAAAATTATCCATGTGATCGTTCCAATATAGGGTATTTGTAATCGTAATCACTAAGAATTTAGTTGAATTTACAGACTTCTGATTTCTATAACTTATCGCGTAATCGAAATTTATCGGATTTCTTTAAGTACTCATGTGAATAAATACACACTTTTCTTTATTCAGGGTCAATTGCCACTTTCGCACCATACAGATATCTTATCTAAATCATTTTGCAAGTCGTTTTGGTCATCTGATGACTTTATAAGACGGTAAATGACAGCATCATCTGCAAACAATCTAAGACGGCTACTGAGATTGTCTCCTATGTCGTTAATATAGATCAGGAACAATAGAAAACCTATAACACTTCCTTGGCGAACGCCGGATTTTATTTCTGGTTTACTCGATGCTTTTCTGTCTATTACTACGAACAGTGTCCTTTCTAACAGGAAATGATATTAGCCATGTGTATCAGTTTCTTTGGCTCTTCAGTGTAGTTCAATCTTACAAAAAGTGGGTCAAATGGCTCTGAGGACTATGGGACTCAACTTCTGAGGTAACAAGTCCCCTAGAACTTAGAACTACTTCAACCTAACTGACCTAAGGACATCACACACATCCATGCCCGAAGCAGGATTCGAACCTGCGACCGTAGCGGTCGCGCGGTTCCAGACTGAATCGCCTAGAACCGCTCGGCCACACCGGCCGGCCATCTTTACACGAAATGTTCATGTCGATAGGTTCGTGTTTACTCTAAGCGATGTATTTTCACAGGATTGTATCATGGGACGTGTTCGAAGACGTTTCAACTGCGTGATGCAATTAGATTCTGCTTATCATGTATGCAAAATTCAATTTTTTATCGCGTATTTGTTTTAAATTATGGACAAGTTCGCATTTTCATGTCACCACCTCGCATAAACTTTAACAAAACTGTCCACAGGAAGTACTGAGACTGTGGAAATTCCATATTGACAAAAATTAAATGATAAACTTTAACTTCAATAAATAAAGTTTAAACTTTTTTTGTGAACCGCCAGTGTTTGATAACGCAGTCATCCTGAACGACAAATGTGCACCCAACGTTAGCGAGCTGTAATTACGAGTTGCGCGAAACGCAATATCGGTAGGTCAGTGGCGCGGCGCATTCAGTAACGTTTGGGAAACCGCGTAATTATATGGTAAACATGATTAGGGCAGCAGGGCAGAGGCGCGCCGTGTTTGGACAGGGCGGCTTCCGCTGGCCCGTGTCCGCCGCCGGCTGTCGGCTGGCGGGTGACACCTGCTGGCAACACGCCGCAGCCGCAGCCGCAGCCGCAGCCGCTGCCCAGGTAGTGCGCAGCGACCGCACGCCGTGGACACGCCAGAGAGACACAGCGCCGCCCGCAAAACCTTCGAACGCCGTTTGGACACCGCGCTTGCACCCCTAGTCTCTGCTACTGAAAACAGAACGACTGCGTTTATTTACCGGGTGGTTGTAATTAAAGTGCAGCTAAGCAAAGGGGTCAACTGTGGGCTGTAATTATCGTATGGCAGCGAAACGTGGTACGCGTTAATGCGTACGGATTTACGGCGGAAAAAATTAGTTCCAGTTTTGGCCATCAGGCGCAAATCAGGCGATGTGAATGCACGAAATATCTTTGGGAATGTTTCCATATGTAATGAATTAGGAACGGGACATGGGCAGAAAATACCGAACAAGTGAGAAATGAATAGTGTCAATTTTATTATTAAGCGCCGCTTACACAGTTTGTTCATTATAAGCACTAGAGACGTCAGAGAGGTGCCGTACACAGCCAGATTTGCAGCTGGTTGCCAAAATTGGAACTATTTACTTCCAACGTTAATGCGTTAGCACATCTACCAAGATTCGGTGCCATACTATATTTACAGCTCACGCTCGACCTCTGTGAGTAGCTTTACTTTAATTACAACCATCCAGTATAAAACAAAAATAGTCGCAGTTGCAAAGTTATTTTTATTACAAATAATGCATTTCGCCTGGTTAAGGCTCCATCAGATTATATCTAAAAAAAGAAAAGTAAAGCAAGGAACAGTCATACAGAAATATGTAATACTAGGGTGTGGTTCTAACGTCCCGTGAAAAAAAAATATTTGAAATTTTTTTCAAAAGCGAGGAAACAAATAAACGCTCACGACAGGCTCTCAATGAAATTTCATACACCTGCTGGAAAGGGGGTTGCACAGATCTGATGGTGAATAAACCATCTAAAACACATTTTTGTCGGACTAGATCCACTGGTACAAGTCCATCATAAGACGGTAACATAAATCGGGTACAAAAGTATGAAAGTGAAAAAAAAAAGTGTTAGCAAAGCGATCGAAGCAACGGAGAATTACATTCGAAGTATTGAACACCAACGAGAACGCGCAGCGTAGAGCCACACGTATATAATATAACCGGAAAAACTAGGTAAGTAAACCGTCTACGAGGCGTGCACTTTGGAAGTAGAGTGCGAAATAAACACATGTGGGCAGCGATAGTAGAGCGGAATGACCACAGAAGGCGCAAGAGTCGGAAAATCATCGACTGAGCTAAGCGTGAAAGTATTGAAACGTCCCCTTTGAAAAATTTATACAAGACTGTGCTTAAACTGATACACAATATTTTTTTAGCGCAACGCAATCTGACTTTCAAAACTCCCTACCAAAGAATGGCCCTGACTAACATTAACCTATACGTTTCACAAATCACTTACCTCACCAAAAATCTTCGTTACTCGAACTACTGCAATACAGCGAGCGCCACTACTGCCAGCTAAATAAAAGATTCAAACTACGGAAGGCACTAACTACTGATAGGCATAGTTAGCAAATGAAAGATTTTAATAGAGAACAAACAATGTATTTACCTTAATAATGTTGAAAACTCATAATATACATATCAGTTCATGACATCCAGTTTTAAAAATTTCAAAACTCCGCCATCTCTCTCCCCACATCCACCACTGCTGGCGGCTCACCTCCAACTGCGCAAAGCTACGCGCTGTACACATCCAGCTGCCCAACACTACAATGGCAGACAACAATGCAAACTAGCCACAGACTGCACACAGCACAGCCAGTGATTTTCATACAGAGCGCTACGTAACGTTGCCAATAAGAAAACATAAACAGCGTACTTACATAGCCCCCATGCACCCCACAAAAAATTTTACAAATTTTTTTTGGGCCAATAATGATGTGATAAAATTTTTCATAATTACAATAACAAAGAAATCAAATGCACACACCTATTAATACAATACTGGTCAAAAGCTAAAATTTTCTCACAGTCCATAAAGACAGCCCTGATCGTCCATCACAGTAAAACTGCCGTTTCTTTTCTCAAAGTCTGAGCAGTAAAAGACAATGCACGCGGAAGTAGTGGATTTCCATGCAGTCTTGAAGAAGTAGTGTTGTCCTTCCAACGGGAAGACAGTGCTGACTCTTGACATGCTGACAGGTAATGGGCCACAACAGAGCAAACCCACAGCAGAGTCATTCGACGTTTTGAGAAAACGGTGAGAACCCAAAACCTGAGTCTAAAATATTTGCAAAATTGTGTCCTGTCATTCCCGATTCCTGAGGCGAGCTGTTGCCGACCGATCGATCAATAATGCTTCCCCCTTCACTAATTGTTTCACTGTCTACGCCATTGTTTGCCGCCCACTCCATTTCCCTATGCACAATTACCAAATTACTGCTTTGATCATTAGTCAATTCATTACTCGGTGGCGCTAACACACTGCTTTCGTTTTCACTGTCATTTCTCAGTTTACTTTGGAGCCTAGTATTACGTTTTTCACACGCCATTATTGTCACAATATTTCACACGACAACACAGAAAAGCACAATTTGAAGAGCTAAAATAAGAGAACACATTAACATAGCACTGAAAATAATATCTCGTTAATTGCAAGCGCAGCAGCGAAATACTTGGTGCAAATCTACATGCATGCCACAACTGTTTTACTGTACAACAATGAAAGACTGCAACTACAAAGGAGATACTGATTTTTCAGGATCTATGCACCCAAATTGCATGAAAATGTAATCACATGTCAGTTCTAGTATAATATATTTGTCCAATGAATACCCATTTATCATCTGCATTTCTTCTTGGTGTAGCAATTTTAATGGCCAGTAGCGTAGCTTCCGATTCTGCTTAAATACCTCCTCCAGGAGCTCAGCCTTCACGGAAAGTCGACTGTTTGCCCAGCAGGTAAAATTATAATAGCTATAATTAGAATAATGACAATTGGGATCGGCGAAGAAGCATAGTATGTCACCAAAATGCACAGCTTGTTCAATAGGGCGGAACTCTTTTGGAAAACGCAAGTTAAAGGTGTTTTTCATCCACCATCTAAGATTGCTGATTTTCTTGGATCGATGAACGATTATTTGTCATTTCCAAGTATATAAAATTCCTTTCCAGTTTCGTATGGCTTAAATGGCTCAATTCATACCTTACGTGCAAGATCTTGCGCGAAGCATCCATGCTGCACCCACCTTTCCTCATCCACAAAATATGCCGTTGCTAAACGTTATGCACCCATCAGGTATACAATGGAATACGATAAAATAAATTGAACAATTGTTTATCCATTTTCGGATTCTACTATAAACTAGTATGTGGAGATAAAAATGATAGAAAATCTCATTATTCGGGACAGAGGCTATTAGTTGGGTAACGCACAGAATCTCATTACAGTGAATCTACGGTTTACAGTCAGAGAAGATGTCAGAGTACGCCGAGGGTTACGACGAGCGACAACCCAATGTGCAGCTGAGATTCTGTACTGACTGTTTGGGGCAACCGCATTCAGTGCACTAATAATTTGTGCAACTGGGTAACCGAAGTCAGACTTCGACGATTCACCTGTAGATTATAATGTACCTCTCGAAGAAAATTTTTGAGTATTAATTGTTGAAGAGAAGGAACACATCACAATGACGACAGCAGGTGTATGAGAACAATAAAATGAAGATGTAAACTTTTTAGATTAATGATTAAAATGAATCTCGTGATGTGCCGAATGACAACTATTACCTAAAATTTCATATCAAGGTGAAAGTCAGTCGCAGAATTCGTCGTTGGAGAGCGGAGAAGCTCGGTGACGCGGGCTGTGAGAATATTAAATTGCAGTGTAAGAAATGATTTGCATATTAACAGGAATGGGAATACACTGAGGTGGCTAAAGTCATAGTACAGCGATATGCACATATACAGATGGCGGTAGTATCGCGTATGTAGTGCATTGGGGAGCTGTCGTTGGTACTCGGGTGATTTTGTAAAAACGTTTCCGTCTTGATTATGACTGAACGACAGTACTTAACATACTATGAAGGTGGAATGATAATTGGAGATATACGCTTGGGGCATTCCATTTCGGAAATCGTTAGGTAATTCAATATTCCGACGTCAACAGAGTCAACAGTGTCCCGAGAATACCAAATTTCAGGCTTTACCTTGCACCAAGAACAACCCAGTGGCCGGCGGCCTTCACTTATCGCTCGAGAGCAGCGGCGTTTTCCTAGAGTTTTCAGTGCTAACAGAAAGCAACACTGCGTCAAATAACCCTTCAAATCGATGTGGGACGAACGACGGACGTATCCGTTAGGACACTATGGCGAAATTTGGCGTTAATCGGTTATGGCAGCACACGACCGATGCCAGCAGCTCCTCTCCCGGACTCGTGACCTATCCGTTGGATCCTAAGACCACTGGAAAAACTTGCCCTGCTCAGGTGAGTCCTGATTCCAGTTGGTAAGACCTGATGGTAGGATCCGCGCGTGGCGCAACCCCACGAAGCCGTGGACCCAAGTTGTCAACAAGTCACTGTGCAAGCTGGTGACGGCTCATAATGGTGTGAGCTGTGTTTACAATGAATAGACTGGGTCTCTGGTCCAATTGAATCGATCGCTGACTGGAAATGGTTACGTTCGGATAACTGGAGATCTTTTTCAGCCCATTCATGGACTGCATGTTCTCAAAGAACGCTGGAATTTTTATGGATGACATTTTGTCATGTCACTGGACCACAATTGTTCGCAATTGGTTTGTAGAACATTCTGGACAATTCTAGTGAATGATTTGGCCACGCAGGTCGCGCGATATGAAACCCACCGAACATTTATAGGATATAATCGGGAGGTCAGTTCGTGCACAAAATACTGCACAGACAACGCTTTCGCAATTATGGATAGCTATCGAGGCAGCATGGCTCATTATTTCTGTAGGGGGCTTCCAGCAACTTGTTGAGTTCAGGGTACGTCGAGTTGTCCCATTCTGCCGGACAGAAGGGGGTCCGCCACGATATTAGGAGGTATCCCATGACTTTTGTTTCCTCAGTATAGGACTTCGTAGGAAACACGATTACGCTGCAGGTGTGCTGTGAAACACATAAATGTACATTCGATAGCACGCTGTTAGCGCGCGACAGTTATGTCACCAAACCGCTCATTTCCAACAGTTTGATTAGCTAGAACGTATGAACTCAAACTTCAGATAATATTAGTAGAAGGAAATGATCATTCTGTTAATAAACGAAAACTTGGTTAATTCATTTAAGCTTATCATTACAATCAAATTACTGATAATAAGATATATAGGATCTTTCGGCATGACGGTCTGGATACAAAAGGTTAGCAAGAAGATGAAAACTTAACCCTTTTCATTGTTCTTACAAAAGGTAAGATGAACGAAAATCGAACATAAATGTGTTTAGTTTCAAAGATATAAGTTCTATTGTGAACGCAAAATGATCCCATCGCTGACATCGAGTGAATTGTTCATTGTAAGATGTATGGCGGGTTCCTGAAGAAAAATATCGTGCGTGGTAGTAAACGACGACCAGTTGGACTCTGTAACAACATCGAATAAAGATAATACCCTTTGATGATACCGGCGGAAGGCTGTAATCTAGTTATCCCTTAAAATGAACCACAGTTTATGTATTCCGTAGGCTCGTTTTTTTGCACTGGGGACGCATCAATGCTTCACTGGCACAGTTTGATTGGCCAATGGTTTTTATGTTTCTAGGACAAAGTAACCCAGGAAATACAGGGTGCACCAACAAGAATGATCCGATTTGCAACCCTATATTTCCGAAATTAATGAACATATACAATGAATTTTGATTTTTGATGAATGCGAAGCTCAAAAAGTCATTTTTTCATACCTTTTCACAGGTGTTCAATATGCTCTTCTTGAGATGCACGACATATGTCAGTGCGGTATTCAGATTGTTCCCACACTGCAGCAAGTATGTCTTCGAGTTACAGCTTCCACAGCTGCTGTTATGCGATGTCTCAGTCCATTCATTGTTGTGGTAACGGAGGCACATAAACAGTCTTTTACAAAACCCCACAAGAAATTATCACATACATTTAGGTCCGATGACCTTGGAGGCCAGTAATATTGGTGATTAGTTTCGTCTAGTGCGACCGATCCTTCGTTCAGTAATCCTTTGATTTAAAAATGCCACAGTGGCAGTGCCCCATCATATTGGCAATTGAAGTCGTTTGAATCAGTCTCCAACTGCGGAAAAGTTCTCAAGCGTATCGAGATATGAGCTTCCTGGAACAGTGCTCTCGGCAAAGAAAAATGGAACATACATCTTTTCCCTTGAAATTGCACAGAACACATTAAATTTTGGAGACTCCCTCTCATGTTGTACAACTTCATGTGATTATTCCGTAACCCATATTGTCACATTACGACTGTTCACCTTTCCATTTAAATCGAAGGTTGCCTCGTCACTAAACACTAAGAATGGAGGGAAACTGTCACCCTCAATCTTGCCAAGAACGAAATTACAGAACTCGACGCATTGCTGTTTGTCACTTTCACAAAGAACTTGCAGTAGCTGAATTTTGTAAGGTTTCATGTGTCAACGTCGGCGCAACACACGCCAGATGGCCATCGGGAGCATACTGAGTTGTCGAGCTGCACGGCGAACGAATTTCTGCGAACTTTTGTGAAACTGTGTCGGATGCTTTCGAGGTCTATGTGAGACACTCGGGGAGGGCCTGGCGATTTGCCTTTACACAATCAGTTCCTCGGAATTGTTCATGGTAACGTCTAATGTTCTGTGGTCTTGGAGGATCCACAACATACCTCCTACGAAAGTCACGCTGGACTGTTATTACCGACCCGCACTGCTCAAAATGTAGAACACAAAACGGTCTCTGTCGTCCTGATATCATTTTTACTAGAACTGAAGTGGACGCACACTGCTGCTACCTAGCGGGAACCATGTAAAACTCGCGAGTCTGCTCTTTCCAACAGTACGTTGTTCATGCACATATCTCAAATGACATAATAGTTATGATTTTTTTTAATCGGATGATTATTTTAGATATACCCTGTATATTTTTAATGGTATTCAATGTGTTCGTGGTTACGTAAATGAAGAATTAATATAGTGTGTATAATGTTGAGTATGATGATAGAAAGCTAATGTTTTATACAGGCGAAGAATTACAAAGCCACTCCAACATATCAGAGCACAGGAAAGGAATTAGCAGGTCTATATTGAGGTTCACAGAATAAAAATGCTGATATTACTACGATATCTGCACAGGTTAAGCGCCCAATGAGACCTCCAGGTTTGAAAAACGTTTATCTGTATAATCTCTAGCATACTGTTCTGACTTTCACGTCTCTAGCATAAAAAGTGTCTTGTGTGTCTTTTCATCTGCGACCTCGATGTGGTACTCGTTTTAGTTACGGTTACTGAGATGAGGATCGAGTGATGAGACAGGTAAAATGTAAATATGAAATAAGTGTGCGAAGAACTGCAGCTGCTAAAGGCATCCGCCATGCTCTTGCATAATGAAGCATTCGTCGGCATTTTATTTAATTCACACAGCTTGCACTGTATTCAGCCCACTATAGCTTTGAGACTACGATACTGGATTACTCCTCTTCCAGTGGGTTCTAAGAAGTGCGCGACAAGTCGGCTGCGCATGATTTGAAAATTGTTTTCTGCTGAGGTGGGATGCACACAGAATGGAATAATAAATGATCACACAAAACACGTGTGGCTCATTGTAATTCCTGAAATTATCATAAAAGGAAAGCATCAGATGCAGTCTAGCCTCAATGTGATAGGCAGACACATGTGGATGTATTTTACAAAGTACATATACCGATACAGCAGGAAAAAGTCAGAATATTTTGCACTGAACGATGTGCAGATGAGGTCTTGCAAGATCCTGGATGATGAGCTGAAATCGGTCTGCAAATTTAAATACCTGGGGTCGTGCATACAGAGGGACGGAGGACTGGAAAGCGAGATACAACACCGAATAAATTGCGGTTGGAACAACTGGAGGAAAATGAGTGTTGTGTGACAAGAAGGTGAGCCTTGGGTTGAAAGGGGAAGTGTACCATTCGGTGGTAAGGCCTGCTACGATGTACGGGACAGAGACATGGCCAATCACAGTAGCCCAGGAAAGGAAGATGGAAGTGGCGGAAATGAGGACGCTGAGGTGGATGTGTGGGGTAACAAGGAGGTACAGGATTAGAAATGAATTTGTTAGAGGAGCTGTGAAAGTGGGACCCATGGGGAAAAGGATACAAGAGAGCAGACTAAGGTGGTACGAACACATACAGAGAAAAGGGGAAGACTATATCGGAAACAGAGTTGAAGATATAGAGATTGAAGGAGCAAGAAGGAGAGGAAGACCGAAGATGAGGTGGAAGGATAAGATATCCAGGGACCTAAGTGAGAAAGGATGGAAGAAGGAAGAGGCAATGGATAGAAGAGCAACGCCGACGTGGGACAAGGCGTCGATAAAGAAGAAGAAGATATACCGATACAGCAAATGCTGCCTAGTGAACAACCCGTGATATTCAATAACGTTAGCCTTGCGAGAACCCTATTTTCTATGCTACTTTTACAAAATGAAACGGGTTGTCTTACTGTATGATGGGGAGAAATTCTTTCTGTTCGCTTTGTACCACAGTACGTTACTCGAATATTAAGCTTATGGTGCATTAGTCGAAGGTGTCCAATAACATTACCTTCCATACGCTTAATGGTAATCTAGGGATTTATTGCACAGATTTTTAATCTGCCAGGAAGTTTCATATCAGCGCACGCTGCAGAGTGAAAATCTCATTCTGGGAACATCCCCCAAGCTGTGGCTAAGCCATGTCTCCGCAATATCCTTTCTTTCAGGACTGCTAGTTCTGCAAGTTTCGCAGGAGAGTTTCTTTAAAGTTTGGAAGGTAGGAGACGAGGTACTGGCAGAAGTGGAGCTGTGAGGACGGAGCGTGAGTCGTGCTTGGGTAGCTCAGTTGGTATAGCACATGCCCGCGAAATGCAAAGGTCCCGAGTTCGAGTCTCGATCCGGCACACAGTTTTAATCTGCCAGGAAGTTTCGTAATAGCTTCTATTCTCCTTCTTTGGATCTCGACTACACAGCCACAATAAATAGTTGTTAATCAAATCCCTGCCTTGAAGTGGGAGAGAGTTGCGAATCCCTGTGGACAATCAGCCGCTAAATGTCTCAGTTAATATCCCACATGGTGCACTAACTGTCTCTGTTTGCATGAGCGCTATGATGCGCCATTATACCAAAGTCTGGCAGGTCCACTGTGGTAGAGGCCAAGTGTCGATGTATCACGATGCCAATTGCGGGCCACTCCACGTATCGTCGGAAGCAATCTGAGATTGGCAAACTCTCTAGCGGTGGATATCAGGCTGCTGGAGGTTCCAAGAGAGTCTGATAGATGGACCATGGCAGTCTCAATACAAAGCCCAGAGAACTCGTCCATGGGGAGCTCGATATGAACTGGTGTTCGATGAAGGTGTGCCATATTGATGTGGTGCTGATTATTTACGTACACATGACACCCAGAGGTGAAATTGTGCCTACGACAGCAGCACTGTGGTCACAGCTGTGCATGCTGGTGGTGGTGAGTGTGGTGGGTTTCGTGCAGTTGCTGCTGAGCCTGTGGACAAGAAACCAGCCTGTTTGGTTTCCACCCAGGACATTTAACACGTGAGGCTAGGGTTGGACGGTGATTGGCATGTCAGTATTTAAGCTGGCTCTAGGAAATGACGACTGACACCTTACACCTGGCCTCCCACAGTATGCAGGTGATTGACTGGTTGCTGTCTTGTAAGTTATTAGCCACAGACGCAGCACTTGCCACGCCCATTGGCAGCTTGTGCATTTTACAGTAACATGTGTCCAATCTATTTAACCAAAACTGACGGCAGGCAGTTGTGCTTTGCAGTTCTTGATTCTCCGAGTAGGTGGGCTAAAGACTGTAGCATAATCGGCAGGGCCGACCGGAGTGGCCGTGCGGTTCTAGGCGCTACAGTCTGGAACCGAGCGACCGCTACGGTCGCAGGTTCGAATCCTGCCTCGAGCATGGATGTGTGTGATGTCCTTAGGTTAGTTAGGTTTAATTAGTTCTAAGTTCTAGGCGACTGATGACCTCAGAAGTTAAGTCGCATAGTGCTCAGAGCCATTTGAACCAGCCATAATCGGCAGGAACTACGTAAAACACTGATGGCGTCAACTGACTCACTGCTATTATAGGACAGAGTGGTCTAAATCTCAACACTTCCATGTTTTCAGAAAAATTCTGCATGAATACAACACATTTTCCTTGAGCACCCTTCATCCTGGGAAGCGATTGGGTGGATAAGGTGCAGTTTGAGTTAAGAATTATTAAAGAGAAGTTCTGGAAAACGACTTCATGACAGACAGTTTCACTTAATTCAAAGAAACGATAGCAAAGAGAAGCCTATCAAAGTATACCAAACTGTAACTGAGGAAATCACAGAAATTCAGAAGAGATAAACACCTGAAATGAAGTAAAATGTTATGTGTAGGAAATATCATAAGTCGTACAGTTGCATAAAAAATCAACCACAAATCTGAAGAAATTAATAAACGTTTATTTTGGAAGGAATCTGGTGTTACTGAAGAACTGATGTAGAAAACGAAAGAAATGTCAACTGTAATGGAGAAGTACATGTGAGCGGAGAACGAGACCGCATCAGCCTGTTAATGAATGCTAGCAAAAACATACTTAATAAATTTGTTTCTTGCGTCATGCAAAGAACGAATTGCAGATCTCCAAACTCCCTAAAATACTTTGGCTGTGTAGCCCATCAGTCGTTTCTAGACCAGGGAGTCCTCCCTCAAATTAATTCAGTTGCTGCGTACAAACAACCCAGACACCCCGTGGTCTAGGGGTAGCGTTTCTGATTCATATTCAAAACGTATTCGGTCCCGGGTTCGATCCCCGCCACTGCCTAAATTTTGATAAATAATCAGCATTGGCGGCCGAAGACTTCCGGCATAAGAAGTCAGCCTCATTCTGCCAACGGCCTTGTCAAAGAGGGCGGAGGAGCGGATAGAGGTTCAGGGCACTCTCTTGTCCTAGGAGTGGGAAATTGCCCCTAAAGGCGGAAGAATCGGCAATGATCAACGACATGAGGATGCAGAAGGCAATGGAAACCACCGCATTAAAGACACGTAACGTGTATCCACAGGGCATGTGGCCTGTAATTGAAGAAGTGTCATGATGATCTCTCCATTGGCAAAAGATTCCGGAATAGTCCCCCATTCGGATCTCCGGGAGGGAACTGCCAAGGGGGAGGTTACCATGAGAAAAAGATTGAATAATCAACGAAAGGATAACGTTCTACGAGTCGGGGCGTGGAATGTCAGAAGCTTGAACGTGGTAGGGAAACCAGAAAATCTGAAAAGGGAAATGCAAAGGCTCAATCTAGATATAGTAGGGGTCAGTGAAGTGAAGTGGAAGGAAGACAAGGATTTCTGGTCAGATGAATATCGGGTAATATCAACAGCAGCAGAAAATGGTACAACTGGTGTAGGATTCGTTATGAGTAGGAAGGTAGGGCAGAGGGTGTGTTACTGTGAACAGTTAAGTGACCGGGTCGTTCTAATCAGAATCGACAGCAGACCAACGCCAACAACGATAGTTCAGGTATACATGCCGACGTCGCAAGCTGAAGATGAACAGATAGAGAAAGTGTATGAGGATATTGAAAGGGTAATGCAATATGTAAAGGGGGATGAAAATCTAATAGTCATGGGCGACAGGAATGCAGTTGTAGGGGAAGGAGTAGAAGAAAAGGTTACAGGAGAATATGGGCTTGGGACAACGAATGAAAGAGGAGAAAGACTAATTGAGTTCTGTAACAAGTTTCAGCTAGTAATAGCGAATACCCTGTTCAAGAATCACAAGAGAAGGAGGTATACTTGGAAAAGGCCGGGAGATACGGGAAGATTTTAATTAGATTACATTATGGTCAGACAGAGATTCAGAAATCAGATACTGGATTGTAAGGCGTACCCAGGAGCAGATAAAGACTCAGATCACAATATAGTAGTGATGAAGAGTAGGCTGAAGTTTAAGACATTAGTCAGGAAGAATCAATACGCAAGGAAGTGGGATACGGAAGTACTAAGGAATGACGAGATACGTTTGAAGTTCTCTAACGCTATAGATACAGCAATAAGGAATGGCGCAGTAGGCAGTACAGTTGAAGAGGAATGGACATCTCTAAAAAGGGCCATCACAGAAGTTGGGAAGGAAAACATAGGTACAAAGAAGGGAAAATCAGGAATACAGAAATACAAGTCCCTGAGGAATGAAATAAACAGGAAGTGCAGGGAAGCTAAGACGAAATGGCTGCAAGAAAAATGTGCAGACATCGAAAAAGATATGATTGTCGGAAGGACAGACTCAGCATACAGGAAAGTCAAAACAACCTTTGGTGGCATTAAAAGCAACGGTGGTAACATTAAGAGTGCAACGGGAATTCCACTGTTAAATGCAGAGGAGAGAGCAGATAGGTGGAAAGAATACATTGAAAGCCTTTATGAGGGCGAAGATTTGTCTGATGTGATAGAAGAAGAAACAGGAGTCGATTTAGAAGTGATAGGGGATCGAGTATTAGAATCGAAATTTAAAAGAGCTTTGGAGGACTTACGGTCAAATAAGGCAGAAGGGATAGATAACATTCCATCAGAATTTCTAAAATCATTGGGGGAAGTGGCAACAAAACGACTATTCACGTTGGTGTGTAGAACATATGAGTCTGGCGATATACCATATGACTTTCGGAAAAGCATCATCCACACAATTCCGATGACGGCAAGAGCTGACAAGTGCGAGAATTATCGCACAATCAGCTTAACAGCTCATGCATCGAAGCTGCTTACAAGAACAATATACAGAAGAATGGAAAAGGAAATTGAGAATGCGCTAGGTGACGATCAGTTTGGCTTTAGGAAAAGTAAAGGGACGAGAGAGGCAATTCTGACGTTACGGCTAATAATGGAAGCAAGGCTAAAGAAAAATCAAGACACTTTCATAGGATTTGTCGGCCTGGAAAAAGCGTTCGACACTATAAAATGGTGCAAGCTGTTCGAGATTCTGAAAAAAGTAGGGGTGAGCTATAGGGAGAGACGGTCATATACATATGTACAACAACCAAGAGGGAATAATATGAGTGGACGATCAAGAACGAAGTGCTCGTATTAAGAAGAGTGTAAGGCAAGGCTGTAGCCTTTCACCCCTACTCTTCAATCTGTACATCGAGGAAGCAATGATGGAAATAAAAGAAAGGTTCAGGAGTGGAATTAAAATATCAATGATACGATTCGCTGATGACATTGCTATACTGAGTGAAAGTGAAGAAGAATTAAATGATCTGCTGAACGGAATGAACAGGCTAATGAGTACACAATATGGTTTGAGAGTAAATCGGAGAAAGACGAAGGTAATGAGAAGTAGTAGAAATGAGAATAGCGAGAAACATATCATCAGGATTGATGGTCACGATGTCAGTGAAGTTAAGGAATTCTGCTACCTAGGCAGTAAAATAACCAATGACGGATGGAGCAAGGAGGACATCAAAAGCAGACTCGCTATGCCAAAAAAGGCATTTCTGGCCAAGAGAAGTCTACTAATATCAAATACCGGCCTTAATTTGAGGAAGAAATTTGTGAGGATGTACGTCTGGAGTACATCATTGTATGGTAGTGAAACATGGAGTGTTGGGAAACCGGAACAGAAGAGAATCGAACCATTTGAGATGTGGTGCTATAGACGAATGTTGAAAATTAGGTGGACTGATAAGGTAAGGAATGAGGAGGTTCTACGCAGAATCGGAGAGGAAAGGAATATGTGGAAAACACTGATAAGGAGAAGGGACAGGATGATAGGACATCTGCTAAGACATGAGGGAATGACTTCCATGGTACTAGAGGGAGCTGTAGAGGGCAAAAACTGTAGAGGAGACAGAGATTGGAATACGTCAAGCAAATAATTGAGGACGTAGGTTGCAAGTGCTACTCTGAGATGAAGAGGTTAGCACAGGAAAGGAATTTGTGGCGGGCCGCATCAAACCAGTCAGTAGACTGATGACAAAAAAAAAAAAAAGCTTAGGGACTGATGACCTTAGCAGTTAAGTCCCATAAGATTTCACACACATTTGAACATTTTTGAACTAAAAACTAATATTGTTATTTAATAAGGTCTATTCCTCTTCAGGTCGTTGAAGTGAAAATACAACTTTGACTTTTAAATAAAACTTTCCTGATAGGGCTTAGTCTGGTAACTGTCTTTCTGAATGCATTATCTTCTGCTATTTATTTGAGTTTGGTCCAAGCGAAAGTTACTGAGACGCAATGTTGTATGTGGCTGCGTTAAGACCACGTCGAAATGCGCAAATAAATTTATACAGTGTTGCCTATATAAATGTTGGACTTCGGAAGCTACAAATAAATAAAGCAGGTTTTTATTTGCAGATATGTAAATTATGACTGGTCGAGAACGCCCACCGAACGTCCACACTTCAAAACAAATCGTCAACTAATACAATAAAGCCATTACTGTTGGTTAATGATGACTCCAGTTTAAAAGGTTACTCAGTGATCAGATTACCTGAATGAAAAACGAGATTCTTTTCATGGTGATATTAGCATAATAAAGCAGCTCATGCTGGCCGAACAGTTATGTGTACCATGACGAAGTGTCAAGGAGAGAGAGAGAGAGAGAGAGAGAGACATAAACCAATCATGAATCATCGTTTTATAAACATTTCATGAAAAACTAGGCACTATAATGAACATTACATAATAGTTTCTTTGGATTATTGCTACATTTCTTTGATGAAATGACAATGTTATCTTAGGCACTTTGTCAATACTTTAAAATACTTCACACCTTTTACTTGAGGTACCTAATTGCAAACAATGGCTTAAAATACTAAACTGGCTAACGTCACTAACAGGAGCGCCACAATACGTCCGCTAAAAGACTGGACAGCCGCCCTAGGGAGCCTGTCATCCGCGGACTACATTGCTTCCGCCTTGTCAGAAGACAGGGAAAATCTTTCGCCGACAGGAACCAAAATACGACGTGCCACGGACACTCTGTTCCGCGCCAACAGTTAGACAGTTGAGTGCCTGCAGGCAGCTCAATACTTTAAGTACTCTGGATACAACTTTAGCCGGCCGCGGTGGCCGTGCGGTTCTGGCGCTGCAGTCCGGAACCGCGGGACTGGTACGGTCGCAGGTTCGAATCCTGCCTCGGACATGGGTGTGTGTGATGTCCTTAGGTTAGTTAGGTTTAAGTAGTTCTAAAAGTTCTAGGGGACTTATGACCTAAGATGTTGAGTCCCATAGTGCTCAGAGCCATTTAAACCATTTGATACAACTTTCCGACTTAGCAGAGGCTACTTATGGAGTATTACAATAATTAATGGAGTATCTGTGCGTTACCATTAGCTATAGTGACAGTATCACAGACTTCCAAGGGACCGCATAGTTATCTAGATTTAATTGTATTAGGTATAGGATATTAAATGCCACGCAACACTACTGTACCAAAGTTATGTACTGTACTGCAACACAGTCTTAACAAATATTTGTTATTTCATTTCGTGTTGCCACATTTCGCTTACAGTGCCACACTATCAAACAAGTGCTGTATTAGCAAGCGGGAAATCAGCCATCTTTACTAAAATGTAGTGGGAAAGCGAATTTCTGGTACTGTGGGTGTTTGCATGCAGTAACAGAACCATTCAGTTACTACATTCACAACAGTTAGACAACATTTATCGGATGTGACTGAGTTACCTGTCATCAGCATGTATACATTTGGTGAGAAATGTAGTCGAAGCTGCGAATATAGCTGCGAATATCTTAGTGTTCTTCCGATTTTGTCTTCACGCCGTTCTTATCGAGAAAATACAAGAAGTCGAAAACTATACACGTCTCTTTCACTAATGACAGCGGACTAGATTGAGATCAGCACTGAACTTCACTAATAAAAAGCGAGGGTTTCGGTATCCATTGCATCCAGTCTATAGAGCATTGGCATCTCCAGGACTGGACGCAGTAGTATCTGACGTGCGTCTTGCGACCTTCCCAATCTCTAATATAAAGCACAGCTCTCTAAGAAAGCTGCAACCAGCGTAGGATGAAATTTACAGAAGTGTAAGGATGCCCCCATAATATTCAGTCATAATCGGATCTCTATTTACTCAATACACAATATGCCAAAGAACGTAGCAGTCGAACTGCTAAAACGCAGAGGAAGTTTACAGGCTTTGACTCCTGTCATCAAAGTCTACAGATTTACATGAGTAAAAATCATTTGACAGTTATTCCCACATAAATTGCTTTAGTTGATGCTAGGTGAGTTTAGAAGACCTCCGACATCGAACTGTTGATGACTGGAAACATATGTCTGGTCGGAAGAGTCTCATTTCAAATTGTATCGAGCGGATGGACGTGTACGGGTATGGAGACAACCTCATGAATCCATGGACCCTGCATGTCAGCAGGGGACTGTTCAAACTGGTGGAGGCTCTGTAATGGTGTGTCGCGTGAACAGTTGAACTCTTATGGGATCCCTGATACGTCTAGATACGACTCTGATCGATGACATGTACGTAAGCACCCTGTATGATCACCTGCATCCATTCATGTCTATTGTGAATGTGGACGGACTTAGGGAATTCCAGCAGGACAACACGAAACCCCACAAGTCCCGAATTGCTACAAAGTGGCTCGAGGAACAGTCCTTTGAGTTAAACACTTGACAGGAACATTATTGAGCGTGGAGTGCCTGGCAACATGCTGTTCAGAAGGCATATCCACCTCCTTGTACTCTTACGGATTTATGGACAGCCTTGCAGGATTCATGGTGTCAGTTTCCTCCAGCACTACTTCAGGCATTAGTCGAGACCATGTCACGTCGTGTTGTAGCACTTCTGGGTGTTCGCGGGGTCCCTATAGTGTATAACTTATTGTAAATAATAGGGAAGTTTGACGCAATTGAAATTATATGATAGTGAGATCAAAAAAATTGCAGTAAACATGGAACCGCAAACGACGTTTTTGCTGGATAATCTGAAATGTGAAGCTACGAGTCACTACTAATTTCAGTATGAAATATTTTGCTAGCTAGTACGAATGTGTACGAAATGTAAACTTTTCGATGAAGTCATCTGTGTAACTGGGCTCACGTTTCACCGATAGACCATGGATTGGTATGCGGTAGATGTTTCATTGGTCGCCGGCACAAATTTAATCCTGAAGTGAGACGACAGTACATGGTACCAGATGGATCGCAGAGCGCAGCCTCTAGTTTGACCTCCAAGATCACCTGACTTCAATCTTCTGGATTTTCGTGTCTGGTGTCATCTCAAAAGTGAACCATACAGCAGTCCGACGTGAAACATCATATTTAGCAGCTACTAGTGTACAATAAACAATAAGATGCCCGTTGTTGCAGCAATGTTGCATTTCTTTTTGTGGCAGACCACGGGTTAAATTCAAAGTAACAGTTCACATTTCAGACACCAGATATTTGTATGAGGGTATTTGATACTGAAATCAGTAAAGGCTCGTAGTCGCATGTTCTCAGCTCATAAAGGTGTTGTTTTCAGATCCATGTTTACCGGAAAGTGTTTCCTGCTACTATCGTATACTTTCATCCCTATGAGTTTTCGCTGTAAATTATGATACGCGAAGCTGGACAAAACTGCTTCCAAACGACGAGGTGTTATATGATATCTTGTAACAACATATCAGGGGAAGGGGTCAGGTGATGGGAAGCGAGGTAAAATTTCGTTATATTCCTTCTATTAAGAGTATGGTAATAATGTTTTGTAGTGGCTAACAGTTACGGTTTCTTAGATCAACATGAGCTTTTCAAGTTAACTATTACTTAATACACACATCAAAAAAGTTTTGGATCACTCCGATTCCAGGAACTCCTGAAGATAGTCGTTGACCGTGAATATTGTGTCACATACAAAGTCCCTTTGACTCTTCAGACATGTCACTAAACCCGCCCAAAGATGTAATCAACCATGCATGAGCAGCGCCTATTAGTCGGAGGGGTTCCGATAGCCGATCAGTTCCAGTCATTCCACCAGGAATGAGGTACACGACACGTGTTGTCTGTGGTTCAACCATGCCTAGACGGTCAATACCGCGGTTCGATCGCGTCCGCATTGGTACTTTATGCCAGGAAGGGCTCTCAACAAGGGAAGTGTCCAGGCGTCTCGGAGTGAGCGAAAGCGATGTTGTTCGGATATGGAGGAGATTCAGAGAGACAGGTACTGTTGATGACATGTTTCGTTCCGGCCACCCAAGGGCTACTACTACAGTGGATGACCGCTACCTATAGATTTTGGCTCTGAGGAAACCTGAAAGCAACGCCACCATGTTAAATAATGCTTTTCGTGCTGCCACAGGACGTCATGTTACGACTCAAACTGTGCACAGTAGGCTGCATGATGCGCAACCTCCCTCCCGATGTCCATGGCGAGGCCCACCTTTGCAAACACGGTACCACGCAGCGCGGTAAAGATGGGCCCAACAAAATGCCGAATGGACCATTCATGATTGGCATCACGTTATCTTCACCGATGAGTGTCGCATATGCCTTCAACTAGACCATCATCGGAGACATGTTTGGAGGCAACCCGGTCAGGCTGAATGCCTTAGACACACTGTCCGGCGAGTGCAGCTAGGTGGAGGTTTCGTGTTGTTTTCGGATGGCATTACGTGGGGCCGACGTACGCCGCTAGTGGCCATGGAAGGCGCCATAACGGCTGTACGATACGTGAATGACATCCTCCAACTGATAGTGCAACCTCATCGGCAGCATATTGGCGAGGTATTCGTCTTTATGGACGTCAGTTCGCGTCCTCATCGTGCACATCTTGTGAATGACTTCCTTCAGGGTAACGACATCGCTCCACTAGAGTGGCCAGCATATTCTCCAGACATGAACCCTATCGAGCATACCTGGGATGGATTGGAAACGGCTGTTTATGGACGATGTGACCCACCAACCACTCTCAGGGATCTACGTCTAATCGCCGCTGAGGAGTGGGACAATTTGGAGCTACAGTGCCTTGATGAACTTAGTGGATAGTATGCCACTACGAATACAGGCATGTATCAATGCAAGAGGACTTGCTATTGGGTATTAAAGGTACCGATGTGTACAGCTATCTGGACCACCACCTCTGAAAGTTTCGCTGTATGGTGTTACAACATGCAACGTGTAGCTTTCCTGAGGAATAAAAAGGGCGGAAATGATGTTTATGTTGATGTCTATTCCAATTTTCTATACAGGTTCTGTAACTCTCGGAACCGTGGTTATGCAAAACTTTTTTTGATGGATGTAATTAAATCAGCTCTTGAGTATTGTGAATGAAAAGATAAAAATGGTTTATATGTGGTAGTTAGAGCGATTCAGTGTTGTCATATTGTAACTTAGCCTATATTACTCATGTGAAACTTTGACAATCGTGGACACAATGTTTTTATGTTATATTAGAATCTGAAAGTCTCACACAAGAAATTAATATTTAAGAAATTATTGTCCAGTCTGTTTAGTATCTGTGGCTCGTGTCCCTGGATTCCTAAATCATAATAGTAAATGACAGAAGTTCTAATGAACACCCTCTACTTGAGTGCGCAATGGACTTTGCTACTGGTTAGTACGCACAGGAAAATGATTGTAGCGGCAAGGAGACGTTTCGGCAAAAGAAATGTGGCATGTCAACGTCACCGCACAGGAGTCAGTAAAGCTCCTTGCCAACATTTATTTGATATAGTCTAACTGTTCTCGAGCAGAGTCAAAAATCTATACCAGACGCGTATTTTACGCGTAGTCTGAAACAGAAGTAACCTCTGTCAGAAGTGTGTATCTTACAGATTCTTCACACTTTTCACTGTGTGCATCTTGTACTCGACTTACCAGTTTGTCTTTTCGGATCTACTAATCGAATCATTTGTTAGTAACAACATTTTTACAAAACCAATACACAGGATCACCCACTTATGCGAGTCACGGGCACGGCATTCTTTGCAAATTCAAGGCATAGAGGCAAAACCTTTTATGTATTGAGCCATCACCACGATAAAGGACCAATTTGAGTCGTCGTCATACATTCATTGATGTTGGGGGAAATGTCATGTGCGAGGTATGTCCACAAAGTAAGTTCCGTTTCTTTATATAAAACAAACGTGTACAGATACAGAAAAATATTTATTATACAAATATCTACATCTGTTAAACTACTTTTCTACATAGCTTCCGAAATTTTGTAGGAACTTGTCACAGCGTGGCACAAGCTTTTTTATGTCTTCTTCATGGAGGGTTGCCGCCTGTATATTCAACCATGTGGTAACATGTTCTTTCAGCTCGTCATCGTCGTTCAAGTGTTGACCGCCAAGAACAGATTTTAGGTGTAAGAAGAGATGAAAGTCGCTAGGAGCGAGGTCTAGGCTGTTCGGAGGATGATCAAACGCGTCCAAGTAAAATTCCCGTAAGAGTCGTTTGGTCACATTCGTCGTGTGAGGTCGGGCATTATCGTGGAAAGAAACAATACCTTTTGACAGTAATCCTTGGCGGTTGTTCTATATTGCGTGGCACAATTTCTCTCGTGGGTCATGGTCTCGCAGTAACCATGTGCATTTATTGTTTGGCCTCATGGTAAGAAATCAATCAGCAAAATGCCTTTTTTGTCTCATAAAACGGCGCACATGACTTTTCGAAGTGTCAAGATTTGCTTCGTTGGGGATGAAGTGCGCCTCCATTCCATTGATTGCCGTTTTTTTTCAGTGGTGTCGTACAGTAACCAAGTTTCATGCCCCGTGACTATCCTAGATAGAAGACCATCGCCTTCTTCATTTTAGCGTGTCAATAACTGAAGTGCAATGGCCATCCGTTGTTTTTTGTGTTTTTCAGTAAGAATTTTGGGTACCCTACGTGAGCAAAGTTTTCGAAATTTCGTTTTTCAGTAACAATTTCATGAATCAGTGATCGTGAGAATGGCGTAACATCCATAGCAAGGGCACTAAGTGTAAACTTACGGTTGTGCTTAATATTCTCTTCAGTTGTGTGAACCAGTTAATCAGTAACCACAGACGGGCGTCCACTTGGTTCTTCATCGTGCACATGATCACGTTCTTCATTGAACAGTCTGATCCATCTTCTAACCATTGAATCACTTATAGCAGATTTGCCGATGAATTTCCTTTGTTTTAACTTTCTTTGCGTTTAGAAAACGAATCACAGATCTGATTTCACACGCGGCGGCATTTTCAATTACAGCTGACGATATAAAGAAGCACTACAAGACACATGTCGGCAGCAGCGATCTGCAAATGGCACACATGTCTTCTCCTCGAGTCAGAGTAACTGCCGCACATGCTCGGAACTGCGATCGTAACGCTGCCGCGGATAGAAATAGAAACGGAACTTACTTTGTGGACGACCCTCGAACTTTAGTTAAGATCCTAATATAGGAGTTAAATGTTTATCTGGCTGAAAGAATTGTTAATATCACAAGCTGCGACATCGCCGCGAAAAAACAGTGACCCGTATATGTAATAAGTTTCCTTTAATTTACGTCTATGGTCACAATCTTTTTTGTTTAACAGATTACCGGTTTCGGTCTTTAATGACCATCATCAGATCTGTTTCATAAAAACAAAGTCCGTTTAATACGTTGACCAGTTTTTTGTATGCCTAATGATTCATAAGTGCACTCCAAAGTTATTTGTGATGAAGATGGTCGACACATTCTGTACAGTTGCTGTAATAGAACGCTGTTCTACAGTAACAGAACACAAGGTGGTTTATGTTTTGTAAGTTTAAGTATATTAAGTAAGTCTAAGTAAGTTTTCGATTTCTATACTTTCATATCAAAATTTTCTTATCATCGATAATGAAATGATACACAACTAAAAGATGAGCACGAATGTGCTCGACTGGAGACAATGGTCCCCTTCTCTCAGACCACAGAGTAAACGTTCCTGAAGTGCTTCTAAAATTATCATAACCACGTTGCCTACTTGTCAACTGAACGGCAAAAATTTTCAGAGACCTGTATCGTTTCACCAAACCATAATTTACTGACGACAGTTCTATTGTTTGACATGAGACACACACATTTCTGGATTGCTTTTCTACAACATTGTTACCCCTGTTCATTTTGGTGCGGCCTAAAGCGATCTCATCTCGGACAACAAGAAAACACAGAGTTTACAGAGTTCGATGGCGGTTGCTCTTGGCTGACGGCGTGAGTCGTGGCTGACGTGCACGCGCTGCAGATCGTAACGTTGCGTGCACCGCTGTCGTAACTAAATTCTTACAGTCTAATGCAGAGTTATGCTTCATGCCCAGATCGAGATGAAGCTGCAATTTGCCTCACGGAAGGTGACGGAAGTCTGTTTTTACGATGAACTGTATAAGACGTACACTTAGTTACCACCTGTTACGATATACGTCAACTATAGTGAGGATTGAATAACACTTAGACGGTTTTTTGTTCTACTGAGTTTTATTTGTATGAACTAGTTTTCAGCTTATTATGCCATCTTCAGATAACTACTGGCTAGTGTTTACAAGGAGCTTGTGTTCTCACGAACCAAACATTCTGGACTATGATACAACGCACTTACATACGATCTTTAGTTGCGGTATTGTCTTTGGAATTGTCATATGGGTCTTTTGACTTTTTGGTGTGTAAAACTGTTCTTTAACATAATAAATCACATTTTATGGTTTGTCAGTATCATGGATGACAACAATTAGAATTATTTACAATACACGTTATTACAAAATTACAATTTTTTGGTATTTGTTGTGAACAGTTGCACTGTACACCAATTGTTGGTTGTATAACAGCGATGTTTTCTTTGGGGAATAGATTTTGTTATTAGAAAAATTGTGCATCAATAAATACCAAATATTACATTGTTACAGTTGAGTTACAGTTAGGAATGTAAACACGTAAGGGATATTACATTATATTGGAGTGTGAATTTGTTTACTATTGCGACACTTTGTGGTTAGTAGCAGGTTTACTGTATTGTGTAAAGTTTAAGAGTGGTGATGTGCTCAGTTGCAATTGGTCATTTAGAACCAGCTGGGGATTTAAGGCTAAGTGTTTCTTAATTTCAAGTGCTTCTAGTTGACTGAGTTTTCTGCCTTTGTAAACTATAGTGTGATTATAATTAAACTTCCGCTATTGGAGCCAGTGGAGATGGAAAGCTATTTACGGTATGGCTACCAAACATGGTAAGAATTATGTTCAGACAGTGGACTGCCGGATCTGATTTGGTGGCAGTGTAGACATCATACTTGCCGTTAAGCGTTGGTACTGGTACGGCGACGGAGCGTTGAAACACAAGCATCAATCTGCATTAGAGCTGCAGACAGTCAACAACAGTCTGCACAAGGCGAGCAGGACTTTACTCGTAAGGCTGTTGTAACAAAACAACAGCAGTAGTGCTGCTGACCTTCGCGCGTTAAAGGAATACGGAGAAATCCTCTTTCTGCACCGAGGTTGAAGAACATGATTCGGAAGTTCTAATTAACTGGCGATTTGGGAATTTCTTCTCGGAGAGGCACTTCAAATTATTGACGAAGTACGTGTTGCCACGGCTGACAATGCTGGACTCACTGTGCGATCTTCAAGCAGTACACGAGCCGTGTTACGACAGCTGAACGTTCCACGGTGTGCCATTCGAAAATTGGTGCGAACAACTGTGAAATGGTATTAGTACAAACTTTCAGGTTGTCGTGAATGCAGATGGTCGTCACACAGAGCGACGTTTGTAACCTCGAACATAAACGTGGTAAGCAATTAACATATGTTACCCTTTCAGTTGGAAATTGAAATATGTTTCTTTCAATGGTTTATTCGTTATCTCCCTTCCGCGTGTCCATACAAATGTTTCAACAAAGTTTCATTGTCCTACGATCACTCGTTTTTCATGGAGGCCCTTCAGGTATCGAATGTTTAGTTACAGCCACTGTCTATTTTCAGCAAAAGTAACTATCGTTATTTTCGCGCGATACAGTTTGGTATTAGAACGGAGCATACTAGGTTGGTGCATGAGATTGCAGCGTTTTTGTTTTTGATGTAGTTATTCTGGCTACTATGGGTTTATTGGTCAATTTTAAGTTTTTATTTGCAGTTCACTGTTGCTGGATGAGTTTACGTATTGTTATTTTCTATTTTGGAGATAGTGAGTGGAGCTGTAGACGCTAGAAGATGTGATGCTACGTAAAGATATCGGAACATTTCTTACATATTCATCTGTTTGAGTTCATTACAGGGGTGACAACAGCGGACGGAGCCAGAAACATTTGCGCCGTTAATGGGGATAATGACATCGGATAGAGCGTGACAAGAAAATGGTTTTCTCGATTAAGGAGGATCGTTTTGACATTAGTGACTCTCCACTTTCAGAAAGGCTTTCGGGGTTTGATAAAGATCGTTTAGACGCATTAATCCTCAATGATCCTCGACATTGTATTCGAAAACTGGCAAATATGACGAACTGTGATCGTTCCGCCATCGTGCGACATTTTCACGCACTGAGAAAGGTTCAAAAATCGGATGTATGGGTATCCCATGCTGTAAGCCGAAATCTCAAAAAAGTGGCTCTGAGCACTATGGGACTTAACATCTGTGGTCATCAGTCCCCTAGAACTTAGAACTACGTAAACCTAACTAACCTAAGGACATCCCACACATCCATGCCCGAGGCAGGATTCGAACCTGCGACCGTAGCAGTCGCGCGGTTCCGGACTGAGCGCCTAGAACCGCTAGACCACCGCGGCCGGCCCGAAATCTCAGAAATCAGCGGGTGACCATATGTGCATCTACCAGCTCGTATTCAGTTAGCTAGTGAACAATGCCACCGATTCCTATACCGTTTCATTACTGGTGAAGGGAAACGGTATCTTTAGGCTAACATAACGAGAAGAGCGGAACGGTTAAGCCCAAACAAAACAGCAAGTATCCCGACCTGTGCACATCCACAAAAGATAATGTTACGCATCTGGTGGAACAGCGACAGTGTGGTGTGCTACGAATTGCTTCCCCGAGGCGTAACCATCACTGGTGACATTTGTTGCCAACAGCTGAGACATCTTGCTGACGCAATCCAAGAACAAACACCAGGAAGACCGCGTGAAACGATGTTACTCCACGGTGACGCTCGCCCGCATTCTGCTAGACTGACAAAATACACTATACGCGAGTTGGATTCGGAAGTCATTCCGCACCCACCTTATTAAACTGATCTTGCACCCTCAGATTCTCACCTTTTCCGCTCTCTATCGAACATCTTTCAAAGAACTTCCTTTCGGGATGAGAATGCACTCCGAACATGGCTCGTCTGAAACCCAAGTTACCCAGCTTTGGCAGACAGTGGTAAATTGTTGTTGTTGTGGTCTTCAGTCCTGTGACTGGTTTGATGCAACTCTCCATGCTACTCTATCCCGTGCAAGCTTCTTCATCTCCCAGTGCCTACAGCAACCTACATCCTTCTGAATCTGCTTAGTGTATTCATCTCTTGGTCTCCCTCTACGATTTTTACCCTCCACGCTGCCCTCCAATGCTAAATTTGTGATCCCTTGATGCCTCAAAACATGTCCTACCAACCGATCCCTTCTTCTAGTCAAGTTGTGCCACAAACTTCTCTTCTCCCCAATCCTATTCAATACTTCCTCATTAGTTACGTGATCTACCCACCTTATCTTCAGCATTCTTCTGTAGCACTACATTTCGAAAGCTTCTATTCTCTTCTTGTCCAAACTGGTTATCGTCCATGTTTCACTTCCATACATGGCTACACTCCATACAAATACTTTAAGAAACGACTTCCTGACACTTAAATCTATACTCGATGTTAACAAATTTCTCTTCTTCAGAAACGATTTTCTTGCCATTGCCAGTCTACATTTTATATCCTCTCTACTTCGACCATCATCAGTTATTTTACTCCCTAAATAACAAAACTCCTTTACTACTTTAAGTGTCTCATTTCCTAATCTAATCCCCTCAGCATCACCCGATTTAATTTGACTACTTTCCATTATCCTCGTTTTGCTTTTGTTGATGTTCATCATATATCCTCCTTTGAAGACACTGTCCATTCCGTTCAACTGCTCTTCCAAGTCCTTTGCTGTCTCTGACAGAATTACAATGTCATCGGCAAACCTCAAAGTTTTTACTTCTTCTCCATGAATTTTAATACCTACTGCGAATTTTTCTTTTGTTTCCTTTACTGCTTGCTCAATATACAGATTGAATAACATCGGGGAGAGGCTACAACCCTGTCTCACTCCTTTCCCAACCACTGCTTCCCTTTCATGCCCCTCGACTCTTATTACTGCCATCTGGTTTCTGTACAAATTGTAAATAGCCTTTCGCTCCCTGTATTTTATACCTGCCACCTTCAGAATTTGAAAGAGAGTATTCCAGTTAACGTTGTCAAAAGCTTTCTCTAAGTCTACAAATGCTAGAAACGTAGGTTTGCCTTTTCTTAATCTTTCTTCTAAGATAAGTCGTAAGGTTAGTATTGCCTCACGTGTTCCAACATTTCTACGGAATCCAAACTGATCCTCCCCGAGGTCCGCTTCTACCAGTTTTTCCATTCGTCTGTAAAGAATTCGCGTTAGTATTTTGCAGCTGTGACTTATTAAACTGATAGTTCTGTAATTTTCACATCTGTCAACACCTGCTTTCTTTGGGATTGGAATTACTATATTCTTCTTGAAGTCTGTAGGTATTTCGCCTGTCTCATACATCTTGCTCACCAGATGGTAGAGTTTTGTCATGACTGGCTCTCCCAAGGCCATCAGTAGTTCTAATGGAATGTTGTCTACTCCCGGGGCCTTGTTTCGACTCAGGTCTTTCAGTGCTGTGTCAAACTCTTCACGCAGTATCTTATCTCCCATTTCATCTTCATCTACATCCTCTTCCATTTCCATAATATTGTCCTCAAGTACATCGCCCTTGTATAAACCCTCTATATGCTCCTTCCACCTTTCTGCCTTCCTTTCTTTGCTTAGAACTGGGTTGCCATCTGAGCTCTTGATATTCATACAAGTGGTTCTCTTCTCTCCAAAGGTCTCTTTAATTTTCCTGTAGGCAGTATCTATCTTACCCCTAGTGAGACAAGCCTCTACATCCTTACATTTGTACTCTAGCCATCCCTGCTTAGCCATTTTGCACTTCCTGTCAATCTCATTTTTGAGGCGTTTGTATTCCTTTTTTCCTGCTTCATTTACTGCATTTATATATTTTCTCCTTTCATCAATTAAATTCAATATTTCTTCTGTTACCCAAGGATTTCTATTAGCCCTCGTCTTTTTACCTACTTGATCCTCTGCTGCCTTGACTACTTCATCTCTCAGAGCTACCCATTCTTCTTCTACTGTATTTCTTTCCCCCATTCCTGTCAATTGTTCCGTTATGCTCTCCCTGAAACTCTCTACAACCTCTGGTTCTTTCATTTTATCCAAGTCCCATCTCCTTAAATTCCCGCCTTTTTGCAGTTTCTTCAGTTTCAATCTGCAGTTCATAACCAATAGACTGTGGTCAGAATCCACATCTGCCCCTGGAAATGTCTTACAATTTAAAACCTGGTTCCTAAATCTCTGTCTTACCATTATGTAATCTATCTGATACCTTTCAGTATCTCCAGGATTCTTCCAGGTATACAACCTTCTTTCATGATTCTTGAACCAAGTGTTAGCTATGATTAAGTTATGCTCTGTGCAAAATTCTACAAGGCGGCTTCCTCTTTCATTTCTTCCCCCCAATCCATATTCCCCTACTATGTTTCCTTCTCTCCCTTTTCCTACTGACGAATTCCAGTCACCCATGACTATTAAATTTTCGTCTCCCTTCACTACCTGAATAATTTCTTTTATCTCGTCATACATTTCATCAATTTCTTCATTATCTGCAGAGCTAGTTGGCATATAAACTTGTACTACTGTAGTAGGCATGGGCTTTCTGTCTATCTTGGCCACAATAATGCGTTCACTATGCTGTTTGTAGTAGCTAACCCGCACTCCTATTTTTTTATTCATTATTAAACCTACTCCTGCATTACCCTTATTTGATTTTGTATTTATAACCCTGTAATCACCTGACCAAAAGTCTTGTTCCTCCTGCCACCGAACTTCACTAATTCCCACTATATCTAACTTTAACCTACCCATTTCCCTTTTTAAATTTTCTAATCTACCTGCCCGATTAAGGGATCCGACATTCCACGCTCCGATCCGTAGAATGCCAGTTTTCTTTCTCCTGATAACGATAAGTGGTAAATAGTGAAGGAAAAAATATATGTTCGATGACTGTCTGTTATGTGTGTAGGTAGTGTTTATTAAACTTATGGAAAAATGCTACGGACTTATGCACCAACCAAGTAATCATACAGAAACATATTAACTGCAGCGTCAGTGAACTTTGAAAATTAGATCAACAGTTTGTTGTGTGAAAGAGAGGCTTAAAAATTTAGCTGCTCGAATAACTGTAATCTGATGCAAGTTACTCACAAATAGAAGGAACAAACTGAGTGAAAAAGCGTTATGAATAAGTGGCAGAACTCTTATTTGGGAAGTTAGTGGTGCAACATCCAGTCCAGATATCCTATTTTAGAATTAGCGAGGAAACCTGAATCATTTCGAATGATTTTCTGTGAAACAGCCACAGTCGTCTTCTTTCAAATTTTTATCCGATCGCCCATGTTCTCCCTTTCTACTGACCTCTACGTTGAGGGACACCTAAATTCCAAAGTTTCTTTACTATTCCTGTACTCTAGTTTTTTGAATAGTTCTTTACTGAACGACATTTATGTTGCAGTCAGTGGACGTAATTTGCAAATTTTTTAAAAAAAAAAACGCTTGTTGGCGTTGTGGCTCACTTCTTCATGGTCATCTTAGCCTGGTCTTTCACTGTACTATGATTACCTTCAAATACCAACAAAAATTTCGTGTGAAATTGGAATCTGAAAGTGTTTTTGTTTCAGGTTGAAATGCGTGAGAAATCTTATGGGACTTAACTGCTAAGGTCAGCAGTCCCTAAGCTTGAACACTACTTAACATAAATTATCCTAAGGACAAACACACACACCCATGCCCGAGGGAGGACTCGAACCTCCGCCAGGATCAGCCGCACAGTCCATGACAGCAACGCCCTAGACCGCTCGGCTAATCCCACGCGGCTGTGTTTCAGGTGCTCCCTCAATTATTCAGTAGCATTTAGGTCTATTCAGTCTCGAGAATATTCGAGATATCTCGACGTAGCTCTCTTTGGACTAGTGTATTTTTGTGAATATTATCCGCTTCGTTCGTGGAAAAATAAAACGTCATAATGAGTTGATTGTATTTCGAGTACAGTATTAAGGAATTGATCTCACTCAATAAGTAGCTGTTGTCCTGAAGGACATGACGCCTCGCTAACGAAGAATATTTTCCAACGGAAATTTAAAAGATATATATGCATCTTCCAAAGCTCATTTATGAGAAAGATTACAAGAGGGATCCTTAATTACAAAAAAGTTTCCTTGATGACATCATTTACTATGAGCATCGTGAATGTAATTTTGTCTACAGTAGTGTTCCACTCTAGGTAATATTAACATAGTAAAATACAGTTCAGGAGAGTTCTTTAACTGTTAAAGGCAGGCACTCTTAAACAGCATTTACACTGTGTGAGACTTTCTTAGTGGAAGAGTTCGAAGAGACTGTTTCGAGAGACGGTCTTATTTACAAACAGGGTAGCGTTCTGCCAGTCACGAACTCGTAAGCGGAGAGTTTACAAAAATATAACCATGTAGCGTTCAGCTGCTCTTTCTACTTCCCGCTGCTGCACCCACGTTCGCCTTCTACACGATGGTGTATTTGAACAAGAAAACAAAACAACATTGCCGCTAGCCGAACAAGAATTTACTGTTTCATAAATGTTCAAATGTGTGTGAAATCTTATGGGACTTAACTCTTAACTGCTTAGGTCTTCAGTCCCTAAGCTTACATACTACTTAGCGTAAATTATCCTAAGGAAGAACATGCCCGAGGGAGGACTCGAACCTCCGCCGGGACCAGCCGCACAGTCCATGACTGTAGCGCCTGAGACCGCTCGGCTGAACCCGCGCGGCTTGACTGTTTCGACAGTTTATGAGCGAAACGGCAGAGAAATACAAGGAACATCATATGCATGACTGAGGAAGATTTTGAACATCTGGCTTCACTGAAGATTTGGGTATGAAGCTGAGAGAAGCTGTTACTGTTCAACAAAGGCAGGATACTTTCTCGTGTCGAACACTGGGATCCACTGTGACAAAGGATTTATATACAAGTTTAAAATAGTCTTCAGACTATCAATAAGGAATTATCCCAGCGGTCTGTGATGAGCTGATTGAAGTATCTGAGGAATACAAAAAGATAAGAAATACCATTAAGAAATGTTACACATTTGAAAACATATACACTGTTCAGTCACATTAATGTATCCACCTATCAAATCCCTGATTAACCGCCTTTGGCAGCGTGGAATGCTGCAAGACGTGCAGGAAGAGTCACTGAGGACTCAGACGGTACCGAATGGGATGTGGAGAAACAGGAGCCATCCCGGCTCCATTACCATGGCCAGATGCGATATGTTTCTCGGGTACGTGTCGATGTTGGGAAGAGCCCCATCGAGGTGGTGGCACGGATCCTCAGTTGGGCTTAAATCCGGAGAGTTCGGTAGCCAGGGGAGTAAGGTATGCTCATTCTCATACTCTTCCAATCATACACATACAACGCGAGCTGTATGACATGCTGCGTCGTCCTGCTGGTATATGTCATTGTGCTGACGAAAACAAACTCCATGTAAGGGTGGACGTGGTCCTCAAGGGTAGATGCAGCCTTTCGCTGAACCATTGTTTCTCCCAGAATGTTTAGATCAGCTAGGGAATGCCATGAAAACATTTCCCAAACCATAATGCATGTAGATTGTTTCCTTTCAGACATTTCAAGCCGTACACACAAACGGACATCCGTCCAATGGAACATAAAATTTGATTCATCTGAAATACCACCTGTCGGATCTTAATGGACTTCCAGTTGCTCTATTGACGTGAGAATTCCAGATTTCGTCGTCAACGAACAGCAGTCATCATGAACCGTTGAGCAGACACAGTTGGTAGCGCTTGATTCGTCTGGGCGGTCAGTTGCTCCACAGTTTCATCACGTGTATTCGGCCATACACATCTCCGCAGCCGTCATTCACCCCTGTCATCCATGGCCCGAGATGCGCGACAGTTGTTTCGGTGCCAGTTTAGGATTGCACCATTTTGCCATACGCGGTATACGTTAATCACGGTGGCACGCGAACGTACAAACTAGCCGTTTCGGAAATTCTTCACTCTTGGCCCGAAAGTCAATGATGATTCTCTTTTGGATGTCAAAAAAAAAGTCTCGGTTTCCGAATTACAAGAACGAATGCACTTTTTACCGCATCCCCCGACACGCTTTATATACCCAACACTGCTTGTGCTGCCACCTGCCATTGTGAGTGGTTATTGCGCTTTGACGTCGAACATAGCTGGTGGTTACATTAACGTTACCTGACCGTGTAGCATTATAACTGTTCCACGTTTAATCAAGGAGCTTGTTCCAGCCTAGAAGAAAAATAATTTTATTTACAAATTTTGAAAAGGAAATATTTCTGCGAGTAGGTAATAAGGACAGAAACTGATCACATTCTGCTTCGAAAAAAAACTCCATCTTATAGAACTATCAAGGAGAAAGATTCTGGGTGTCTTATAGATGCTATAACCCTGTGCTGAGAGCTATTGTGTTATAAGCTGTGATGATTCACTCAACTGTGGTAGCATCGATAGCGAAATCGTTATGAAACGTACTTCTATAGGATGGTATAACAGAAGTCATGCAGGCCGAGTGTAGGTTGCTTTTTTTTTTTTCTTGAGAAATCTATCGAATTGCCACAAACCAGTGCGGACGATGTGCTGCAAGCTCTTGAGGAATTAGATGCTGTCAGAGCAAGGGCTTACAACACTTCAGGATGTAACACAGCCAAAAAATATAGTAAAACATACATGTGGTGAATGAACCTTATCTTTGATCTGAATATTGATCTGTGTTATGATTGAAAGTGTAAATGATTGTTACGGTTTATACTTGTTGTAAGGTCAATACATAAAGCTTGTCTAAGGCTAAAGAACAATGGCTATTGAGCCATCTGTAGCCACTTGGTGACCAATTATCTGTTTTCTTTTCTCTCGCTACCTTCGGCCTCCGTCTAACGATTTTCCTGACGTTTCACCAACACAAATGGCTATTGTCATAGCAGCGATTCTTTAGTATAGAACACGCTCAGTTTCTTTCCCATCCTGACCAAGTGCGATGGTGTGCTCCACCTCTAATGTCCTTGCCGCCTCCGGCGTTAGTCCTTGTTTCCTTCAGATGCCAATGAGTAACGCATATCGGTATATCTACTGAAATTTTGTATTTGGCCTTTCTTTCTTTCTTTCTTGGACCTTTGTCCTGCGTTACACTGGTTAGCCTTATTATTACGGATTTGACAGTGTTAGTTGCAGAGGGTGGCCAGACGCCCTTCCTTCCACCACCCTGAACTCCTCGGGATGCAAGGAGTGTACCCCATCTGTCTGCGTCTAGTGTAAATCATGAAAGAGTGCGAACGTGTTTCTAATGTCTGTGAGTCATGTACCTGAGGCGAAACCTAGGGACCAACCCGTTATTCACCTAGCGGTATGTGGAAAACCGCCTGAAAACCATTTCCACGCTGGCCGGCATACCGGAGCTCGTTGTTAATACTCAGGGCGGATTCGATCCGGGGACGGCGCACCTACCCGAGTCCAGGAAGCAGCGCATTAGTGCTCTCGGCTAACCTGGCGGGGTTTTGTATTTGGTCTGTAAAGCTGCAAACGGAACAAGAAACTAGCTCAATGGAAACAGCTGTACTATTCTTGCACTGGAAGTTAGGAGCCAAATTACAACTATATGTGAGACGGTTGTGTGACTAGTTCACGATCCACATACATTTTAAGTCAATGTATAGGCTCCGAATAGCGCTGCATTGCCTCATGGACCAATGCAAATATTAATTCTGTCAATGTTCTTGTGGTAGTCATAACTCCCGAGACTGGGTGATACAGCGTATATACATTTCAACGTTCTTTCTGTGTTCAAGCCCTGGTCTACGCTTACAGCCTTTACCATCCACTCTTCCCTTCCCTGTCAACCAATCCTTGGTAGCTCAGGACGTATTCTGTGAAATGCATTCTGTGAATCTGTCTCTTTACTTACTCATGGCGGGCTTAGTGGTCTATCGGTAAAGGGCTTAGTGGTCTATCGGTAATGTGTGTGCCTGGAAACAGAGAGGTCGAATGAAACGACGCGTGGTTCGGATTCCACCTTAAACTGTAGATCATCTGTCCCCGTGTGGAAAACTAGGTTGGATTACGGACATACGAGCCGCTGAAGTGGAGTCCAATTGAAAGACTTGCACTGGGCCACTGATCCGCCCGCAAGCATTATTATACGTTGATCAAGTTATAGTCCGCCTCGATAGCTGAGTGGTGCCAGCACAGTAGCTTAGCGTGTTCAGTCAGAGGGATAGCTGCCCTCTGTAATAAAAAAAAAACTGAGTGAACGGATCAACAATGGACTTACACAAGTGTAATGGGACGTACGCCCTGAATAAATACCATGACCAACAACGAACAAAATGAGATTTTAAAAAAATTGTCAGCGTGACGGAATGCCATGCTAAGGGGCCCGGGTTCGATTCCCGACTGTCGGGAATCGACTGGGTCGGAGATTTTCTGCGATCAGGGACTGAGTGTTGTCTTCATCATCATCATATAATCCCCAACGACGCCCAAGTCGCCGAAGTGGGGTCAACCCAAATGACTTGCACCAGGCGACCGTCTACCCGATGGGAGGCCCTAGTCACACGACATTTCATTTTCATCACCTTTTGCCATGAAACATTTTGCCCCTTTCGACTCAGTATCTCTTCCACATCTGATCTACATCCGCAGTCTGCAAACCACTGTCAAGTGCATGGTTCAAAGTACTTCGCACTAGGCAGCCTTCCCGTTCCACTAACGTATTAAACGCGAGAAGCGTGATTGTTTCAACGCCTCTGGGCATGAGAGTGATACGTAGGGGTTGTAGCATATTCCCAGATTCATCACTTGGAGCTGGTTCTTGAAGCCTTGGAAAGGCTTCCTCGGGATAGGTTTGCGTCTGTCTTCAAGCGTGTGCCAGTCAAGTTTTTCAGCAACTCTATGACACTTCTCAACGGTTATCCGATAAAAACATCAAGATAACATGCATCATTCTTCTGTAACACCAAATTTCAAAAGCTTCCACTATCTTATGGTCTCTATTGTAGTCCACTTATCGCTTCCACGCAAGGCTGCAGTCCAGAAGAACACCTGATATTTAGATTTATGTTCTTTGTTAGTATATTTCTCGTTTAGAGGAAAGATATTTTTGCTATTGTCATCGGTATTAACTGCACGAAAAATTTGACTTACTGTTCACCATGGTCTTCGCGCACGTGTCTATTTTGCAATAAGTTTGTCGTTTGGAAATCTGCTGTCACTAGTGGTTAAGACAAAGTTTGCCTGATCTGAATGGAAAGAGAACGATGAAAACTGGCTGCCACTCTGGGGTCTGTATATGCCCTTCCGGAGCCAGAAGCTAATGGCTCAAAAACGGATACTGTATAGTTAAAATCTTCAGCGTTCTTTCGCAGGTTCTAATCCTGCCTCGGGCATGGATGTGTGTGATGTCCTTAGGTTAGTTAGGTTTAAGTAGTTCTAAGTTCTAGGGGACTGATGACCACAGCAGTTGATTCCCATAGTGCTCAGAGCCATTTGAACCATTTTTTTTCAGCGTTCTTAAGCCTCGTCATATTTTTTCTGTGGGACACACGTTTCGACCCTCGGGTCGGATAATTTTCAAGGTCTTGTGGCGAACACAGTTAACTGAACAGTGTGCAAGAAGATCCCAGTTGAGGGGTCGAAAATTCGATCACTCAGAGGAAATATGGCGCTGCCTAACAACCCACACGATCAAATGAAACTAAATGATTCCAGAGACCTTCCCAAGTCTCAAACATCTGAAGCGACGAACGAAAATTTGTACCAAGGCCAGGATTCGAACCCAGGTCTCCTGCTCACTAGTTATTCAAAAATTGCCATTTTTGCCTCAGAAGTTTCATCAATAAATCAGTATTACAATGAACTTCGTTCAGATGTGTGTTATACTTATTACACAATAGATTACAGACTAGTCTGACTCACTTTTTCAGATGCGACACCAACAAATGTATTCCGTTATGATTTACAAAGGTTGTTCGTTCTTCGATTGACTTTGATGCAAACCACAGGTATTTGATCATTCCTATGGAGAGCAAGTGCACTTACGTGACGCAGAATTAAAGAACTTTTTGTCTGGGATCTTCGCTCGAAATGATTTCTCTATTAGTCTTTAGCATCTCGGGAGCATTTTTAATATTTTTCTTAAAAAGTTTAACCTGCCTGTAAAAATTACATATTACTAATGGTGGAATAATTTTTACGATGTACATGCATCTTTATTCTTCATCAACAAAGATTTGGTCATAAAGTGTCTGATCAGTCTGCCCTCCTCAAGAATGAATAATGTAAAGAAGAGAACGCGGACGGAGTTTGAACCGCTATCGCCAGCATCGTAACCGTGTACCATGGCTGCAGCGATAAGCGGTTGGAATATCAATAACGTTACGGGTATGGGAAGCATGAATAAAATTTCAACAGCGATTTCCTTGGGAAGTAGAGGCAGTAGCAAGGAAAGCGGATAGCCAGGTCGTCAAGTCAGATCGCTTTATAAATACCTAAGAATCATCAAAATACGCAATGAATAGATTTGATAAGCCACTTGTAAGTCTATGTTCAGCATAGAACTCTCTTATTGATGAACTGCACTGGGTGTACAAAACACACGGGAAGCCACTGGATTCAAAAAACGGCCGGCGGCCGCTGTAACCAACGCGATTCATTTGTTTCCTTACTGTCCTGCTAGAAATGGACTGACGCTCCATATTGGAATCGACTCCGACAGGTATCACAGCAGAGTGCCGATAGCCTTGTATGGCTATACCGAGGTGACATGTCGCCCGTTCTTCAAACATTTGTGTCGACCTACGGGGCCGTTTACACGTGAGGAAACATTGGCTCCACTGTTGGTTCCGGAGACCTGAATTCTTGTGTAATTTGATATGGAGTGACTCATGAGTCTAGAACTAACTACCACCCCACATTCCAAGACGGTTCACTGATGACGTGCTGCTACGTTCATAATATGCCCCTCTGCAAGCGATCTGGCAACGCTGTGTTGTTCTACTTGCGTGGAACGGTGTGTTCATCCCTTCCACATTCCGAGTACGAGTTTCAGCTCCGTACAGCCATCACGTAATTTTTGAGGGGGAAAATTTTGGTTTTTTTTGCGTGTCAGGAAGATAGAACAGTGGGATTTAGACCAACGTTATGACATCAAGTTTTGTGTTAAATCTGGGGAATCCGCGAGTGTGAGCTTTGGAAAGTTGAAACAGGCTTGTGAGGAACATTCCTTATCAAGAACATAAGTTTTTCGCGGGCGTAAATCATTTATGGAAGGCCGACAAAGCGTTGAAGGTGAATCTCAATCAAGAAGACCTCCAAAATCAAAAACCGACGAAAATGTCGAACGTGTGCTTGCTCTTTTGAGATCGGATCGACGTTTAGCAGTAAGGATGATGGGTATTTTACAAAGATATCCTTAAAATGCTCAGTCAAAGGGTTCCGACAAGTGGCTGCTACAGCATGACGACGTCCCATGTCACACGGCCACTTCAACCACGGAATTTTTGACCTCAAAAGGCATTCCTGTGGTTCCACAGCCGCCCCCCCCCCCCCCTCCTGTTCACCTGATCTGTACCCTCGTGACTTGTTTCTTTTCCCGAAACTGAAAAATGTCTTGAAAGGACGTCAGTTTGGGACGCCTGAGAACACTGAAAAGAATGTAAGCGACATATTAAAGGCCCAACATGTCAAAGCCTTTCAGCGGCGCTACCAAGACAACGACTCCGCCGGTGTGTAGCTGCCGGAGGGAACTACTTTGAAGGGAGAATATTGTTGCTTGAAAAAAAAAAAATTCGGTTCATAAAAGATCAATCTCATTACTTTCCTCACACGCCTCGTGCACTTACTCCATACGTCGCATCAAGCCGCAACATTAGGCCGTCAGACGTCACCCGTCTCCGAATTCCCGAGACTTTCGGCCACTCGGTTTACAAAGCTAGCTTCTTCCTTGCGGTGTACAATGGAGGCATCCTCTTCTTCTTTGATCTTCCGGTTACTCATGATGCTCTGGCTGTTCGCCCTGTACTATAGCCAGCAGATGTGTTCGACTTTCACTGGCTCACCCGCGAGAAGCGGCTGTTGACAAGAGACTTCCTGAACGGCCCCAGCGGAATATTGATCGGCGCGCTGTTTGGCTGCCAGATACTGCGTCGTGTTGACTCTGGTTTCTTGCTCTGGGGTGCCTCGTAGGCTGCCGCGGTGCATGGTGTGAGCCCCTCGCACAAATTGAAATCACGCGCGACCATCGGCCGCGATTTACGGCCTCACTACCAGCGGCTCCGTCCGGCCGACTCAATGAAAGTCCAGGCCGTTGTTTACTGCCCTCGTATTTTCGCCGCTCAGATTCGATGTAGTCAGAGAGAGACGGAGTTGTCAGGCTGGCCGAAACCTGTCCACATATCACCCACTCTGAATATACAGTGTACCACAGACTACGGCCTCTGGTGCGGCTTTTGTTGCACAGAGGGCCGTAACAGTATCGTCGGATTTTGATTATAAATGGCAGTACTAGTTATTTGCAAGCCAAGAAGAGCCGAATACATGATACACTTCATCTCAAAGCATTTCAGTCAGGTACCCTGCAGGAAAATATAACAGTCTCTGCTTACAAATTCACGCCTCTTCTCTATACACTGAGGTGACAAAAGTCATGAGATAATAACATACACACATAGAAATGGTATCGCGTACACAAGGTACAAAAGGGCAGCGCATTGGCGGAGCTGTCATTTGTATTCAGGTGATTCATACGAAAAGCTTCCCGTCGTGATTATGACCGCACTATTTGAATTAACAGACTTTGAACGCAAAATGGTAGTTGGAGCTTGAGGCATGGGGCATTGCTTTTCGGATATCGTCAGGGAATTCAATATTCTGAGATTCACGATGTCGAGTGTGTGCCGACAATGCCAAATATCAAGTGTTCCAATGATGAATTCTTCTCGGGTTATCAGTCGCGTGGTGGCGTCGTCGAATCATTTCAATGAGTTTCGTACTCATCATCTTCTGGCGAAGCTAGCAGCACGACATCGCCTGAAGCGCCTCTTCCGGGCTCGTGAACATACCTTTCGGACCCTAAGAAGACTGGAAAGTCATGACCTGCTCTGATGAGTTCCAGTTTCAGTTGGTAAGTGCTGATGGTAGCGTTCGAGAGTGGGGCATACTCCACCCAAGCCATGGACCCAAGTTGTCAACAAGGCACTGTGAGAGCTGAAGTTAAAATCTTCTGGGTTATTAGGCCGCGTCATGTTTTTTCTAAAATGATTCTCAGGATCTTCTGGTGACCACTACTGCTAGAACTGCGAGTTCTAGCATTAGTGGACACCAGAAGATCCTGAGGAAGACACCAGCAGAGGGGTCGAAACGTCGATCATTTTAGAAGAAAGATGACGCGGCCTAATAACCCAGAAGATTTTAACTTCAGTGACAACGGCGACGAAAGCCTGCAGACTTACATTGTGAAAGCTGTTGGTAGCTCCATAATGGTGTGGGCTGTGTTTACAGGGGAATGGACTTGGTCCTCTGCTCCAACAGAACCGGTCACTGACTGGAAACGTTTTTGCTCGGCTACTTGGAGACCATTTTCAGCCCTTCGTGGGCTTCATTTTACCAAACAACGAAGATTTTTTTTATGTCAATGCGCCAAGTCACCGGGTCAGAATTGTTCACGACTGGTTTGAAGGACCTGCTGGAAAATTCGAGGGAATAATTTGGCCACCCAGATCGCCCGATACGGAACTCAATGGAGGGATCATTTCGTGTACAAAGTCCTGTATCGGAAACATTTTGCAATAATGGACGGCTATACAGGCAGCATGGCACAGTATTTCCGCAAGGGACTTCCATCGACTTGTTAAGTGCATGACAAGTCGAGCTGCTACACTACGCCTGACACGATATTACGAGGTCACCTCAGTGTAAAATCTAAAGCCTTCGCCAACTACACTCATTATCAGGACTAACTGACATGACGCTCGCAACTAACTCCGTGATACCAGGTGTTGTCTGTGGCGTCGTTATGAGATATCTAAACAAAGATTTTGACAGTGACATGAAATACATGACGAATTATCTTCTATTCACCAGCAGTCACATCATTTTCAACCATAAAATATATCGTTAAATTTGTTCCGTTGGAAGAACTGCTCTTGGTTAATAGAGACGACCAGGGGTCCCGTGCGAAACTTTAGCACATATATATGGGAAGTTGCGGGAATGAAGAAAAAAATCTTTAAAAATGAGCCTAACAACGTGAAAAAGTAGTCGTGAATTTATGATACAACCTTCAATATATATTTTCATGTACATAATTTTGAACAAAATTCTCTACAGAGCATTACAATACGATAGTTGACGTAAGAATGTAATCTTCGCATACTAGTTCTTTTTCGCTTTCTTTAAGGGACACAAAGACGTTAGTTGATTTACTTACCCTTGAAAAAGCTACATACTATTGTCCGTGAGTAAAGACAGGATTTGGTACATACAATATTGCTCTTTGAATCGTTTTTTACTGCTGCTTGTTTAGAGTGATCGCAAATGCAGTTTTAACGGGCAACTGACTTGTTGTCAGCTGAAAAAGCATTCTTTGATGAGATGATGTTAATTTTATTCGTGATATTACAACAGTGTCAACGGTGTCAGTAAGCTGAGCACTAATTGTAAATTTATTGAACTTTGTTACAACGATGTGTGCTCAATTGACTAATCCTGCATAGCTTTCAAATTTCTTATTAACGTAACAGTTGTGTTTTTCTCTAGCGTAAGTTGATGTGGCAGTAATCCTGACGGATCAAATGACTCTTCATCGGACTTTGCGGAGTCACAAAAGTAGTAAACGTGAAATGTAGATGTTATAACGTAGTGTTCATTTCTTACCTGGTACATCACAATGGCAACAGTAGCCTCTAACTGTATTTTGAGATTTTCATTGCTCTTGGTATTCTATGTGAGCACGCTGAGCCGTAGTAGCAATAGGTATCCCGGTACAAGGCGACTATGACATATATATATATATATATATATATATATATATATATATATATATATATATATATATGTATATGTATATATGTCGTTTTGGAAAGTATATCCGTTTAGAAAACTAACTACGATGGACAGAGATAATGAACTGCCGCAGTGGTCACAGTTATCTACAACAATGCTACATACAAATTGTCGAGTTGATAAGTACTTTAAAACAAATAAAAAGACATTTGTAACAAGACAATGTGAAAAAAGGTAAATCCTGTTTGTGATTAATAAGTTATCTTCGTAAAATGTAGGAATCGAGCTGGACATCTGTGATGTCCTTTTGCCTATGGTAGGTAAAGTCTCTTTTACGTTAAAATTTTCTCAAATAGTAAGTTTTAGCGCAAACTCTGTATGCAATGTCAGAAGCGGGTTAAAAGAACTTTTCTGACGATACCTAATTCAACCCTGTGCGATTAATATGTGTTGAGAAAAAGAGATGTTGACCTGAAATAGCAGAAAAAGTACCAAGTTGATTTTGTAGGCCTCGCTTGAAAGCGTAGGTCACGATCTCCGTTAAAACTATTATCCGCTTCAGGATTCTGTTAAATTCTTGTGACTTACATCTGATGAAAGGCTGATCTGCAACACTGAAATATTTAAAGACAGAACAGTGACAGCTCTAGACATATTACGATTCATGAATGGAAATCAATTGTATTCCAAAAAAGTAGGACCAGATCCCTACTATAGTTTATCATATAGCGGCTGAACAGTTCAAAGGAAATTTGAGTCTCATTTCAAATAAGTACCCTGCTGATACAATTACAGTCGGTGGTGACTTCAGTCCACCCTCGATATGCTGGAAAAATTATACGTTTAAAGCCAGCGGCAGGCATAAAACGTCATCCGAAAATGTACTGAAAGCTTTCTCAGAAAATTCTTTTGAACAATTAGTTCATGAGCCCACTCGAAGCGTAAATGGTTGCTAAAGCATACTCGACCTTTTAGCAGCAACACTGGACTCGGATTCGGGAGGACGACGGTTCAATCCCGTCTCCGGCCATCCTGATTTAGGTTTTCCGTGATTTCCCTAAATCGTTTCAGGCAAATGCCGGGATGGTTCCTCTGAAAGGGCACGGCCGATTTCCTTCCCAATCCTTCCATAACCCGAGCTTGCGCTCCGTCTCTAATGACCTCGTTGTCGACGGGACGTTAAACACTAACCACCACCACCACCTTTTAGCAGCAAATAATCCTGGACAAATAGTGAGTATTGTGACGAATACAGGGATTATTGACCACAAGGCAGTTGCTGCTAGGCTGAATACTGTAACACCTACAACCACCAAAAAGAAACGCAAAGTATATCTGTTTAAAAAAGCTGATAAAAATTCTCTTACCGCTTTTTTAAGATACAGTCTTCACTCCTTTCGATCTCACCATGTAAGTGTAGAAAAGTTGTGGAATGTTTTCAAAGAGGTAGTATCGACAGCAATTGTGAGATATATACCACATAAATTAATAAGTGATGGTACTGATCCCCCATGGTACACAAAACGGATCGTTGTTGCAGAAGCAACGAAAAAAGCATGCCAAATTTAAGAGAACGCAAAATCCCCAAGATTGGCAAAGTTTTACAGAAGTTCGAAACATGGCGCGTAGTTCAATGCGAGATGCTTTTAATAATTTCCACAACGAAATTCTGTCTCGAAATCTGGCAGAAAACCCTAAGAGATTCTGGTCATACATAAAGCACACCAGTGGCAAGACACAATCAATACCTTCACTGCGCGATAACAACGGTGAAGTCATTGATGACAGTGCCACTAAAGAAGATTTATTGAACACAGTTTTCCGAAACTCCTTCACCAAAGAAGACGAAGTAAATATTCCTGAATTCCAATCAAGAACAGCTTCCAAGATGCGAAACATAGAAGTAGATATCACCGGAGTAACGAAGCAGCTTGAATCACTTAATACAGGCAAGGCCTCCGGTCCAGATTGTATACGAGTCAGGTTCCTCTCAGATTATGCTGATTAAATAGCTTCATATTTAGCAATTATATACAACCACTCGCTCACAGAAAGATCCGTACCTAAGGACTGGAAAATTGCTGAAGTCACACCAATACCCAAAAAGGGAAGTAAGAATAATCCGATGAATTACAGACCTATATCACTAACGTCGATTTGCAGTAGGGTTTTCGAACATGTACTGTATTCGAACATTATGAAGTACCTCGAAGAAAACGATTCATTGACATCGTCAGCACGGATTCAGAAAGTATCGTTCTTGCGGAACACACCTTGCTCTTTATAATCATGGAGTAATGAGTGGGGATGTCAAATTGACTCCATATTTTTAGATTTTCAGAAGGCTTTCGACAGCGTTACTTACAAGCGTCTTCTATCCAAACTGTGTGCCTATGTAACATCGCTTCAGTTGTGCGACTGGATTCGTGATTTCCTGTCAGAAAGGTCACAGTTCGTTGCAATAGATGGAAGGTCATCGAGTAAAACAGAAGTAACATCCGGCGCCGGCCGGAGTGGCCGTGCGGTTCTGGGCGCTACAGTCTGGAGCCGAACGACCGCTACGGTCGCAGGTTCGAATCCTGCCTCGGGCATGGATGTGTGTGATGTCCTTAGGTTAGTTAGGTTTAATTAGTTCTAAGTTCTAGGCGACTGATGACCTCCGAAGTTAAGTCGCATAGTGCTCAGAGCCATTTGAACCATTAACATCCGGCGTTCCCCAGGGCAGTGTTATAGGCCCTCTATTGTTCCTGATGTATATTAACGACCTAGGAGACAATCCGAGTAGCCCTCTTAGATTATTTGCCGATGAAGCTGTCATTTACCGTCTTGTTAAGTCATCAGATGACCAAAATTAATTGCAAAATGATTTAGATAAGATATCTGTACGGTATGAAAAGTGGCAGTTGAATAAAAAAAAGTGTGAAGTTATTCGCATGAGTACTAAAAGAAATCCGCTAAATTTCGATTACGCGATAAGTCACACAAATTTGAAGGTTGTAAATTTAACTAAGTACTTAGGGATTACGATTACAAATAACCTAAATTGGAACGATCACATAGATAATATTGTGGGTAGAGCAAACCAAAGACTGCGATTCACTGGAAGAACACTTAGAAGGTGCAACAGGTCTACTAAAGAAAATGCTTACACCACGCTTCTCCACCCTATTCTGGAGTATTGCTGTACGGTGTGGGATCCACATCAGGTGGTACTGACGGATGACATCGGAAAAGTACAAAGAAGGGTAGCTCGTTTTGTATTATCGCGAAACAGGAGAGGTAGTGTCACAGACATGATACGTGAATTGAAGTGGCAATCATTAAAACAAAGGCGTTTTTCTTTGCGACGGAATCCTCTCATTAAAATTCAATCACCAGTTTTCTCCTCCAGTTGCGAAAACATTCTGTTGGCACCCACCTATATAGGGAGAAATGATCATCACGATAAAGTAAGATAAATCAGGGCTCGCACAGAAAAATTTAAGTGCTCGTTTTTCCGCGTGCTGTTCGAGAGTGGAACGGTAGAGAGACAGCTTGAAGATGGTTCATTGAACCCTCTGCCAGGCACTTTATAGTGAATAGCAGGGTAATCACGTACATGTGGATGTAGATACTATTGCCGAACAATCACTGAAGGCTGTCACATCCATATGATTTGAAGAGAAATGGAAGAACTGTCAGGAAGTGTAACCCTTCCATGATGGCAGTAGCTTACAAAACCCTAGATCGACCGTTATTTGAATATTGTTGGACTGTCTGGGAACCCTTACCAGGGGGCACAAATAGAGGAAATAGAAAAATTCCAATGAAGAGCGGCGCATTGTGTCGCTTACATGCTCAACCAAATCCGGTAATAGACCCTAAAACAGAGACGTTGTGCATAACGTTGTGGTTTCCTGTTAAAATTACGAGGGTATACCTTCATAGGAGTTAACCAATATTTTACTTCCTCCTATGTATATCTTGCGAAAAGCGACAGTGGTACATGAAGTACCCGAGGGCCATGGTGGTCTATAGAGTAGAACACTAGATATCGGTCGGGGTCCTGGTTTAGTACTGGATGAGGGTGGGGATTATTCTCTTTCCAATCCATACAGAACGCCCCAGGTCAACTTAGGCTGCTGTCAAAATAAGTACAGAGGATCTTTCCCAAGCGTGAAGGGCGGCCGGGGCGAGGGAGGAGCCGCCCCTCCCCCTCCTAGTTCCACAGCGAATGGAAAGCCTGCATTCTACCCGCAACCAGGCCGACAGCCCGGTCACAGACTTGCGCCACAAACTTTACTTTTATCTTACATAAAGTATCCTCCGCTACACACGATAAGGAGTCTTGCAAAGTGCATATGTCGATTGGGGAGGGAGCTGAGAGAACAGCCTGCATTTTATTTGAGCTCCGTTCGTTCACACCTCTATTGCACCAGATGCGTTGGTAAATCAGCTCATCTTCGTATCTGAAGATGCCAAACGCACTCCATAATAAGGACATCTGGTTGGTTACAGGGGATATTCTCTGCGCTGAGGCTTCGGGACCGCCATTATTCGTTCCGCGGCAGCTCATCGTTATGGGACGTGGCTGCAAATACCACTCCATCGAACAGCAGGCTCTATATTCTTCAGTCGGCCATCCGCATGAAAAGCACGTATATCGACGATACCCAAACGCCACGAGGACTTTTCGAATGCGAGGGAGGCGCTTTCTGACAGACGTAGCAGGCACTAGGGTTCTGTCTCTTCCCTTCATGCTCCTTATAAAGGCCAAGGATGCTTTTTCCCAAATTTACAAAAACTTTCACTTATTCAAAGTCATTATGATAGAATTTTATCAGCTTTTAACTGACAAAACTGATTCTGAAGAATGATGATAATTTAGACTGTGAAGTCGTTTTCCTTGGCCTTGTCTTCAACATTTTTCTCCCGACTCAAAGCCTTTCAGTTCTACAGACAGTGGAACAGTTCAGACGTGATCGAGGCACTAAAATTCTACTTCAGCTCCGATCCCTGAAATAAGTTTCTATCCATCCAGTACCTGTAACTACCGAGCGAAGTGCCGCATTGGTTAGCACACTGGATCAGCATTCGGGTGGATGACTGTTCGAGTCCCGTCCAGCCATCCAGATTTAGGTTTCCCGTGATTTTCCTAAATCGCTCCAGATAATCGCCGTGATGGTTCCTTTGCAAAGGGCATGGTCGACTTCCTTCCCAGTTACTTCGTAATCAAAGCTTCTGCTCCTTCACTGACGACATCACCATCGGTGGGACATTAAACTGTAATCTTCATTCTTCCTGTACCACCGACAACCAGATAAATTTGTCTGCGGAACACAGAACACAGTCCACAAGTTACAGCCCTAAAGGAAGAAAATTGCATTTTTCTGGGTACCCAATCGTGTAGGAACACAGAAAAACGGTAAAAGGCGAAGGAGTCCTAAGAAAAACGACCGTAGTGCAGTGTTCGCTATTATCGCACCGTTGTCATAAAATGTGTTAATGGGAAGACACGTTGTTCGGTGTGAGTGACAGTAAACCATGATCTGTGAATCTCACAACAAAACCAAGGACCATCTCTGTCCAGACACGAAAACCAGATGGTCTTCTTACGCGCTTGTGTATTTGTCACACTCTTTTATCGAATGGTTCAAATGGCTCTGAGCACTATGGGACTCAACTGCTGTGGTCATCAGTCCCCTAGAACTTAGAACTACTTAAACCTAACTAACCTAAGGACATCACACATCCATGCCCGAGGCAGGATTCGAACCTGCGACCGTAGCAGTCGCAAGGTTCCGGACTGCGCGCCTAGAACCGCGAGACCACCGCGGCCAGCTTTTATCGAATGCCTCTCTGCTCCAGCGCGAGGAGCTGCCGGCTTGTAACGACTGTGAACACATTCTTTTCTGTGAAACATATTTCAATCGATTGAGCCTTACGCATGATCTTTGGTATAAAGGAAGTAATTGGAAGTGTCAATCATTCTTACACCTTCTCCCTAAAATTGTAAGCGCTTTGGACCTCAAGGACGAACAGTGCGAGCTGAGTTTGCCGTGATCTCTGCGAACTCCATGTTGGTTCTTATGGAGGAGATTTTCATTTTCAAAAAACGTAGTAATATGTGAACATAATACATTTCCCACAATTTTAAAACAGAATGATGTCAACGATGTGGGTCTACAGTAGAGGTCTGCATTATCTCCGATTTTTACCGGCGAGTCCCGCTCGCCTCTCTGGCTCTCGGGAGTACGCGGCCGAGCGTCCTCTTCCGCCGGCTGTGGGCAGCCGATCGCCAGCACTCGGCCGAGTGCGCCGAACGCTCGGCCGGTCGCCAGTAACCGGTGGACTCAGTGGCAAGGGCGGCGCTTCGTCCACTCCTTGAGATCAGAGGCCACCGCTTCACATTAACCACTCACTTACTTCTTTCACATATGTCTTTCGTTGTTTACTACCAGTTCTATAATACACTTGTACAGGGTTATCACAAATGATTGATGCGATTTCACAGCTCTACAATAACTTTATTATTTGAGATATTTTCACAATGCTTTGCACATACATACAAAAACTCAAAAAGTTTTTTTAGGCATTCACAAATGTTCGATATGTGCCCCTTTAGTGATTCGGCAGACATCAAGCCGATAATCAAGTTCCTCCCACACTCGGCGCAGCATGTCCCCATCAATGAGTTCGAAAGCATCGTTGATGCCAGCTCGCAGTTCTGGCACGTTTCTTGGTAGAGGAGGTTTAAACACTGAATCTTTCACATAACCCCACAGAAAGAAATCGCATGGGGCTAAGTCGGGAGAGCGTGGAGGCCATGATATGAATTGCTGATCATGATCTCCTCCACGACCGATCCATCGGTTTTCCAATCTCCTGATTAAGAAATGCCAAACATCATGATGGAAGTGCGGTGAAGCACCATCCTGTTGAAGATGAAGTCGGCGCTGTCGGTCTCCAGTTGTGGCATGAGCCAATTTTCCAGCATGTCCAGATACACGTGTCCTGTAACGTTTTTTTCGCAGAAGAAAAAGGGGCCGTAAACTTTAAACCGTGAGATTGCACAAAACACGTTAACTTTTGGTGAATTGCGAATTTGCTGCACAAATGCATGAGGATTCTCTACCGCCCAGATTCGCACATTGTGTCTGTTCACCATTAAGAAAAAATGTTGCTTCATCACTGAAAACAAGTTTCGCACTGAACGCATCCTCTTCCATGAGCTGTTGCAAACGCGCCGAAAATTCGAAGCGTTTGACTTTGTCATCGGGTGTCAGGGCTTGTAGCAATTGTAAACGGTAAGGCTTCTGCTTTAGCCTTTTCCGTAAGATTTTCCAAACCGTCGGCTGTGGTACGTTTAGCTCCCTGCTTGCTTTATTCGTCGACTTCCGCCGGCTACGCGTGAAACTTGCCCGCATGCGTTCAACCGTTTCTTCACTCACTGCAGGCCGACCCGTTGATTTCCCCTTACAGAGGCATCCAGAAGCTTTAAACTGCGCATACCATCGCCGAATGGAGTTAGCAGTTGGTGAATCTTTGTAGAACTTCGTCCTGAAGTGTCGTTGCACTGTTATGACTGACTGATGTGAGTGCATTTCAAGCACGACATACGCTTTCTCGGCTCCTGTCGCCATTTTGTCTCACTGCGCTCTCGGGCGCTCTGGCGGCAGAAACCTGAAGTGCGGCTTCAGCTGAACAAAACTTTATGAGTTTTTCTACGTATCTGTAGCGTGTCGTGACCATATGTCAATGAATGGAGCTACAGTGAATTTATGAAATCGCTTCAATCATTTGTAATAGCCCTGTGTATGTTACATGTGATGTTTGTTAATATGTTGCAGACTACTGGAGTTTCGCCTTTGAGGTTATCACGTATTCCAGTAATTGTAACGTTAAAAACTGTAATGTCTGTATTTAGTATTTTGTTCCGTTCGGTAGACAAACGGGAACACAGTAGTCTAATCATGGACTATGTGTAGCCTATCTCCAAACTCGGCCACATATGTACTAATATTGAATGCAGGATCGGGAAGGAATGACGGAGTTAAAAGTAATACTCACGGAATTTTGTTGCACAAACGTTAATGTCTGAACAGATTATGACCTGTAAATAACGTTACAAGTGAATCATGACTATACAATTCGTTTTTCGTCATTGGTGCTCCTTGATACACAGGCGTCATTTGTGTTCCTGGAGCTATTACTACAGCTGCGGTTTGAACTTCTTCCTGTGAAGTCAATGAAAGTGGAATAATACACTTACAGAGTTTGAGGAATGTTTCCTACCTTGTGATTACGTTGTATGTTGTGAATACTTACGTAATTGTGATGGATCAATAAGAGATCATCCACCTTGTCTGATTCCAGGCACGACCTGATGCTGGACAGCAGGTGACCGGTCTGGCTAAAATTTCTCTCGCTGGCAGCACTAGTGGCAGGAATACAAAGAACTCTTCTGGCTACTAACGACAGCCTTGGAAATAACCCACGTGCGTTTTCCACCACTGCAAAATTTGTCCTTCTGCACAGCTACAGTCGGATATGGAGAGCGAAAGGTACCTGTCGAGTTCATTGGTAATAACTGTGTCTCCATCTTCGTCGTCCTCATCCGAACTCCAGTCCATCCTGGACTTTTTCATGGAAAGAACTTGGTCGCTGTTTGCTTGAATGGACTCTAAACACGAATGAAAACATCCGTAAGATATTCCTGTCACCTTCAAATATGTATACACCGTAGTTAAAATTACTGGTTACTAAAAGACTATATTTGCGGTGACAATTTATATATATCGCACAAATTACATCAAAACGCATTGTGGAATGTTTAAGCTGCGAAACCTTTCCCAAGTATCACATTGTAGACTTAATAAATGTTGATCTAACGAAAGATGGCAGATTAGACAAACAAACATTCGTTTACTAATTGGTTTCAGTGAATGAACCTTACCATTTACGGGCAGTTCCGAGTACAATCGTCGAACTTCAACATACGCAGCTTGCTTTTCGTCTGCTGTGAGTTTCTTCAAATGACGCCGTGATGACCATAGAACCGTGGCAACGTAATGGATAGCCTCAATTTTGAACTTCTCTGTGATGAAGTATGCTGCTCTCCTCTTTATTTTCGCCATGAGCTGAAAAGGAAACTCAATATACATAAGTGCACTCTGATAATTCAACAGTTGTATAAAGGATCGTAGCCTATAGAAAGTGTTCTTACCTCGTTGTCACTGTCTATTGGTTCACAATGATGTAACAGACTCTTGTACCACGGCAGCACACGCTCCAACGTTGTTATCTTTGCAGTTTCCAAATCCAAACTCGCTTCTTTAAAGGGGGTTAGAAAAGCGACAACGTCTCGTACGCACCCTTCTTGGAAGGTTTCTAAGAGTGTCGATTGCCCCCGGGATTCTAGTAGATCTCGAATATCGTCGATTTGACTTATGACGGAATTGAGCATTAAAAGTTTACTGTTCCACTGAGTTACAGCTTCTTGCTTCACAGAGTGCCGCAGACGCCTCGAGTGACCCGATCTCTTCAAATAGGCTACTATAGCTCTTGCTGATAGTAGACACGACAGGATTTCAGGGGCTTCGTCTTCTAAAAACGTCTCTTGAAACGTGTGACGAAGCGCAGTCATCAAGCAGTGATCAAAGCAAGGCAAACGGTCGTAAGATTCAAGTGCCTTCTTCACATTAGCTCCTTGGTCGGTGACAAAGTAACATTTCGTAAGATCATTCTTGTTAATTCCCATCGCAAGCATCCGCTCTTCGATTTGGTGCCGTATGTTCTCTCCTGTCTTAGGTACGTCCGGACACTCGGTTGTTGTCAAAACAAGCGTTTCTAGCTGCCACTCACTCATCATTCACATAATGCGACGTCACAGTCAAAACATTTCTCTTATTGTAGTTATCAGACCACAGATCAGCGTCTAAAGCGCACATTTTGTTCTTTAAGGCACATATTAGCTTGGGCACCATTGTCATCCGTATTTTGTCTGCCTTTTCTTTAATATTCCGCGATACAGTGGTAGGGTGCGGAAGAACATCTTCTGTACTGACTTGGCCGTAAGTGGCGCCAACATTGATGAGCTCCTGCGAATAATTCTTGAAGCCAATCTTGCTACAAGTATTTAACGGTAGCAAATCTATTCCACTCATATCGGCCAACCAATCAACAACAACTTTCTTTATGCTACTTGGTACTGCAAGTGGCCGGTGGACTTCTGCTCCGCATTTACTTTTGCAGTGCCGAACCATACCTGTTGTGCTTGACTGGTACGAAAGTATGGTATCACATGTGGTACATTGCATGAAACCAGCAGAAGCCTGCGTGACAGGATCCACTACAAGTGCAAACGATTTCCAAGCTTCACTTTTCGCCTCCTCTTCCGACATGTCTTTCTTCTTCAGGACTAATGAGCCGCTCCTAATTCTCTACATAATACTTGTCTTCGTTTCATCAATGGAACGTTTACGACCTATACTTGGTTTATCCATAACCCTGTCTGCGCTACTCAAAGCCAGGTCGTCAACTGCGTTTACACACGGTTTCTAATGCGATTTGGCATTGTAGAGCGCGCGGCGGTTGTACTGTCACCGGCCGAGATTGTGAGTACGCTCGAGCGCCCGGCATTGCTCGACAGTCCAACCGATAACCGAGAGGTGGAAGCAACTGGCCACATGGTGCATTAGACGGCCACAGCCGTATCGCAGCGTGGGCCTTTCCCAGCCGTCGAGCAGCGGCACGAAATGGAAAATGCTCGAGCGGTTGTTTTCCTCGAAATGCAGAGCTCTAGTCTACAACTACCTGTTTTAGTCCAACCAACCTTCTTGAAAACGGAAATGGCCTGAACTCGTTCCCAGTCGCTAAGTATCCTTCGAGGCTCAAGCAATTTACAATAAAGTTTCAGAAGTCACAGATGTTTCATTTGATCCATTTGCCATTCCAGTTTTGAGTACATTTAGAGATTTTCTATTCCCAGATCGCTCATTCCAATATCGGCCAGTTCGGCACTTGTGCATTTATAAAGAGGCAGTTTGATAGTAGAGTGGCGGGTTTGCTGCGGATTATTAGTTACCATACTGTCCGTCTGCCACTTGGAATGGCATTGCGGTAACACTAAATCGTACATCAGAATATAAATTAATTTTGCCCATTTCAGTACACCGACTGGAATATACTACCACCCAGCACTCCCAATTGATAACAGTAAATCACCGTTCAAGTCTCAACTTTAATGGTTGCTTGATTATATAAACACGGCTTAAAACTCGAAATTCCCATTCTTCAATACAGTGTTGCTCCACAGTTGTTCTGGCGAAGGAGTAGACTCTTGTGACTGGTGTCTCAGCAGAATAATCTCATAGAACGAGTCTTGTAAGATACCTCAAAAGTCAGGTGCTCTTGCGTAAGAAAATGTCTTCACGACGCTGACATTGCGGGAGTCGCCACCTGGAGATTCGTAAAGGAGCAACTGTGACAGCACTGTAGTACCGCGAGGGTTGACATGACGGGAAACCTTTAGCAGTGATGTCATGTTCTCTCGGCAGTCGCAATCAGGACCTCGATCTTTGTGACTTAGAGGGAATACCAGCCAGTGTTACAGAAACTGTAGTGGACCAGAATTTCATACAGATATCACTATTTCTAGACAGGTATCATGTAGTCACCATAAGGAGCCAGCTACGAGCTGAGGCTAACCCCTAGTCTTGGATTCGAGACGAGTCAGCAAGCTGCCGCCGCCGGACTCTGCCACTTAAGTGTAAATGCTGCAATCTTGGCTCCTGCCAATCGGTGTTCGCCTTCGTATGTGCGAGTAAATATCGTTGTCTTCCGCTAAATTAATTGTGATACCCATCGCACTGAATGACTTAAGGCAAATTCTGCGCCAAGCTTCGTAATAAACTCAGAAGTAAAACGTTAAAAAGCCAAAATCGCTAGTGAAGCAATTATTTCGATAGACGATTTCGGTAAGACTACGCCACCTTCTTCGCATTTTGTGCTCTACAAATACAGGAATAAACAAGCCTCGTGACTACTACCCTCACAAAGAATCAAGCCTGTAATAACAAGCGGAGTATACACTGACGCGTCATGGGATACCTATGTGCACTTATACATATGGCGATAGTATCATGTACACAAGGTATAAAAGGGCAGTGCATTAGCAGAGGTGTCAATTGTACTAAGAAGATTCATGTGAAAAGACATCCGATATAATTATGGCTGCACAACGGGAACTAACCGACATTGAACGCGGACTGGTAGTCGTAGCTAGATGCATGGGACTTTCCATCCCGGAAATCGTTAGGGACTTTGATATTCCGAGATCCACGAAGTCAAGAGTGCACCGAGAATGTCAGATTTCAGGCATTACCTCACACCACGGACAATGTAGTTGCCGACAGCTTTCACTTAACGACCGAGAGCAGCGGCGTTTGCGTAGAGTTGTCAGTGCTAATAGACAAGCAACACTGCGTGAAATAATAGCAGAAATCAGCATGGGACGTACGACGAACAAATACGTTAGGACAGTACAACGAAATCTGGTGGTAATTGGCTATGATAGTACCTTTGCTAACAGAACAACATAACCTGGAAGGCCTCTCCTGGGCTCGTGACCAAACCTGTTGGACCCTAGACGTCTGGAAAACCATGGCCTAGTCAGATCTGTCCCGACTTCAGTTAATAAGAGCTGGTGGCAGGGTTCGTGCGTGGCACAGACCCCACGAAGTCACGGACCCCAGTTGTCAACAAGTCACTGTGCAAGCTGGTTGTAGTTCCATAATGATGTGAACTTAATTTACATGGATTGGATTGGGGCGTCTGGTCAAACCGGCTATTTGAAGACCAAGCAGCCATTCACGGACTTCATGTTCTAAAAAGACGATGGAATTTTTATGGATGACACCGCGCCATGTCACCAGGGCAGAATTTTCCGCGATTGGTTTGAAGACCATTCTGGACAGTCAGAACGAATGATTTGGCCACTCTTCATTTGTCCCGACATAAATCCCATCGTAATATTAATGGGGCATAATCGAGAGGTCAGTTCGTGCACAAAGTCCTGCACTTGCAACGCTTTCGCTATTATTGACGGCAGTAGAGACAACATGGCACAATATGACTGCAGGAAACTTGCAATGACCTGTTGAGACCATTCCACGTGGAGTTACTGCTTTATGCTGTGCAAAAGGAGATCCGACACGACATTACGAGGTATCTCATGACTTTTTTCACTTCAGTGTAAATCCACTTGAGAGTATCATAGCAGCGAATCAATGAAAAGTTAATAATGAAATGCAAATACATCATAAATTTTTCATGAAACTGTGTTAAAGATGTGCACTGCACACGCACAACCAGTTCACATGAAATCATCTCATAAAACAGCAAGTCGTCGACGGCTCGCATTCGGCACCAAAGCGAGTCTTGTCTTCGCCACAGATTACAGTACTTCTTAAGCAAGTCCCACTGTGCTTTAATGGCCGTTAGAACTTTCATTGCCCTGTTCGTGCATAAGTGACAGGCATGCTTTCTGTAAATCTTCACAGTCCAAACTTCATAAATAAGAGTTTGTATTTAGCTCTTGGTACAGAATGATCTTTGTAGTAATACTGCAGTAACTCATACGTGGAACAATTGAAATATTGAATTAGTAAAACTGAATATTGTAAGCTGCAATTTAGCATACAACTTGTAACCGTCTAATGTAGAGAAGATCTACTTCATTTTAATTTTCTTTATTGTTTCCAGCGTAAGAGTAACCTCCTCATACAAGGCACAATAGCTTGTGAGGCAGGGAAACGAACCAGCCCACACGGAATCCTTGCGGTGGACTAATGATATTAATTATCGTTAATCTGATGATCCTCCTAGCCTGACTCTCATTTTCAGAGAATTTTTCTCGCCTGTTTTAGAAGTTACTGGGCTGTTTACACGATTCACAGACAGATGGCGCTTACTGCTGCCCTACCCCAGGTTAACCTGCCTGTGGCGGCTAAAAGTGCATCCAGAAACAAAGTCAGAATAAAAAAGAAAAACAGCAGACCAAGTACGACGGGATGAAGACTAGGAAAATTACAGAAATTTTCAATTTAAATGTTAACATTGGCCGGCCGGAGTGGCCGAGCGGTTCTAGGCGCTTCAGTGTGGTACCGCGCGACCGCTACGGTCGCAGGTTCGAATCCTGCCTCGGGTATTGATGTGTGTGATGTCCTTAGGCTAGGTAGGTTTAAGTAGTTCTAAGTTCTAGGGGACTGATGACCTCAGATGTTAAGTCCCATGGTGCTCAGAGCCATTTTTTTTTTTTTTTTTTTTGGTTAACATTGTGACACATTGCATATTAACCTTTTCTGACCCTGTCGAATGCAGATAAAAAAGGTCTTTAATTATCAAAATAGTGTAGAGGCACAATTATTGCATCCCTCCAAAACTCAGATGATAATTCCAGGAAGAACCGGTCGCAACTTCCGCTTCCATGATTACTACCTCGCCATTTACAACTGCCCTGTCCATTTAACCAATACTCTAAAATATCACTGGCTAACGTTCAGCAAGCAACTGACATACAAATTTCATCAGCTAATCACCCCGCAGAAAGCCTACAACTACCGAAATTACTAACTGTCCGTTCTTGGGATGCACACATCCACTATTCCTAAGTTCGATGCGCCCAGCGCTGTTCTATTGCCTAGGTATGCGCTCCGCCAGAGTTGTATCACTGCCTCTTCAAGTCCTCGAGCAACATCCACTCCATCTTGCTTTTCGCATCCGTTTATCTTCCCTCAAAGTGGATCCTCTATCACCTCATCAAACTCCTGCCCCTCCTCACCCGCTTTAAATATCTACATTGAATATCCTACACTATCCACAAACTCCAATAACTCCATTATTTCACCTCTGACCACCAATCCTGTATGCTACAGCGTCTTTATCGATGCATCCTACCGTCCCTGCTCCTACACACATTTTATATCCACTCTCACAGCATCATAAACCGACTCCTCTACCAAACAATGATATCCGCGACAATATTTAACAAAACTACAGATTATTACTGTTCCCGAGCCATCCCACTCTGCATCGGGTTCCCCTCCCTCGTCCCTCTCTACCTCTCCCCATCGCTTCCCCTCTTGCTGCTAAGTCCTGCCGAACAATCAGGCTACCACTCTGCGTCTTTCCATTGTCCACCCAGACGCCTACTTTCAGCCCCATTGTTTTTAGTCAGTACGCCGTTACATTTTTTACCCACACGCTTCAATCCTACAGCATATGTTTCCCCTTCCCAAAATAATTGTTTCCCAGTTGAAGTCTTTGAGCGATGCGGTGCTGTTCTTAGATGAGCGTCGCCTTTTCTGCATTGCTATTTAAATATACATTTATGTTTTTATCTGTGAACGGGAATCATCTTCCACAAATGACGAATTTCATACCACCCTGTCTGAGATTTAGAGAATATTTCTGAATTGCCATTAGCTCTTAGACAGATCCTTAGGAAAGGATAAAATGTTTGATAGTGCATTAGACTTCAGGTGTGCAGCCGTAGAAACTACGTTTATTACATTGGTATCTTAACCTTACATCTTCCAGCAGACCTTTGAGTGAGCCAAGTGACTGAGGCTACGGTACGTGTATCCGTGCAATAAACTTCAGAACCGTCTAACGGCGGATGCGGCTACAGATATCTAGAAGTAATACGTGATAATAAAGTTTAGATTGCAAGCGAAGAAACGGAATCTGTGGTCCAACTTTCGCAACACACCGAATTTTTAGTGCATGTGGTCTGGTCGCAGTATTCATATGAACGAGGCCAACTGCCTGCAATTACTGCCACTCTCGCGTACTGACTGAATGCTGCGTGTGCCTTAATCCATACATCGTCACCTGGCAGTGACGCACATTCCAGTTTCTGCCAAAGAATCGCACACATTTTTCTTTTGGCTCCTAACTCCCGGAATGTCATCCTGACAAACGCTAATGCTCGTAGAATTGAGATACCATTAATTTTGCCTTGTGGTTTCTGATCAATTGTGTCAATTATCTCGTTTCATTACTATTTTGATGGGTATCAACCCTCTACTTAGCTGTATAAATAACCATAGTCCCGCATTACAGTCTGGCAATTTAATTGTTACTGAAATTTGCAGCACTCTAGTGCAATGTACGTAAATAACAAATGCAACTAGGGGAAACTAGCTTTCAAGATCGTTAGCATAAAACATCACTTCATCATTTAAACGAGTGCCCAAAACTAGGCCTTCATAAAAGTGAACTAAGTTATACCAATGCAACGAGCCCACGTTCTGCATTTCACACTACCCAAGCGTCAACGTTCATACAGCACTGTGCACCGATGCACTTCTTCAGAAAGGTCTTCTTTTTGTCGTAGTCTGTTCTGCTTCTTCTCTCTTGCTTAGCTTTTTTGCTGCCATTTAACTGCCCGTAGAAGAGAAATATACTACAATGACCGGTAACAGTGTTCTATTGCTCGGAATTCGCGCACCTACAGTTATACCTACGGTCGTAAATATGACCGACACAGAATAAAGTTATTTTCATTAGCAGTTGCTTCTTGTTGCACGGTGTTTTCTACGTTTAGTTTCGTTTCCAATCGAATCTACATTTTGATGTAGACAACGGCGGGGTCAGCGACTCTCAGAGCTGAGACAGTCTTGCACGTTCGATAGCGTGACTGTGGGACGTAAAACAGGCTGTTACCGCCATGGTATTATTTGGTGGCGGAATTACCGTCTGTTTCGATCCCATAACAGTACGTCTCGAAACATAAATTCTACTTAACTACATTATTACCGAGAACAAGAAACGATTTTCTACTCTAAAGGAACGCAGGCGCTTCAGAACATTCTGTGCGGGAAAAACTATTTCGTGTGTGACAAAATGCTGACGGCTTTCCACCGGTCTCAGGATGTCATCATCATGGTCATCAACATAAAGACCTCCACACTTTATCACCAGCTTGGCTTCATAAGTGTAAGTACATAGTAAAGATTGCCCCTGCCCAACCCCTGATTGCTCACAATAACTTTGCAGGCCTCCCAAATTCCGTATGTCATTATGCGTTGAAATATAGCATTTATAATTAGTACTGTATAAATATCTTCGTTACTTACTCTAACCTTTGCTAACGTATCATACACATAAGATGTGGCTGTCTGTTATCTGTATTCAGCCCGACCTAATATTTATGTATTGCTTCCGCATATGAAGCATGGAAGAATATAATACCTAAATTTTGTATGTTTCCCTTCTTTAATTTTCATGATGGCAAAAATATCCTGATATTTCTTTACATTATTAGCTAGATCATCGCTGTTGTGATATTCTTGTTTACGTCGTGTGTAACGGCAGCAGTATGAATGATATCATTTGGAACAATTTTTGATTTCGCTCGATATTTTCCAGAAATCGGCGTAAGTGAAGATACGTTGTATATTCTAAAATAGTAATTCAGCAGGAAGATAGAAGTTTGAATATTATCTTCTTTTTCTTGTGAAACTGTTCATTTTACACAGGATGGAAACGTTTGTAGCAAACCATGCCCCTGGCGTGGATCAAACTTGGCATAATTCAAGATACAAGTAGCACGAATTGTCTCAAATATAATTTAGTTGTACAGATTTCTGGTTATTTAGCTATGTTGTTTTCCCATTTTTTAATAGAGGCAAATGGTTTCACGCAATCTGTAGGGCCTATATGAGATAACAACACTCCGTTAGTAGTCATTCTGGACGCCGTCAGGTGATCGCATGCTCAGAACACTGTATAGCCGGCAGAACTTTCTGGTAATGGTGGCCGCGCGTCAGCAATACATGTAACTTCTACTTATTTTTTTATTTCAAATAAAGCCTTCTGGAGGGTACAATCAATCAACATGGAACCGGGAACGGGATGTCAGGGATATGGGACGGGAGTAGAGATGGCAACCATTAAAACAAAAGCGTTATTCGTTGCGGCTAGATTTTTCCACGAAATTTCGATCTTCAAATTCCTCCTCCGAGTGCGAAAATATTTTATTGGCCTTCATCTACAGAGGTAAATATGATCATCGTAATAAAATAACAGAAATCAGAACTCTCACGGAAAGATTTATCTGCTCGTCTTCCCCGAGTGCTGATCGAGAGTGGAACGGTATTCAAATAGTCTGAAGGTGCTCCGAATCTTCGATGAAGCACCTGCTAAGCGCTTCAGTGCGAATTGCTGAGTGTCATTTAGTTATAGATGTAGTTGTAGACCGGTATTTTACACTCAACAGTAACACATTCCAGATTATTCAAGGACCGCTCTTGAAATATATTGCAACCACAAACAACAACAGAATCATCTTTAACAGCGATGTATTTGCCAAAGTACGTGCACCTGTATTACAATGGATCATCTATGGATGTAGCACCACATTGCGATACTAGTTAACAACTTCACCCCGGAAGAATCCTACGTATGTAGAAATGATTACAATGATTGTTTTATAAAATTTGTCCACATATTTCAACGAAAATAAATTTAGAGTTTCCACACAAATAGGAACATTTGTTTTAAAATCATATATATATTAAGAAAAGGTGTGTGTATGTCATTGTGTCTCTGTATTTTCCACATTTTGTCCTAAACTACTTCACCCAAACTTCTTAAAGACATACCTTACTGTCAGGCGCCACTCGTTATGTGGGGAAAATGAAGCCTAGCCCGCGACGTGGTAATTCCCAGACTTAATTAATTCAGTATTTGAGAATGAGAGTACCTAGTGACTTGCAACAAATTTTACTCATAATGTCAAACCCTTAAGAAATTTCTTCTCACTAACAACCAAGATGCCATACAGAAGATACCGTCGCCGTGCAAGACAGACAATATACAAAACAATTGAAGACGTGGAAATGACCACATCTGCCGCCGACAAGAAGAAGAATACCATCAAATCTGTCGCTGCACACTCTCTATTGGATGGACCTGCACTCTTTTGTGGTTGCAGACTGAACTTCAGCATCGACATCAATGATTCGTTTACCCATGGTAACGGATGGTTAACAGTCGCTGTTGTACGTGGTGGTACAGGCGTACCCAATGTATCCGGACTGGAAAGCTTCGTTGATCGTGACATCATAGCCTATCGAACATATCATGTCACCGAAAATGCTATAAAATGATGAAAGATTATCGCTTTCTACTTTTTCGCTATTAATACAGGAAAAGAACAGCACGAGGCATGACGTTATAATTTATTAAATTTTTACTACTAACTGCATTCGCGACAAATTTTACAGTCAATATGCACATATACCACTGAATGTAAGAACAAAATTTTATCACTGAAGGACACATACTTCAGGGAAATGATATCATAAACAATGAGATGTATGAAAAACTGCCGACATGCATGACATTTAAATTTATTACCTCTTTGCTACTATATGAAGTCATAAACATTAAGCACAAGGACAGACGCTGCGCGGTACGGCGTGCACTCAGAGATATAAATCGAAAGACGCATAATCGTGACTAGAGTATTCCTTATGGGTAAAGTATGATTTCTTGAAGAGTTCTTGTTTCTTCTTTCTCGGGAGATTTCTTATTACTGAATGTCGTGTTTTGGCGCTTATATTTTGGTTGTATGGTACAGCATTTACATTTGTGCTCATAATTTGCTACCAGAATTATTAGAACGCCCAAAACGAATACAAACTGGAATTTATTGTAGTAAGTTACCCTTCGTGAGAAATTAATTTATATAAAGTCTTCTTGTTGAAAACAAATGTAATAAGTAGAATGCGAAATGGACAAATGTAGAATATTATGGGACGGTCAGCTGATGTCGAAACGAAAGTACAGTTAGCAATAAAGAAGATGTAATGAAACATAGGTAATATGTTGGATGTAATGCAACTCACAGTACAGCTTTGCAGGTTAGTAAGGCAAGTTAACTCCAAACAGAACCTTCGTTCTATGTGCCAGCGCAATCAATGAGATCCCGCAGAAGCAAGGCAAACATTCCATCCGGGGCTCTCCTTGTTTACCTTCCAAAAATTCTCCATCACAGAAGAGACAGTCAGCATCGTTGTCTTATTGCACAGTAGGTGATACTAAGCACAGTTCACACGATACGTCAGAATCGAAAGACGCATCATTGTGACTAGAGTAATTCTTATGAGTAAAGTATAATTTCTTGAAGAGTTTTTGTTTCTTCTTTTTCAGGAGATTTCTTGTTACTGATATTGTTTTTTGACGCTTAACATTTTTGTTTGCTTTGGGCTGTAGAATAGATCTTAGTTCGAGCTCTAACTTTTCATGGAGAACAGGTAAGTAGAGATGATATAGCAACTTCCCCACGTTTATTGGACATCATATTTTCCGGTAGTGCTAACACCTTCAAGCGTAGGACCAAAGTTTTTTTTCTAACGAGGAGTGGATATATAAGAACCTTTAGAAGAGCAGGGAACAGTTCCTTTAGAACTCTTACATGTTTCACAGAACCCGACAGAGCAACCTGTAAAATAATACTCTCTCTCTCTCGCCAAAGAAAAAGTCTCCAAATAAAAGATGGCCAACAGATACTAAATTAGTACTCTTTCAAGCAAATTCACACCGAATCTCAATATCTAAGACAGAGTTCTTACAGCTGATATAAATTTATGAAAACGTCGCTGTAGAATTTCGACAAAGCTGAAATGCAATCTCTCCTGAACAACTGAGGAACGTTGCTGGGACGGAGTCGACATTCTCCACAGAGCATAAGAAATAGTGGACTCTACATTCTCAGGAGGCAGCAGAGCCTAGCGGAGGACAAACCTCGGTATTCCAAATTGCCAGATTATTCCATATGATCCGACTCATCCTTACACAGACAGTTCTTCATTCTAGCTGCGATTCTGTCGTTAGTTTACATACAGTGCTGTGCGACGTGCATTGATCCATAGTTTCAAAAATTTGTTTGTTAGATATGAAGAAAAATACAAATATTTGATATAATGAAATTTTCCAGGTACTTAGTTATCATTTACGTAAGATCACTATTTATGAGCTTGATCTTGTAAACATGTTTTGATAAGACCAGTCACTTAGAACTTTACAGAGATTTGAAATCAAAGGCAATCTCATGTAGGATGTTGGTAAGAACAATTCCCAGAAATCAGGTAGCATCACAGTATGTGTATGGCTTTTAAACTGTTGAGCAGCATTCCAAATATTATTTGATTCCCTTTAAATATCCCTTTCTTTGAAGGCTCTGAAAACATTCCAAATATTGATTGATTCCCTTTAAATATCCCTTTCTTTGAAGGCTCTGAAAACATTCCAAATATTGATAGATTTCCTTTAAATATTCCTTCCTTTGAAGGCTCTGAAAACATTCCTAATATTGATTGATTTCCTTTAAATATCCCTTCCTTTGAAGGCTCTGAAAACATTCCAAATATTGATTGATTTCCTTTAAATATCCCTTCCTTTGAAGGCTCTGAAAACATTCCAAATATTGATTGATTCCCTTTAAATATCCCTTTCTTTGAAGGCTCTGAAAACATTCCAAATATTGATTGATTCCCCTTTAAATATCCCTTTCTTGGAAGGCTCTGAAAACATTCCAAATATTGATTGATTCCCTTTAAATATCCCTTCCTGGGAAGGCTCTGAAAATTAAAGTCGCAGTACTTTGTAACCTGTTGATGAGTTCGTCGTTTGAAAAGTGTCCCCACCGATTCGAGCCTAGGAGGCAGAAGGCGGTGTTTATTACTAACAGCAACTCACGTTCGTATACTTAAACAACTGCGAAAAACTCGCGAGGCCTGGCTTTCTATACCTGAGCGCCTCCCGCTCCACTGTGCGACCGGGGGTTTGCCAGGGAGCAGCGGCCGCAGCCGCGCCCACCCACGCTGCTTCTGGAGACCCAGCCGGTGCAACTTCTCGGGAGTCACATAGCCCTTGCTTCTGATATAATTAAATCCTGGCGAAACGAACGAGCCCCTAATTTATAGGTGCAATTAAAACTTTTCTTATTAAGCTGATAAAAAGACCGGAAAGACAGGCGTGTTTTACGAAATATCAGCGATAATATTGTGCGAGATATTCCGAGTTGTGCGGGTAGCCGCTCGAGGATGTCAGCGTACATTTTTTACGTTGGCTATACTGTGGCACGTTGCAGTTATGATCGTGTCTCTTATTCGGCGGAGGATATATTCTACAAAGTTGAGAAGGCCGCCTACAAAGAGCGGTTCATCGTAACTGTTAGTAGCTTACCTTTTCCTGTCACGTCTTTAAAGTTTTGTGTGGTGTTAAGGAGTTTCTTTCGCACAGGAAAAAGCAATTTCTGCGATAATTCAGTTTTTTATACTTAGCTATGGTAAAGTTTCCCTCCGAAGTTTTGTAGCAGGCATCTTCTTACGCTTTGCCGTGATTTACTTTCGAAGCAAGAGATGTTACTTGGTATGACAATATTAGATACAATTAAACAAAATTATAGATAAGGGTCTCTCAAACTGATTGGTATGTGAAGCATGACGAAAGATTCAGGTCAGGTTGGTGTATAAATTCGTATGGTTTATGTTCTGCTTGTTGGTATTCTGGTTGCTATGGGTTCATTTATCGACTGGTATTTTTATTTGTAGTTCACTGTTGCTATTGTCATTATGTCAAAAAATGGTTCAAATGGCTCTGAGCACTATGGGACTTAACATCTCTGGTCATCAGTCCCCTAGAACTTAGAACTACTTAAACCTAACTAACCTAAGGACATCACACACACCAATGCCCGAGGCAGGATTCGAACCTGCGACCGTAGCGGTCACGCGGTTCCAGACTGAAGCGCCTAGAACCGCACGGCCACACCGGCCGGCAATACCGACCATTCCTAAAAATTATCGTTACCGGTGACGATGAATGGGATCTTTATGCTAACATAAGGCAAAGAAACGAATGGTTGAGCCCAAGGAAAGCAGCAACTCCGCCTACACAGACCAGCGCAGATCCACAAAACATAATGTTGTTCATATGGTGGAACAGCGACGGTGTGATGTTCTACAAATCGGGTCCTCGTCGCGTAACCATTTATTGTGGAAACTGAGACGTCTCGCAGACGTCATCCGAGAACAACGACAGGAAGACTTCATGAAGTGATGCTAGTCCACGATAACGCCCGCCTGCGTTGTGCTAGATTCACAAAAGACTGTACAGAAATTGGGAAGCTACTCCTCACCTATCTTATTCATCTGATCTTGATCAAAATTTTCACTTTGTCCGCTCACTTTTGAACAACCTTCAAGGAACTTCCTTACGGATGAAACCGCGCTCCGAACATGACTCGACTAGTCCTTCGCCTTAAAACCACGTAATTTCTACAGTCCCAGAATCAGAAAGTTACCCTAGCGTTTGCAGACTGTGGTAAATAGTGAAGAATAATATGTTATTGACGACTACAGTCTCTGCTGTGTCTATCTATGTATTTATTCTAATGGAAAACCCCTGCGAACTTATGCACCAAGATAAAAAATTACTCGTTGCTCGTTGAAAATGCGATGGGGCAGCAGCAGTGATCGCAAACTTGCAAAAGAAAAATATTCTTATGTGTTTCTCTTTTAGAGTTAAATGCAATGAAATACTCCCATTAGCATACGTATTTGTTCAAAATACAGGTAGCGCATCTCAGTACCCTTAGTTAACCTGTGGTATTACTTTATGACATTTCTGCTCAGGCGATTATTTGTGTTCATGGAAATCTCATCTAGATAACAATGGAAATGAGCGTTTGGCGCCAATGGCCGGGAGGCCCCTTACGGGGCAGTTCCGGCCGCCTTGGTGCAGGTCTTAGTACATTCGACGCCACACTGGGCGACCTGCGCGCCGGATGGGGATGAAATGATGATGAAGACAACACAACACCCGGTTCCTGACCGGAGAAAATTCCCGACCCAGCCGGGAATCACGCTGACCGTTCAGCTGTCGGGGCGCACAGTGGTGACGGGAAGCGTAGGTTTGTTTCCCGTTACAAACAAAACGATTTTTAAAGCAGAATCTTACATTCCTATTTGATTCAGCGATGCCAAATTAGACTACTACTATATTCGTGAATTTCAAAATATATATGTGGCTCGCCACGAATTCCTCTCCTCGCTTCGTGTCAGAGTAGCTTCCTCAATAATTTGTTGCATGTATTTCAATCTCTGTCCTCCTCTACAGATTTTAACCTCTTAAGCTCCCTCCAATACCATGGAAGTTATTGCCTGATGTCTTAACACATACCGTATCATCCTGTCCATCTAGTCAGTGCTTTCCACGTACTCCTTCCTTCCCCAGTTCTGCGGAGAATCTACTCATGTCTTATCAATCTATCCGATTTTCAACAATGTAGCAACACATCTCAGACGGGCCCATTCCTTTATGTTCCAGTTTTTCCATAATCAGTGACTCATTACCATCCAATATTGTGTACCAAACGTGCATTTTGAGAAATTTCTTCCTCAAATCAAGGCCTAAGTCTGAGACTAATAGACTTCTTAGAACGTCCTCTTTGCCTGTGCTAGTCTATGTTCTCCTTGTCTCGTCCGTGACGGGTTGTTATTTTACTTGCAAGGTAGCAAAATGCCTGAACTTCAGAATGAAATTCTCACTCTGTAGCGGAATGTGCGCTGATATGGCACAAAGTAGACGAAGTTTCGTTCCTTAACTTCGTCTCCTTTGTGTTCACCAATTTTGATGATATGCTTCTCGTTGTTCTCATCTGTACAATTTTTGACTACATTCGTCCTTCTTCAGTTTACGCTCAATCCATATTCTGTACTCATTATATTGTTCTTTCTGTATACTGTATACTGTTCTGTCTGTAATTCTTCTTCTTCTTCACTGAGGACTGCAAGGAAATAAGAGAACCGTCCACCATGACATTTAATTCCGTTCTTCAACCGTTCTTTTATTTACGTGATTGCTTCTTCGACGCATACAGAGTGAATCACCCACAGCTTGCAACGCAGATGTGGAAAAGGGAAATGTTGATGATGTGCTCTTTCCCCGGAATGGATTGGTATTCAAGGACCCATTGGTAGTGAATACAAAGATTGTAATAATACTTAGAAAGTGTAAATTTGTGCAAACATACCCTTTTTTGAATGAAACAATGGCAATTCATATGAACAGACTAAAAGTAGGTTAAATCAAAATGCCAGTGGTGTTAGCTGGAGGATTCTAAGCTAGTCGTTTTCGGGATATCGTTTTTTGCAAAGTTGCCACGAAGACTCTTGTGCAATACCTGTGGTAGCACAAACTAAATAACAACGCAGGTGCATTAGTAGTAATGTGGATTCCGACCAATAACGAGACAATCGGCAATCACAGGTTGTTTTCAAAATGTGGTAGCGCCAATACACTCTTCCAGTGCGGTGTGGAACGACTGGTGCACACGTACTAGCATTTCACCGGAGATGTCCGAGCCGGTTGCAGTAATATGTCGAGGGATATCATCGGGTATCGTTGGTATGTCCTTGTTGAGAGCGTCTTTCAGCTTTTCCTCACAGGAAAACGTATACAGGCATCAAACCAGGGGAACGAGCCGGCGAAGGTACAGGTCCTCCACGTCCAATCCAACGATATGGAAACAATTCGTGAAGAGATGAGGTAGCATTTCGTGCACTATGGGCTGGACAACCATCATGTTAGTGCTGAAGGTTCCTCCTAGTCTGCAGAGGAATGTCTTGTATCATCCGTGGAAGGCGGTCCGTTATGAGTTTGCGATACTTGTACATGTTCAGTGTTTCGTCTGTCCCACACAATGCGTTTACATTCCATGGTCGCTAACTTTTACCTGACGAAGCCAACGGGCACTGCCAGTCGATCAATAGTGCATGTTCCGGTGGTTTACCGGACCTTTACTAGTAAATGTGGCTTCATCAGTGAACAAGGTACGTGATACATCTCGAGTATCATGTCGTAATGCTCATACACAGAAGTTAACACGATTCTCATAATCGTTCCAGTGTAGCTCGTGATGGAGAGAGACGCGAAGGGATGGATCTATTTCGACAGAGAATGCGCAGAACACTTGTCTGACTCATGTCACTACCTCCTGCTGTTGCAAGAGAGCTGAAGCGCGGATCAACTGCATCATCAGCAAGAACGTTAATTTCTCCGTCCTTGTTTCCTTCTGTTACGTTGTCTAGGCGTTGCAATACCATTTTCACGGATCAGACTGAATTTGTTGATACATAATTGCTGAGATGGTTGACGTCTATTGGGATGTCTTGCCGCCTACACCGTACAAAGCGAACTGTATCCTTCCTACACTCTCCATGCACCATGAGCACGTTGGCTTTTTCTGATTTGGTAAATCGCATCGTCCACTCAGACCTACTGCTTGGACTTTAACACATTGCCTAGCATGTCGCAATGTATTCAAGGAACACGCAAGTGCAACGTAAGCAAATGTACCAACATCGCACCTAGAATCTATGCAGGCTAAATGGCACAAACAAGAGTCGGCCTGGGAAATTTTCAAAATACGATGTCTCGTAAACTGCTCGCACTAGAGTCCTGCAACCAACATCGCTAACATTCTAATTTACCCTACTTTTAGTTTCCCATGTCAATAGGCATTGTTCCGTTTAAAGAAGTGTATATATGCACAAGAAAAACACTTTCTAAACATTATTACATCAGTGTATTGGCTAGCAATATGACCCCTGCTATGAACCCATTCTGCGGAATGCGCAAATCATTAGCACTTCCCATTTCCTCAATATCTGAGGTACAAGGTGAAATGATTCACCCTATAGATTGAACAGTAGGGTGAAAGACTGGAGCCCTGTTTTCGCTCTTTGTAATCCTGAGCAATTCGTTATTGGTCTTTCAACCTTATTGTCCCCTCTTGGTTGCTGTACATACTGTATGTCACCCGTCGTCCCCTATAGATTTCTTCTATTTTTCTCAGAATTTCCGACATCTTGTGCCATTTTTCATTGTAGAACTCTTTTGCGAGGCCGACAAATTCTATGAACGTGTCTTGATGTAGCCTCTCTGGTGCCATTACCTGTCCTAAAGCCAAACTGATCGTCATTTAACAGAGCCTCAGTTTTCTTTTCCATTTTTTGTGCATATTCTTGTCAGCATCTTCGATGCATGTGCTGTTAAGCTGATTGTGTGATAATTTTCTCACATATATTCTGTTGCTGTTTTCGGATAGAGTCTACACACCAACTTTAACAGTCGTTTGATTGCCATTTCTTCCATTCATTTTAGAAATTCCAATTCCTTCTGCCTAATTTGAGGCCAAGCTCTCCCAAGTTCTTTTAAATTTTGACTGTAATATTAGATCCCCTAACTCTTCAATATTAACTCTAATTTCTTATTCTATCACTTCATCAGACAATTCCTCCCCTTCATATAGGCCTTCAGTGTACTCATCTCATCCATCCACCTCTCTTCTGCGTTTAACAGTGGGATTACTATTGCTTTCTTAATATTGCCAACAATTCAACTCACAGAAGATAGTTTTCAGTTTTCTACATGCTGAATCTGTCCTTCCGATGACCGTTTTCTTTCCATAAATAAACTTTTTTTCTGCTGGCCCTTCGTCTTGGCTTCTATGCATTTCCTATTTATTTCGTTCCCAAGTGATTTGTATTGCTTATTGGTGCCTTTCCCGGAACATTTTTGTTTTTCGTCCTTTCGTCAATCAATTGAAGTGTTTCACCTGTTACCCAAATTACTTCGCAGTAATCATGGATGTCGGACAGACAGGCATAGAAACAAGATCCTGTCGGTCCGACACCCATGATTACTATTCTTAGAGATGCCCACACCTCTTCAAATGTCTACCGTGGTACCCTTACCGCAATATCGACGTAGTCAACGAATTTCAAACGCGTCTCGTTGTTCGTAAGTACCGGTACTTCACCATCCAACTTCCATCCAACGTCTGGACGGTTCTCTTAAGCTTCAACTTATCTTCATCATTGCTCAATTGTGATCTGAGTTTGTATTCGCTCCTGGGAACACCATGCAATCCAATATTTGATTCTAGATTCTGTGTCCGCTCATGATGTAATCCATTGCAATGTTTCAGCTCTTTTGGGCCTTTTTCGGTGTACCTTCTCTTCTTGTAAATCTTCACCAAGTATTCGCTATTAAGCTGAAATTTTTTGCAGAACTCTTTTGGTCCTCCTCCTCTCTCATTCCTACTTCCGGATCTACATTCTTCGCTAAGCCTTTTTTCTACTCATTGCGCTACAACCGCAAGCCATACCCCCACGACTGTTACATGTTCTGCTCGCTTTACGTACTGAATTATCCGTTCAATATTCTCATGTTCTTTCTGTATATCTCCATCTTCTGCTTGCGATGTCGGCATGTATACCTCAACTATCGTTGTCGGTGTTTGTTTGTTGTCGACAATGATGAGAACAACCCCTTCACTGAACTGTTCACCGTAACTCTCTCTCTCTGCTCCACCTTCCAATTCAAAACAAATCGGGCTCCTACTACACCATTTCCTGCTGCTGTTGCTATTATCCGATGCTCGTCTCATCAGAAATCCTTGTCTTCTTTCCATGTCACTTCACTTAACCCCGCAATATCTACGCTGAGCCTTTGCATTTCCCATTTCAAATTTTCTATTCACATATTCTGTTGACACATCTAGTGGATTCCATTGCCTTCTGCTTCCTGATGCTGTTGATCATTGCTGATTCTACCGCCTTTTAAGGGTAGTTTCCTACCCTAAGGGCAAGAGAATGCCGAGGAACTCAATTCGCCATCCACCCTCACGGACAAGGCCGTTGCCATAACAAGGGCGACTTCTTATATCAAAGTCTACGACCGCCATTGCTGACAAATTTTATTTGGAAGTTAAGAAGTGCCTAGGTTCGAACCCGGGAAGCAGTGCGTTTTCCTGATTGCTAGTCTAAGACGCTACCCCTAGACTGTGGATTCGTTTTATGGATACTTATTAACAGGGACACTGTAATATGTAGAATAACTAGAGCGCTCCAGCAACAACAGCATGCCTAGGTCCATGCTGCTAACGTCATGCAGCTTTGCTGATCAGTCGCTGCTGAAGTACTCATTCTTCGCGTTTCGATATGCCCGTTAGTACATATCTATAAAATTAATATCCCACTGCACTAATTTGACACCATTCTATAGAACAGCTGTAAAATTCCGATTTAAAAATAATTTTATTTGTAACGGGAGCAAACCGACGCTTTTCGTCGGTATTGGGCGTCGCATGAAAGACATGAAAAGCTTTTTTTTTTTTTTTTTTTTTTTTTTTTTTTTTTTTTTTTTTTTGGGGCTGACTCCATTTACATATTCCAAAAACGAAACTGTGGGTCTCTGCCGAAACACAAGCGGAAACTCTTAGGAGGGATACCTTGTATATATGTTACCGTGAAAGGCTGAAGTTGGTGAATGTGAAATTTCTTTGGTGAACGTCAACACATAGTACATACGTAGGTGAATGAGCGCATATGTGGTAATATTCCTTTACATTCATACCGTCAGCGGTTTAAATAGTTGAGAACAGGAGAAGTCGATGTCGACAGAGAGGCCAGAGTCTGTCACGAAATCCTGTTTTCTTCCGTGACTGAGGTTACGTGGCATCTGTTTGTTATACTCTGGAGTGCTGTTGTTTATCATTCATTAGATTTACTGGTGTGTGCAACGTTTTCTTAAATCATATAAAACACATTCAGCGGCTAAATCTTAAATCTTATTTCCCATCCGATACCATGATTTATATTGTACGGATACTGCAGTGTACCGTGATCTTTTACATAATTACTTGCATTAACTGCGAGTAGACAAAAATCAATTTTTTATATTTTCCTCAAGGACTCTAGACTATATACATTATCCATAACAGTTGATGGTGGATTTGTAGCTGCATACAGTTATGGTGTTACAAGTTTTATTGCATGATCGATTTCGTGGCTTCACGCCTCACTCTGAGATGTCGCTTTGTACGCGTCTAATCTACAATTACGCCTTAAATTTTCAGCTCACACAGGTCGTCAACAGAAATTCCGATAACTACACCCTACGTCCGTAACACCATGCAAGCAAATCAACACTAGTGTACAGTCCCTATATCCAAATGCGATTCCCATATTCTTGGGGCCCTGGAGAAGACAGTCATTGTCGTCGATTTGCTCCAGACGAAGGGTTCCACGTTGTGAAATGTAAACTTTGGAAAAATCATGATGGAATTATATATATATATATATATATATATATATAAAAATGAGAAATTTAGTGATTCAGCTGCCGCTACCTATGGGTTTTATGCAACCCACAACACCTTCAAAAAATGGTTCAAATGGTTCTGAGCACTATGCACTATGGGACTTAACTGCTGAGGTCATCAGTCCCCTAGAGCTTAGAACTACTTAAACCTAACCAACCTAAGGACATCACACACATCCATGCCCGAAGCACGATTCGAACCTGCGGCCGTAGCGGCCGCGCAGTTCCAGACTGTAGCACCCAGAACTGCTCCGCCACTCCAGCCGGCCACCTTCAAAACCGACTAGCAAGATTTTCGTATTCTCTTGCTCGCTATTCACCAACTATTAGACCTACAGTAGAAATGACCTTTTTGTAGAAAATTTAATGTAGTTACATTTTGTACTGAGATACGTTTTCGAGTTATTCAAGAAAAACCTTCTGAAGGTTACTTTTGTACGTTTTTCTTAAATAATTCCAAAACTACAGCGTCTAGCCGAAACGTGTTACAGAACAAAATTTAACTACATGAAATTTCCCATAAAAAGGTCCTTTTCATTTCCGTTCAGTCTTTCCTGTAGGACTAACAGTTTGCGCATGGCAGGCTAGAGAGTATGTAAATCTTGCTCGTAGTTTCTGAAAATTTGAGGGTTTCGTGTCGTAAATCAGGAAAACTATTTCACACAAAGTGTAGCACATTGAGCTACAAACATAAATTTGTTTTCTCCATGTTCCTACGTCACTAAATGGCGATGCAGTTGAATGTTGTAAGATCTAAAAATGTGAAATGGGCTTTTTGGTGTTCCTGTACTCCAACTCAGGCCAAGGGGAAAGGTCAGCTACGCCATACAAGACGCGAGTGTTGTACGCACTCGACGCCGCCGTGTAGAAGGCGAGGGATGTGGTGTCAAGCGATGTTCTGCGTGACAATGCGATCTGTTACAGCGTCCACATCTACCTCGTTCCGTTTCCGGCAAACGGTATTATATGTCGTGGGTGGTTGTGTAGGGAAAGGAAACTGAGGAGGAACTGTATTACTGAGTACGCACGTTTTATTATTTGGCTGTTGTGTCCAGGATCATTCTTAAGGAACGAGTACAAAGAATCAGAATACAAGATATGACTAATCAGTTATGTCTCATTTAATACAATCAAATACAATACAACTGTACAAATTGAAACTAACATAGAAACACATGCCAGAAGCTGCAGTTGCTTTTCATAAGTACTGATCGAAATGACGGCCACTGTGTGTTTGACAAAGTTCGACTCTTCGCAGAAAGGATTGCTGAACAGGATCTATCATGTCCATGCCCCTTCGTGTAATATCACAGGCACGTTGTATTCTACGTCGAAGGTTGTTGACATCAGCGATCTCTACTTTATAAATAACAGATTTCAGATGGTCCCACAAAAAGAGACCCTGTGGATTAACGTCTGGCGATATAGCAGGCCATGCTACAGGGCCTCTACAAAAACCAAGAAGGGAAGAAACTGTCCAGATGCCGTCGCATTGTGCCGCTGAAGTGAGTGGGGGCTCCACCATTACCACAGGGTCATAAGTGAGGCCAAACTAACGTCTTCCAACAATCGCGGTAAAGTAGCATCCAGGAAACGCATATACAGATCACCGGTCAGCCTTGGTGGTAGCACATGTGGCCGTAGGAGATGCCGATCGATAATACCACATCAGATATTGACACCGCACCGTTGCTGGTACCCTCATACCACTGTGCTGTCTGAGTTTTGTTCTGCCGATTCGCGCCAGTTATATAAATTCACTACAGCCTCCTTCACGAAATAGGCTTCCTCGGTGAACAGTACTACTCGTGAAAGATGATGGTCGTGCCTCGGACGCCGTACGATGAATATGCCAAAGTCCAGCCTCTGCTGGTATCTCCCGGCGACAGTGCTTGTACCTTCTGCATGCAAAAAGGATGGTAACAGTTTCTGCGGCATCCTCGCGTAACAGTAGATTGTGATATTCCGACCGCAGTGGCGAGGGACCTGGTGCTTATTCTTCGATCCTCTGCAACAGTTTGTAACTAGTTTTCTTTGTCATCTGCACTGTAGGTCGACGATGGGCCCGGAAATGAAATCATTAAGTTGCTACACTTCTACCATACTCCCTCAAGCACCTACCGAATGGAACGTGTCGGTTAGGAAACCTCTCGTGATACAGTTGTCTTGCAACGTCAGCTCTTCCATCTGAAAAACTCATAGGTGAGGTTGATGGCAGCGTATTCCTTGTTTGTGAAATTTTCCATGGTAGTAACTGTAGCAAGGTGTCAACTGATGTGGACTTTCCACAACGAGTGCAAGTCCCACATAAATCGCCCGCCTTTCATATTTAATACACAATTACGCAAATTGAATATTGTTTCCCGGAATCATTCTGAATACTTCTAGTTATTTACGCGTATTGCAAATTTTGAGCTGGTTGGATATAATTCAAAAACTTTCTCCATTTCATTGCAGGGTTGGTACAGCAATCAGCATATGTGATATGAACAAACAAACAACCTTGGTGGCAGTGTTAAAATTTTTTATTACTTCCCAATGACGTGTTTCACCTTTATTTAAGCATCTTCGGATTGGCTGATATTTGGCAGCGATAACGCTCATAGAAAGTATCCCAGCCGGTAAATATTCCTTGTCAAAGCCTTAAAAACACTGAGATGTGTCCTTATTACAGCATGTGGTGCAGCCGAATGCCAAGCAAAGGGGATAAGACCTACAGGAAGCATCTGCATCAGTAATATGCCGGAGGTGTCGTGCATATTCTTGCTTCACACAGCATATGGTGTGTGCCGTGAGAATATGCACCGCTCTCGACTCTCATCACGAACAGTTATTCATGTCAAATCGTGCGGTCAGTGGGTGCCAGGTCAATAGTGCACCAGAAACCCAAGTACGTTCTCCCGTCACTGAAATGGAATGTGAGGTTCCATAGTCGCCTTTCTAGGGCAGCAGAACAACCTCGCAAGAAAGAAGCTCTGAAGGAACGGACAGGAACTGTTGAAGAATTATGTAAACAGAAAACAGGCACTTCGAAAGAACAACACCAAAAACTTGCAGTTCAGTTTAATGTACTGGGAGACAAGGTGCTGGAAGTTCAAAAGATCGCGACTGGTGCAAAAAGGGACGAACGTTTGCCGCGATCGCGGCAGTCGCGAAAAAGATGCCTCAGGTCGCAAGTAACCGCAATTAGGGTAGTGAATAAAGCGTCACAAGCAATAGCCAAAGGTTTGAGAGCAGGGTGACAAGCTACTGACAGACACACGAATGAATTCCCAAAGTAGACGAGCAAGATCGCGGAAACAAACGAACGAGTACCAGCTACATTTACAAAGCCTTAGGGCTTAAGGCTCTTGAGTAAGCAATTATCGCTCTTACGCCCTGTTTAAATAACCACGAGCAAATTAGCACCAGTTTACCTCTTAGACGGAACCAGCCAACTGCCTGCATAATAGTGCGAGCATAATCGCACACTGCGGAAAGGCCAGCGTCGTGTGATCTCGTCGCCACGCTGCATGGAAACACGCGACGCCACGCCTGTCAACTTAAGTGCGATTACAGCACTAGGTAGCTGTCTAAATAGGCACGGCGCCACACGCAAGATCGATCAAATTCACAGCGCACGTCAGTGGCATACTCAAGCGAAGAAGTCGAGCCATCTTTAGACTGTAAACACTATTTGAGTATACTGAAGTTTGTGGCTTTCAAGGAGGGCGGCACACTTCAACGAAAAGCGTGGTACGGGCAATTGGTATAAGCATACCCGCCAATATGTGCCAAATTAGAATTTCTAACACATTGACGGTGGTGTGGCCGACAAGATGTGCAACGTTGCGGTGCACGGCAATACTTATGAGGAATTTAGAGACGAATTCATGGCAACGTATTGGTCCCGTAAGAGGCAAACCAGAATAAAAAATGTTTCCTGAGCTAGAGATGTCTGGCTATAAAAGCCTACTGAAAATTTTGGATGAACTGAAACGCAAGAATCAATATCTGAACACATCTGATTCGGATGAGAAGATAGTGCGCATTTGTACTCGTAACTCTCCTACCCGTAACTACGAGGATTAACTGAGCGGGGTAGCGAGAGTTTCGAAACATTCAAGACTCTAATGAGGGAGGTAGAGTTCATTTATTTATTTATCGTATGGCATACATTGCTGTTATTATACACTTTTTATGCAGTTTAATTACAAATTGAGACCCAGACACTGAATATGATCAATAGTCTCCTCAGTTGCAGTTAGAAAGTCGATGAAGGTTCCCTTGTGAGCTCGAACTGGGCATTTTTACACTGTGTGTTGGATTGTTTTTTCTTCAGCAGCACAGTCACTATTTGGAGTTGGTATCTTGACCTATTTGTAGAGACCGTCAGCGCTTCTTCCGTGACCAGTGCATACGCGGTTTAAAGTTATCCACACTATGCGTGACTGATAAAAGCCGGGCGGTTTCCCATTTATCATGAAGATTTGGCTTTTTGGTGGGCAGTGTTCTCGCCAGTGATGTTTCCAGAGATTGTGGATGTCAAAATTAGAGGTTATCATCTCTTTAGCAGTGACTAGTGATAGTCTTCCCGATTTAAGTGTTCTGTGTTCTGCGTTCCAGGTGCTATTATGTATGGGCAGCTGAGGGTTATTAATTACCTCGCTGTATTCTCTGACGAGAGAATTTTTCGCCGTAGGTTTGGCTGCCGTACAGTAGGGCTCATTTTATTGTGCCGCTAATAATGAACGTGGTGTCATTTAATACCACATAAACCCTGTTTGTGTACTGCAAAATGGTTCAAATGGCTCTGAGCACTATGCGACTTAACTTCTGAGGTCATCAGTCGCCTAGAACTTAGAACTAATTAAACATAACTAACCTAAGGACATCACACATATCCATGCCCGAGGCAGGATTCGAACCTGCGACCGTAGCGGTCGCCCAGTTCCAGACTGTACCGCCTAGAACCGCACGGCCACTCCGGCCGGCTTGTGTACTGCCTGTTCATCCATACTGGGGCACATGAGTAAACAAGCCCGCCTGCTGATGTGCGGATTGTGTTTGCTGTGGATCCCCAAGTAGCGCTGCACAAGTTGTTTCTTGTCCTCATTTTGCCTGCAGTCTTTGTCAGCTGCTCTTTGTAAGTGAGCGTCCTCTTCAAAGTAAATCCTAAGTAATTTGGGGTAGTTGTTATGGTTAAGGCGTTTCTCTTCAAAAACAACACTGAGATTTCTTGCTGGTTGGTTGTAAATGTGGAAGCTTGACACATCAGTCTTTTTCAGCTTTGGCTGATGTGCAGTTATGGTCCACTCGTCCACGTAGTCAAACTTCCTAAACTGCGTGTCTGCAATGTCGGAAATGTAAAGATTGAATAACAGTGGTGCAAAGACTGAGCCCTGTGGTAACCTGCTGTTGAGTATCTCGTTGGAGCCTTTTATTTCTCCAATAAACACTTTCAAAGATCTCCCAGCAAGTATGTTATCGATCAGTCTGCCAGTATTGCTGCATGGAATTATCTGAATTAATTTGTACAAGAGCCTTCGTCTCCAGACAATGTCATATGCTATGCTCAGATCTATGAATGCAATGATGTTTTTTGCCTTTTCTGATAGCTGTCTCCGTATAGGTCGGAATCCTGCTTATTCGATTGGAATCGATTTGATCTTGAGCAGCTTATAAGACGACACTGAGCAGTGCTATTGGTCTACAGCTCGTTGGCAGGTCGCCTGATTTTCCCCAGCTTCAGCAGTACGAGCGCTTAATTCTCTGTGGTATGTTCCCTCTTGTCATTTCATTTCTATAAAACTCTGCAAGCCTGTTTTTGGCACACTGCCCTCAGTGAAGATGGAATTCTGAGTGTATTCCGATCCAGGTGCCTTTCCTACCTTGATGTTCTTCAGCGCATCTCTGATTTCAGTAGTGGTAAGTTTGGAGGAACATTGATCCAAAGATGTGCTGTTTGTCATAGGGGCACTCTTAAGATCACTGGCTATTGTTCTTTTATGGCGATCAAAAGATGGAAATAATTTCCAGCCACACAGAAAAGGCAACAGGATCACAATCTAAATAACGTAAGGAACAACAACCAACAAGACAACCGAGATAATCATAATAACAACAGATTTAATACAAACTGGCGTGACAGGGGGGATGGCCAGCAGTCGAGCAATGGTAATAATGGCCAGCGATATGTTGACCGCAATGGAGAATTGGTTGAATTGCATATGCACACCCATCTATCGGGTTGCAGAACAATAGTTCTAGCCATAGTTGACGCCAAAGGCGAACGTAGTCATCGCGTTACATACCCAACAACAGTCACACAAGTACTGGGATTAATCTCATTGGATACAGAGAGACAAGAGATGTACTTGCAGACGAAAAAGACGAAATTCGCAGGGACGACCTGCACCTGGTGACATCCATAACCTTCGTTAACGTAAGTCTAGGGAAATTTTGGTATTCCGGCAGCTGTCATCTCTTGTATTTATAATAATTATAATTTTCTCGTGCAGAACATTTGTCACAACTTAGGTCCACTTGCGCTCAACACACCTGGCCGACTGGTCAGCATTCAGGGACACATCGGCCTATTAATTAAGTCTCATTTCAACTTGAATGTACATGTTCGTGTTTTTCTATGTAGATTCACTCAACACTGTAACAGTTGGCACATTTACCAGGATGTTTTAAATGACAATTTCGTGTTTATCGGTGCATATCTAGCCATATTTTCGATTTTTATTCGATTGTGACACACCAATTACATAATTTTCAACTGTGTCATACAGTGCACAAAAATCTGGTGGTAATGCAAGGTGGCAACCAATGTGGCCCGTTCACAATGAGTGCAAGACCCACGTCGCTCACCCATCTTACATTTTTAATACACAATTACGCAATATGCATATGGTTTTTCGGAATCATTCTGAACGTTTCTAGTTATCTTCACCTGGGTGCAACGACGTGGGGCAATTGGTGATTAAATGATGCATTTCATGCAAATGTCAAATTTTTTAGTAGATGGAAACATTTCAGTTAGCTTCGGTTCTGTGATTGAGCCACAAGCGACCTGCGTGATGAGACGAGGGAACGGTGGAGTCGGGGTGGTTTATAGCGGCCTCCACGTTGGGTCCGAGAGAAAGCCAGCGGGCACGCCGCCCCAGGCGTGTGGCAGGCGTTGTATAGGACGGGGGTGGGGTGACGCCCTTATCCTGCGCCGTAAAACTCAATGCTGCGATTTCTCCACTACATGGCAAACTGACCCAGACTCAGTTTTTTTCCGGCCAAAGCGTTGTATTAGTACAAAAAACGGGTCTGGCGCCGCTACGGGCCGTGTTGACGAGGTGCGCTCCTTAAAACACCATTACACTTCTGCTATTGGCGTGGGATTCTGAACGTTTCAACTCAAAAACGCCTCCCAGAAGCCAGATTGTGTGACATGAGGCGGAGATTCCCGCGCACACAACGTTTGGAGTTGGCGGACATTTTGTTGCAAGATGGTGATTGGACAACCGCTGATGCAGAGCAGGAGAAACTGACGCTACGCTCTAACCGATAAGAGAGTTTCGTGTATGACTGCCTTAGCGAACAGTCGCATTACTCTGAATCATCCTCTACAGAATATGGTAATAGTAGTTTACTTGTCCGGTAGCCCGGTCAGGGACACGTTGTTTATCTGAATCACACATCGTAGCAGTTGCAGCGCCATGGGCCACCTACAAAGCAACCCATCGAGCTCTGCACGCAGTCGACGATAATACCGGTTACAACTGCAATTACTACTGGTTAACAGACGCTCCACCGGCGTACTTTGAACAACCTTGTAATTTGCGGTTAGCGCCTTGTTCTATCTTGCTAGAGCCATGGCGATTGTGACATTCGATTACCAGGTCGCACCTTCCGCGTGATCACCACTTTACATGGTTTATTCCGATCAATTTGTGACAGAATACACATCATATGAATTCTGTGTAGTACATCTGGCTAGGCAAAGTACCTGCCAACACAGCAGCTATTTTTAAGTTTGCGATGTATATATAACCGTGTCCGCAGCTCGTCTTAAACTTTTTTTTTTTTTTTTTTTTTTTTTTTTTTTTTTTTTTTTTTTTTTTTTAACGTGGTCTCGCGGTGGCGTTCTCGCTTCCCGAGCGCGAGGTCCCGGATTCGATTCCCGGCAGGGTCAGGGATTTTCACCTGTCCCGAGATGACTGGGTGTTGTGTCACCTTCATCATCATCATTCATACCCATTACGGTCGGCGGAAGGCAACGGCAAACCACCGCCATTAGGACCTTGCCTAGTACGGCGGTGCGGGTCTACTTTCTGTCAAGAAGCATGGGACTTCATTTCCATTCCCATATTAACCGTTCTCTTCTTACTACGGAGGGAAAACTTTTAACAACAATGTAACTAATGTGTTGTGCCATTTTTCTGCTGAACTGAAAAAATTCAGTAATTATTCTGGTACTCACAGCACTTATCTGTTCATAACATCCGATCCTAGGCTCCCACCAATCATTAATTTTGGAGAATTATAAAAAAGTTAAATATTTACGTAATCTTACATAAGGAAACCAGTCAGTCAGGTTAGTTGTATAGCAGGGAGAAATTAATTTTAGATAGCTTATTGGTGCAATAATGTACGCACGTCTCTTGGGTTAATTCTTTGATTTTTTAGTCTGCATTTAAATCACTTGCTAAGTAAATTGCAAATTTCTTGTGACGACTCGATGGCCAGTTCCCACACAGCGACGCATCCGTTAGCAGCTGTCCGAACGGTGGGTATCGGAGAGACTGCAGTGATTCCCAACCTTTCTGAGAACATTACAGCTGAGTGCAATCAGACATTAGCTAGTACTTAAACACTCCCCCCTAGCCATCTGTTGTCCTCCCCTCCCCGACATTGTCACCAACTTTAACATCTAATAAAATTGAAGAATGAGAGACTTTGCTTCGAACACTTTTATTTTTAAAATAATGGCTGGCCGCTGTGGCTGAGCGGTCCTAGCGCTTCAGTCTGGAACCGTGCGACCGCTACCGTCGCAGGTTCGAATCCTGCCTCGACATGGATATGTGCGATGTCCTTAGGTTAGTTGGGTTTAGGTAGTTGGGTGTGTGTGTACGCGTGTGTGTGTTAGTGTGTTAGAATTAATGACGAAGGAAGTAGTAGTGCATCGCATGTACTGCCCACAACTCCTTCTCAGATAAGAAAGCTAACTATCCACAGTGAGGATAGAGATTTGTCACAAAATAAACTTCGACTGTAATACTCCTCTGCACCGTGGCACTTGCTTGACCTGCACACTGCAACCTCATTTAAAATCATCCAAGTTGAAATGTGTGCACTATACTTACTGTTCGTAAATAAGTTGACTGCTGCACTCCTTACTTCTCAACTGGCAGAATCTGGAAGACTTCAGGCTATTAATGCTTTGTGTCTGACCACAGCCACTAGTAATAACAGTAATAATAATAATAATACTGTGTGTAACACTATAGTAGGCCTTATGTAGTTATTTCCGCGTCGTGCTGTCATTAATTCATTTGTCTGTTTCGAAGCGAGTAACGAAGCAATTTCTGGACTAGCGCAGATTCTATCTACAACTTGGAGATGACATTTTCTTGAGATATGTAGCATCTGTTACGTATATGTCTCACTCTCAACATCTGCAATGCACGGAACAAAGCAAAAATTTGTGTGTAGTGGGTGGACTACATGAGGAACCTGTAACCTCCATCGCATTAACGCTAGTAATTGAGAAAAAGTAATTATTGATAACTTAAGTAATCGTAATTATTGATAACTTCAATAATCAATATTAGTCTTACAAGACTGTGATAATAATAATAATCTTTCGAAAATAATTTAGTTTCATGACTGAAACAGAACTAAAATTTTATTTTCAACTCTCAGATTATTTCATTTTACCCCTCAGAGATAATTACCTCCAGGGTGAGAAGCACTGGGCTAGAGCGAATAGCGCAGTACTGTAGCAAACACGCTTCGATGACTCCGGTTTTCCTTCCGCCAATGACCGCCCTTTCCGTTTACAGGACAAACATTCCTTGACATGAGACTGTACACTCTGCCACCGCCGGCAACATGTGGTTCATAACTTCTGATACAAATCCACACATACTACGATGGGGTTTTAATCTTTCTCGTATCTATCAAACGACGGCAGATAGAAAACAAGCTCACTGTTGTGCCATATGGTGTATCTGTGGTTGAATAACATGTCGTAATCGTGGGGTTTGTAGGTTCCTCGGTAAAGCAGTTTCTTTTGTTTCACGTACGCAGTACACCGAGAAGAACAAAATTAACCATGGTCCGTCACATGTTGCGCATAGCGGCATGTGCCCCCGAGAATATTTTTCATCATTTCCGACTCATGTACATGCAGGGTGAGCAAGATAATCCGTGACCGCATACAGCGACAGTTTCTACCGCTTGTCCTCGTGCTTGCCAAACAATACCTTGGACAGCAAGGTCGCCCGATTTCTCCCCAATTGAGAACGTTTGGAGCGTTATGGGCAGGGCTGCCCAACCCATTCGGAATTTTGACGATCTAACGCACCAGTTGGACATAATTTGGGACGCTGTCCCTCAGGAGGAGATCGAACAAGTCTGTCAACCAAAGCCAAGCCGAATAACTGCTTGTACGGGGTGCTCAAAAAGTCTCTGATTGTTAGCCGCGCGTGCCGTATGCCGCAGTGAATATACCGAAATAAAACTCAGTCGAATAAAAGTTATTAATTTATTGAATATTCATTTTTACTTACAAATTCTCTCATTAAATATTGAAAAGTTTCTCTCCTGTTATTGAATACACAATTCAATTCGTCTAATCATATTTCCACACACAAACTGTAACATTTCTTCTGTAAAAGAAGCAGTGAGAGTGGATACTGCAGTTTTCAATTCAACGATGGATTTTGGACGGTTTTTATAGATAGTTGCTTTCGCTGCACCCCAGAATAAAATGTCAGGCGGTGTTAACTCAGGCGATCGTGGAGGCCAAAGTCCCTGTAGCAACCAGTGACATTGAAACGCGAGCTGTATGCACTGTTGCACCATGTTGTTGAAAATAGCCGTGCAGTATTTCACTTAACACAAGTTCTCCCATGAATGGGTACAGAATATCACTGCAGTATCGTTGTGCGTTTATTGTTCCGTTGATAATATGAGACCCACAATCTGACGCCTAGAGATTGCAACCCAAACTCCTGTTTTCACAGAATGAAGTGGTTCCTCAGGAATACACAATGGATTTTCGGTACTCTACACACGAGAATTTTGCGAGTTCATGTACCCGGATAAATGAAACCACGCCTCATCAGTGAAAAACGTTTCATTAAGAATATCCCTTCAATTTTGTTGAACGAAATTTTTGAACCATTGGAAATAACGCAGTCTCTTGCCAGGATCAGTAGATCAATATTTTTTAGTTCTTGTACGACTGTCATTTTGTACGAGAAAAGTTCTAATTTTTTCCTTACAGCTGTGTGGGCCGTTCCGACACTAACATCGATTTTCTGGGCGAGTTTTCTTACTGAATTGTTCGGACTCATGGATATTTTATCGGAAATATCTAGTAGTTCATCCTCAGACAAATGGTAGGACGACTGCTTCTCGGTGCATCTGTCACTGAACCCGTACTTCAAGATTTGTTAATCAAATCTTGCACAGTATCGCGATGTGGCAGTTATGTCCCCGGAAAACTGAATTAAATGTTTGACGAACTGAAACTGTGTATTTACCGCCAGCTTTGAACACTTGTTCGACTAAAAACAAACGTTCTTCAATGGTTAGCATTCTAACAGTGACAAAAACGAAACACACTAGCAAAGGAACTAAACCTAAACGTTCACGTCGACACGTAACGACACACACCAACGATACTACTGACGCTGGCTGAGATAAACGAAACAGTGGAAAGTTGGGAGAGTCCACCTGAAGGGAAGTAACCCAGGCAGGCGGACATCATACGACACGAGTGGCTAACCATCATGCGGCACTGCAGAGAGACTTTTTGAACACCCCGCGTAAAGGCCAGTGGTGGACCAACGGGTTATTGACTTGTTCAATCTGTGAACCACTTTCTCATGAAAAAGTCATCGAATTTTTGTGAAACTGTAATCATTTATTTATCTGTATATCTACCGGTTTCCGTCCCGACGGCGTAATTCCTTCGTGCTGCGTCGCTTTTTTTTTTTTTTTTTTTTTTTTTTTTTGTAATTACGTAGATTGTAATAAGAAGAAGGAAACGAGGAAGAGGGCGATTACCTAACAGATGGATGGCAAATGTCAAGGAGGTTAAGCATTCCAGGAATCTGAAAGAGGGGTGCTGAGAACCGAGAAACGGCATTAGTAGTAAACAACTCGCGTATATAGAAAAGAAGTCCTATCGACCGCAGGACACGGGCAGCTGGTGTGGTGTGGGCGAGTGTAGGGAGAGGGCGCGCTGCCGTGGGGCTTGTAGCGACAAGCGAGCTGACCGCAGGCCCGTGGGAAACACCAGCTGCAGCGGAGCAGCACGCAGGCAACAGCCAGGTCTGCGCAGACGAGGGCAGCAGACTGCCGACCTCACGGCACACAGCGCAGGGCGGGCTGTGGGAGACCGGCCTCTGGCCCGCCTCTCCTGGGGACGCAACCACCTGACGCCCCGCACACACACACACACACACACACACACACTACAGTGTGCAAGACCAGAAGTACCAGCGCTTGCGTGTCCTGCGTGTGGCAGGAGAGAGAATTCGTTGTTGAGAACTTCGTCCAATGCAGAGCTAAAATTTTTGAAACCCTGCTCCATGAAAAACAGTGATCTTTGTAAATTACAACATATTTCACTACATACGCACAGTGGTGAACGCATTTCAGTTGTTTATTTTAATTTTTAGATGACCAGTTTGTATTTCATAAGACAGTGGTTACCAGCCTTTATTAGACCATTACCTCTGTGTGCAATCAGACATTAGCTAGTACCGACCTTCTCTCCCATCCCCTTCCGTCTTTTGCGCCCACCCCTCCCCCACATTATGACCAACGGTAGCATCCAACTAAAGTGTGGCGTAAAAGACTTTTCCTGGAACACTTTTATTTTTAAACTTTTAAGATGTGTGTGTGTTTGAATCATTCCATTACTGCAAAAACAAGGAACCAAGAAATGCAGCGAGCACAGGACAATCCGCCTCATTTCATATGCAGCCAAATTGATGTTAAGAATAATTAATAAAACACTTGAAAAAGTAATGGAGGAGAATCTTGGTGAGGAGCAGTTTGGATTTAGACGGAATGCGGACACCAGAGATGCAATAGGGCTCCTACGAATCTTGGGAGAAAGATTTATGGAAAAAGGAAGAGACCTACATATGTGCTTCATCGATCTACAAAAGGCATTTGACAATGTGGTTTGGGACAAGCTGGCGACTTAATGAGGGAAAAGAGAGTGGACTGGAAAACCAGAAGACTTATAAACTCATTATATCTTAATCCAAAAGTTTCAATTAAAGTGAGAGGAGAAAGTACAAACTGGATTGGACTAGGAAAAGGAGTAAGACAAGGATGCTGTCTACCACCTACTCTTTTCAACCTCTACTTGGAAAATATGATTGACCAATGCTCATTAAATGACAAAGGCGTAGAAATTGGAGGAAGAAGAGTAGGGTGTTTGAGGTTTGCTGCTGACATGGTCCTTACAGGATTTGGTGGATACCATTGAAACTAACGGAAAAAATATGGAATGAAAATACGCAAATAAAACATAACTATTGGCACTAGGAGGAAATAAGGAAAGACAAATTATGCTGAATGGAGAAATACTAGAACAGGTGCAAAATTTTAAGTATCTTGGAAGCAGGATAGACACCAACTGGAAGTCCACCACAGAAATTAAAACAAGGATAGCAATGGCAAAAGAGGCGTTTTATAAGAAAAGGAGAATTTTCTGCAGCGGTTTGGACAGAGAACTCAGGAAGAGACTCATAAAATGTCTTGTATGGAGTGTTCTTCTATATGCCGCTGAAACGTGGACTATGAGGAAGAAAGACAGAGAAAGGCTGAAGGCTTTTGAGATCTGGACATGGCGGAGGATGGAAAGAATAAGTTGGATGGACAGAGTAAAAAATGAAGAGGTATTGAGAAGAATGGGTACGAAACGACAGTTACTAGATGTAATAAAGAGAAGAAAAAGAAATTGGATTGGGCATATATTAAGAAAGAATGACGGACCGATAAAAACAGTTTTAGAAGGTTATGTAGAAGGGAAAAGGAAGCGAGGAAGGAAGAGATTCCAGATACGGGATGACGTGATGGACAACATACAGCAGCCTTACGAAGGAGGCAATGGACCTGCTAATACAGCAGATAACTGATGATGATGATGATGATGATGATGATGTGTGTTTGAATGAATGACGAAGGAATTCGCGGTGCATTACGAGTGCCACCCAAAACTCCATCTCAGATGAGAAAGATGACTATCCACAGTGTAAGTAGACATTTGTTACAAAATATTCTTCTTCTGATTTACTTCTTTCCATTCCGCCACTTGCTTGACCTGCACACTGCGTCCTCATTTAAAATTACCCAAGTTAAAATGAGTGCCCTGTACCTACTGTTCGTAAATCACTAGATTGCTGTACTCCTTACTTCTGAAATGCCGGAAATTGGTAGACTCCCAGCATTTAATGTTTTGTATCTGACCACGGGCACTACCGGCCGGTGTGGCCGAGTGGTTCTAGGCGCTTCAGTGTGCAACCGCGCGACCACTACGGTCGCAGGTTCGAATCCTGCCTCGGGCATGGATGTGTGTGATGTCCTTAGGTTAGTTAGGTTTAAGTAGTTCTAAGTTCTAGGGGACTGATGACCTCAGACGTTAAGTCCCATAGTGCTCAGAGCCATTTGAACGACAGACACTAATAATAATAATAATAATAATACTTTGTATTGCATTATAGTAGCCCTTATGTATTTACTGCTGTGTCATGCTGTCAATCAATTCATTTATCTGTTTCGAAGGGTGTAGTAAAGCAATTTACGGGCAGGTACTATCTACAACTTGGAGAAGATATTTTCTTGAGATATTTAGCAACTGTTACGTATTTGTTCACTTTCATCATGCCTTACACCTTTCCTGGTTTTGACTTCTTGTACAAATGACAGTGCAGGCTATTCTTCTTCGATTTGAATAGTAATAACAATTATGATAATATAGTAGCCCTTATGTAGTTTCTTCTGTGTCGTGCTGTCAATTAATTCGGTTATTTGTTTCGAAGCGAGTAATGAAGCAGTTTCTGGACTACTGCAGGTACTATCTGCAACTCGGAGAAGACTTTTCTTGAGATATTAAGCATTTGTTATGTTTATGTCTCACACTTTCAGCATCAGCGATTTACGGAACAAAGCGCAACATTCGTGTGTAGCGAGTGGACTATGTGAGGAACCTATAACCTCTACCGCATCAATGCTACTAATTGAGAGAAACTAATTATTCATAATTTGTATAATCAGTATTAGAGTCATACAAAACTGTGATAATAGTAATGATCTTTTGAAAATAATTTAACTTTGAAACAGAATCGCCTCCTTTAGTTTTCACCCCTCACAAAATTTCATTTTACCCCCCCCCCCCCCCCCAGGGGGTTATTACCTCCACGTTGGGAACCACTGTTCTAACGTATCATCTTCAGATCTTACATTCCTTGATGACCTGAGGAACTATTGGTGTGGAGCAGATCCATCTGTGCAGGCGTGTTTTATCCACGCCTGCACACACATAGCTGCTCAACGCCTGCTATCATTAAGGAACGTAAGATCTAAAAGGTCATGTCTTAGAAGATCGAAACTGGTCATTTAAAAATAAAAATAAAACGACTGAAAGGCCACCACGACTGTCTCCACTAACTTTCGAGACAGAGTCGCCAGGTATCCAGGTTAAGCCAGATATGTCCGACTTTTTATAGTCGTGCAATGCCAAATACAAACAAATACACCATGTCCGGCTTTCCTTAGGCTTTTCAGCGATGATGGAGAAAACGCAAAATGGAGCCAGTTCTAAGCTAATGACGTAAGGCGAGGAATAAACATAAGGGGTATAAGGAGATGTACGATATGGACATATAGATACACCAACCATTTCTGTTCTTAAGTCTGTGTCCTGTGTTTTTCATTGTAGACCAAACGAGATTAATGCCAAACCGCTACGTACAACCACGTTCAGGAGCGTGTAGCCGCTACTTATGCACAGAAATGCAAGTGCGAAAGAGACATGTGAATTTAGCGCCCAATTAAAGCGCCATTTGTGGGTAACATTAGTTGATGCTCCAACCTGCGAAAACGCAGCAGAAACTATAATTTGTCTACAAAAACGTGAAGCTATACGACAGTAAGTTCTTTATGTTGCTTGAAATTTGTTTAAAATCATCTTATAAACTTCTTACTGCATGTCACATTCGCTGTGGAGCTAAGACAACTGTTTCAAAATTTCATCAGATAGTGTCTCCATAATGTACAGAGGCAACTATGATTTGCATTAAGCACATGCAGTTAAGTAAATGTTACATTGTAGCTTTACACCAACTTGTTAATCCTGGTCCTATGTTTATGGAGACGTGGTTCAAATTTCTGATGTTGTTTATTATAAATGATCCAGTGTAATGTAACACTTATCACAATTACTTCCGAAATTTTTCACCTCCAGAGAAAACTGTATTTTAATCACTATTTGAATTCCTTGTGTTTTTATCTTTATAAAAACATTTTTATGTCAATCCATTCTATTACAAACAGGCAATAAGATTGAAGGGCGTTAGCTATTTAGTATGACGTAATGTAGCTGTAGACATAACAATTTTTTTAATTTCTGTGGCTCCGGTCAAAATTGGATTTTACTTTAGCTACTATTTCAATCCCCTATATTTTTATCTATTGCCCGATAATTAGACGGCATTGGCTATCCTGTATGACGTAAACCGAGGTTAGCTGTATGGATCCGAAAACAGCGACCTCAGTTGGACTAATTCTCGTACATGCCTGAGTTAGATTGAAATACTTGTCGTTAAAATTAAGTTCAGGCATCATGAATTCTTATACCGCTATACAACTGTGGAGCTCTGTGTGCAACTGTAACACGCTGCTTGATCAATGTGCTGTTCCTGTGTCTGATTCTTGTATAGTATGTATCTACACTGAGGTGACGGAAGTCGTGGGATACCATCTAATACCGTGTCGCATCTCCTTTTGCCAGGTGCAGTGCAGCAACGTCAGCAGAAATTTTTTAACCATGCTGCCACTATATCCGTTCATAAGTGAAAAAAAAAGTTGTCGGTGGAGCATTTTGTCCTCGGTACTGTCTTCTCGACTATGTCCCATGTCGGGTGATCTTGGAGGCCAAATAATTTGCTTGAACTGTCCAGAATATTCTTCAAATCAATCGGGAACAAGTGTGGCCTGTTTACGTGGCGCATTGTCATACATAAAAATTCCGTTGTTGTTTGGGTACATGAAGTCCATAAACGGCTGAAAATGGTCTCCAAGTAACCGAATACAAACATTTCCAGTAAATGATACGTTCAGTTTGACCAGAGGACCCAGTCCATTCCGTGTGAACACAACCCACACCATTATGTAGCCACCTTGTTGACAATTTGGCTTCGTGGAGTCTGCCCCACACTCGAACTCTACCATCACGCTCTTAGCAAGTTACATTGGGACTCATCTGACCAGACCACGGTTTCCCAGCCATCTATGGTCCAAATGATACGGTGACGAGCCCAGAAGAGGCGCTACATGCGATGACGTACTGTTAGCAGGCGCACTATCGTCGGTCGTTTGCTACCATTGCCCATTAAAGCCACATTTCATCTCACTATCCTAACGGATACGTTCGTCATCTGTCCCACATTGATTTCTGCGATTATTTCAAGCATCCTTGCTTGTCTGTTAGTAATGCATTGACCGTGGTGAAAGGTAATGCCTGAATCTGTGTATTACCAGCACAATGTTGACACTGTGGATTTCGGATTTCCGAAATTGAATGTCCAACGCGTTAGTTCCAACTACCGTTCATCATTCTAAGGCTGTTAATTCCGATCTTGCGGCCATAATGAAGTTGGACATCTTTTCACATGAATCACCTGAATGCAAATAATATATATTTAATGACACAACATCTCCACCACTGCCGGTACCAAGCCCGAGGCCTCATCTCGCTAGTGATAAGGAAGGAGGAGGAGGAGGAGGAAGAAGAGTAACACCTCGTAAAAAAAGCTGGGTCCATCTGGCTCCGGATGCTAACACCCTGTGAGGGCCCCTGCCTAGGGTTACAGGTGAAGCCTCAAAAGACAGACACGTCTGTTTGGTAGCCACCGGTACTCTGGTCTGCGTCTGTTGGCTCTGTGAGCTTGGGCTGTGATTGAATCTTCTGCAACTCAAAACTCTGGTCGAAATGATGTGAGAGCCTTCATGATATCACCTCCAAAACCTCAACTCAAACCAATATTCATGACAGAACAATGGGAAAGAATCCACTACCATGGGCCAAGACTGGGTAACAGACCTACCATCGAATTCCAAGGGATCAGGCATGTCATGAAGAGAAGAATCGGAGCTTCTCAAAAACTGTGAAAACAAAGAGAATATTTTACAAGGGAACAGTCAACACAAACACACTACTGAAGCCAGGTAAACTGAAACAATTAACAAGCACCGTTGATAGATTCAATATCAAAATTATGGAAATACGGGAAACACGATTCCAAGATGAGAACCACTTTGATTCGGAAAACTAGAGAAAATATAAGCGGAAACCAACCATAACCATTCCAGGAAGTAATCTCAAACTCTTCGGAACAAGATTTGTATCACATTAATCGATTCTGGATGTAATAGATTTCACCTCACAATCAGAACAAATTTCAACACTCAAGATACGATCTGGAAACAAAGACTATACACTAATTAGTGCACGTGCCCCCACAAATAACTATAGCAAGAAGAACCCAGACATGATAGAGGAATTCTGGAAAGATATGGAAGAAACTACCCCAAGAATCACGTTAAAGTGTTACTAGGGTATTTCCATGCCCAGTTAGGCAAGGAAAGAAAATTCCGAGACATGACAGGGAAACACATGGTCAACAGGAGAACAAACAAAAATGGAGAGAACTTGGTAAATTTCTGCAGGAATTTTGAGCTGAAAATCATGTCAACGCAGTCTTCTGAAACCACACAGAAAACTAGTAACTTGGAGAACCCCTACTAATGCTGTATGAGAATTTCAGATAGACCACGTAGCAATACCCATGAAAAACGATAGAGAAATAATGAACGTCAGAACCAGGAAACGAGTTTTTGAGTCTGATCACCACCTTCTCCAAAACAAAGCAAAATTTATACCCAACAGACAAATGAAGAGAACTAAAAGATCTTTCAGAATAGATCCAGAGTACCTGCAGCTAAATAAGAAAGAAATAATAGAAAAATTACGAAAATCAACAGCAACAACTGGCAGGACTGTCAGAAAAATGAGAGAACTGATAAAATATGGGCAAATACCGAGAAAAAGGAAACATCGATGGTGGAACATGACATGCGACAGAGCCATAGAAGACACAATACAAGCCTGGAAAAAATTTAACAGCCATTGAACAGAAGAAAAATTGCAAGAATTCAACAGGATACAGAAAAACACTTCAAAAATAATCCGCAGAGAAAAAAGAGGTTACGAAAACAGCAGGTTGAAGGACATAGAAGAGGACCCACCAGAAACAACACACGGAACTTTTATAGAATATTCCGAGAAAATATGGCAGGATATCAGCCTCCAAGCTTATGCTTCAAAAGACGAGATGGAACACTGGAGACAAATCCGAAGAAAATCAATGAAATATTAGCTCGATATTTTGACACATTACTCAACTGCGATGAACCAAATCCAGAATGTAACCAGGACTTCGAACTCTCAACACATGAAGAAATATTGAAAATAATAAAATCATTGAAAAATAACAGAGTACCAGGAGAAGATGGACTGATTGCAGAAATATGGAAATTAGACCATGAAAACATTACACCCAAAATACACAGAATAATCAAAAACATCTGGGAAACAGAAAAGATGCCAGAAGAATGGAAGTCAGACCTAATACAACCCCTCCACAAGAAAGGAGATAAAACAAATCCTAATAACTATAGAGGAATTTCGTTACTGCCTGTGACATACAAAATTCTATCCAATGTTCTATTGAATCGTCTAGAACCTCAGATAGACCCACATACCAGAGATTACCAAGCAGGGTTCAGGAAGGGAAGATCGTGCAGTAAACAGATCTGGTGTCTGAGAACAATATTAACAACGAGAAAGTCCAGGAACACCACAATAACATTTGTTGATTTCAAGAAGGCCTACGATTCCATAGACAGATAAACACTTTTCAGTACACTGGAATAAATGAAGGTAGACAAGAAGACCAGAAAACTAATCCAGGATGCGTTAACAAATACAAAATCCAAAGTGAAGATCTCGGAACAGGAGTGAGACAGGGAGATGGCCTGTCACCAATTTTATTTAACGCAGTTTTAGAAAAGTAATCGGGACATGGGACAAAGGAGTCAATGGTGTAAAGTTGGGAGATACAAAAATAGAACCATTAACATAAAATGTCTGGCCTTTGCCGATGATACAGCCATCATAAGAATTAACAGGAAAAAAGCCAAAGAAGCCCTACAGACACTACCTGAAATCACAAGCAGAACAGGACCACAAATTTCGTATGAGAAAACCCAGTACATGGACACAAAATCCACAGACAGAAACCCATTGGTAAGAAGGTATGGAAAGGTAGCACAAGTAGAACGTTTCAAATACCTGGGAGAGATCATACAGAAAACAGGACTAAACTCGACACCCAATGAAGAGAGAGTTGCAAAGCTAGAAAAAGTTTACAGACTTCATGGAACCATTACAACAAAAGAAATATTTCCGTTACTGCCAAATTAAGACATTACAAAACAATAGTCTTACCACAGGCCTTGTATGCCTCAGAAACGACAGTGATCAGGGGAAGAACGAAAATGAAGGAAATGGAAAACAAGAGAGGAAAATTTTGCGAAAGAGCTATGGGTCAGTTCAGACACAGGGGATCTGGATAAAATGACCAACAAAAGAACTGTACAAACAAACAGAGATAATTACAGACAACATCAGAAAAAGAAGGGGTAAATTCTATGGGCACATTTATATGATGAACGAAAACTGGCTAATCAAGAAGATGTTTAACATAGTGATGAGTAATACGATGAAAACTAACTGGGCAAACGAAACCACAGAAGACATCAAGAAACTAAATATCTCCACAGGAGAAATAACAAACAGAGAAAAATACAGAGAAAAAAATCGGGAAACAGAAATTCGAGGAAACACCAAAAGAAAAAAGGAAAGAGGTGGACAAAAGAGAGAAAAAAGAAACACAGTGAATATATGAGAGGTTTTTGGGAAGAGAAAAGAAAGAGACAAAAATGTGCCATGAAAATTGATTGTGTTTTAACGCTCCCCTAAATAAGGAATTAACGATAGCAGTAATAATAATGACACAACCTCAAGATCTCATTGACGAGAACCGGCGAAGTAAACTTCCTCTCATTAAAGCCAAGTTGGGGACGTTATATAGCCTTCCACTATCTATTTTGGACAATTATTAAATTTAACAGATGTTCATCACGATACAGCGGTCTAACCAGTTCACTCTGACAACGCACATCAAATACTCTCTGCTCCTACTTAGACTGTTTATGGAAGCAAAACGTTTTCAAAGTTTGCTTCACAACACACCACCCATCAATAGCTGAGTTCTTTGGCTCAAGAATCCTACATTTCACTGTACCACGACATACCTCAAATGAACGCACGAGATTCTCAATTACTCTGCAATTATTATTATTTTTTTTTTTTTTTGCTAGGCAACTATTACTTGATTCAACTTACTGCGTCCATCGACCATTATTGTGATTATGAAAATTCTGGCAAGAAGTAGGTACTACTTGATAGGACATGTTCAAAAAGGTTCAAATGGCTCTGAGCACTGTAAGATGTTGTGGTCTCCTGACCTTCATTGCTTACATATCCACCCTCACAATCATATTCCTCACATCAAGACGCTTCATTGGAACCCAAACTCGATAAAATAAAGTCAATGTTGTATTAATTCATGTAAACGATATGCAAATAACAAGTAAATTCCAAGTGCACACCAAGGTTGAACTACTCGAGGCTGGCGTACACACACACACATTCAACACACTATGGTCACAAAACCTTTTAGTTTGGGAGAGGCAAACCACACGCCAGGAGGCTGGTCCCTGCAGAGGACAAGTCAACCTATCTACGTCAGCCGGCGACCGCTCGTAGAGCAGACAGCGTTTGCCCAAATAAAAGGGAGAATGACCCCATGTTTGGTTTAAAAATAAATTCCACTACGTAGTGTGGGAGCGCCCAGCCTACACATTCTTTACAAACATAGCACCCAGTTTCAGAGGTTTTGGCGGGAAGACAGCAAACGCTAAACGCCGTTGATACAGATTTCTGGACTGGGTGCCTTACACAAAACATCATTCTCCCATTTTAGAAGAGCAATGCTGATTGGCAGACAATATTCCTGACGCCTTGAGCTGAAGGAGTAATGGAAGAGACCAAAAGACATACCCCTTCATGTCTGGCGTGGAGAGGGGCCATTCCATTGTCGCTCTTGGAGCGAGAACACGTAATGAGAGCGTGTGCGCTCATATGCGTACTCAAAGAGCGAGGAACAAGTCTCTCCTCAGTACTTCACTGGGAGAGCACCTCTATTGAGAGCGAATTGGAGTGGGACTCTATATTGAGTCCTTGCGATTAAGCGATGATCACTGTGTTGGCCGCCACACTTATTGTACGGTGTGAACAGACAGAGTTATAGTTAAACGTCTGCGAGCGAATTTTTGAGTGGCATCATGGTGGGCTGGTTATCTGACCGGTGTACCATGCCAATAGTTAGATTAGAGCGGATAGGAGTCCTTGACTTCATCAAGATGTAGGGAGAGTTTGATTGGCGAAGGTCAATCCAGATAGAATGAGAGTTATTTGTCAGCAGCGAGCAGCACAGACAGCAGTCATCGCCGCTTACTGTGTTGTGCGCTACAGATCTTGCGAGCCCCATATTTCCTCCACAACAGTACACTTCACGGCATTTCACACATAACAGCCTCAACCGTACCTAGCAACATTCTAATGGATAATTATTCAAGTTGAGTAGGCGCAGCTCTCAGCCATTCTGCCAAGTCAATAACAGTGTTAAACTTTGTATAGAAATTTCATTAGCGAATCCTATCCTTAAGAGGTAACTTCACATTCCGAAAAGAACCCGCTAATAACTTGTTCAGTTCATAACTAAAAGTGTCATTGTGATTTCTCAGAATTTTTGCAAAAAAAAGAAAATAATAATAATTTTCATTACTTTCATGTTTTTCTTACACTAACTAGCACTACTCCAGTACCCAAGTATCCCACTAGTTATGTAAGAAATTTTGTGAATTTTTGTCTCATTTCCTTACAGCAGACGACTCCAGAAGACATTTATTGCTGAAAGTTTTTCAGGCATTTCTCTTTAGAACGTTAGGAGCGTCTGTCAGACTTCTGTAGAAGTGTGGGGGTGGAAATTGTAACTTGCAGCAGCCACAGGGTAAAGGGTACATGTCAGATTATTCTGTTGCGCAGAATGACAGAATAGCACCCACACTTTGCTCCCAGAAAATGGCGACCCTACCAGGATAGGTAAAATAGGTAAGCTACCAGGATAGGAAAGTGTCAGGATAGTTAGGTACGGCAGGTCCCAGCAGAGTAGCACTTTGAAGAACTTTCTTCCATGTATTAAATAGCTATTTGTAAAAATTAGGGTCAAAATAGATGAAAGTAGTGAAGAAAGAGGAATTGTAGGGAAAAGGGTGTGTGTTGGAAAATTTTGCATTTTTTTACGATTTCTGTGTAGCTGTTAGGGCATAGGATTTCAGGTGATACGCACAGACGCAGAGTGAGGCAGATACCCAGTGTGATGCAGCATCATAAAAGTTAGAATTAAGAAATAACATTTTTCTCCCTTTGCAAGCGCACAGGTGGAGATTGGAGACTGTAGCAGAGTAGACAGAACATTAGCCGAGAAGTCACGACGTTGTTGTTGTTGTTGGTTCAACCAACTGGTAAGTGGTCGTACAGTTTTGTACATAGGGTTGTGGTGTGCTGAAAGGATTTCCATATTAACGAGAGCACAAGCCAAAAGGTTACGTGAGAGACAGCAAGTAGACAAGATGGGGAGAATCAACTAGATAGACAGCAAGTAAACAAGCTTTTTAAGAATAGGACAGAAGGTGAACTTGAGAATAGGAAAGACGGTGATTCAGAGAATAGGACGGTCGGGGAGCTGCAGAATCAGAAGGCTCAGTCAGACTGGGATAAAACTCAGACAGATCAGACAGATAGGAATCGAAGGGATGAGAACATCGAATTTCCAGAATATGAAATTCCAGGTAAGGCACATTCTGAGCGAGAAATAGGCAGCCCACGTAGGAAATGGCAAAGATTAGAAGCAAAACGAGCACAGGAAACGCGTTTGTTTGTCGCATATTCAGGGACAGAATACGCGTCAATACAGTCAATGAACCGGCAGTTGACTAACGTTCGAAGAGAAGTAGACAGTGATGAAGAGGGGGAACATTTAGAATACGTCAGACCTATCGCACACATTCTATCTATGCCCCAACAACAGACAGAATATTGCGGAGTTACGAGCGCCATGAAAAGGTTCCGTAACAGACGCAACTGTACCTGCAAACATAGGACATACACAACAGAGAGGGCACAATGCGGAGTTGTTTGCGCCACGTAATGGTTCAATGACAAAAGCAACAAGTCCTCAACACAGACAGCACGACTTGTTGCCGTTATCAAACTTAGAAACGCCACAGCATGGCCCAGTAAACGACGTAACTGACCGAATAGAAAACAATAGATCGAGAATACATAATTCAGCAGAAGGTAGTGTTACAGGTCAGGACGCAATCATTGAGATGTTACAAAAAATTAACGCTAGTATGACGAAACAGAATCAGGATATCAATACTATTAACACTCAGACGACAAAACAGTATCAGGAATTGAAACAGGAATTGAAACAGGATAATCAGGCTATTAAGACACAGATCCAACTGGTTGAAAATCCAGATGGAAGAAGGGATCGCCAGAATTGATAGTCAGATCACTCAGATAAACAAAGACGCGAAAGAATCTAGAGAAACAATTCAGGTACTAACACAAGGTGAGCAGCAATTACGCACTGACGTGGACAAGGTCCAATTGGACATTGTAAACTTTGACAAAAAGGTGGAACGTTTTACGAAAAAAGCCAATCGAACAGCAATGCAAATTTCGGAAGAACAAGCAATTCAAAGCTAGGTCGCAAAGATTGCACTGAAGAAATATGATCAGCGGATCAATAAAATAGAACTTAAAAACAAAGATCAGTTTGAAAAGCTTTGAACAGAGTTGATACAAACTATCGAAGAAAAGATCGAGACCGATTACACTTGTAGCGAAACAACTGACACGTCAAACATTAATTCAGTACACGAACAAGCGCCGTCTAAGAAAGTTCAAGTAGAACCAAGGCTAGACGTAACACTCCCGCAGAAATCGAAACAGAAAACCCCGATTAATGTAATACATGACATGCCACAGGACCACGTACAGCACCTAGAAAAACGGAACACATACATTCAGCAGATACCAATCTAAAGACAGGCAACTGAACCAGTAAATCCAATGACACAACAGAATAGCAGCACAGGCACTATACCGCGAACGACGAAACACACGAACAACACTTTTGTTCACCAATGATACGATATGACGCGGATATGAGTCAGGAAATTGAGAATAGGCAGACAGATAGTAGATTACCAGAGAATAAACACGACACAAGCAGTGGCAGATTATTTGAGTCCATGAATCAGCCACAAACCCGATTTATGAGTAGATATGATACAGACCACTTCCTTACAGTTAGAAAATTTCAATATTTCAAGGAAGAAGGCGGTAGCTTGCCTGCACGCACATTCATCGATCAGTTTCAAGTAGGCTTACCAAACTACTGGAGCGTAGCTCACAAACTTGGCTTCATTTTGCGCACACATGTCAGAGACTGTAGCAGAGGTGATGCAAAAGATCGCGGCTACCTGTACGTCTTACCTACAGTTCAGAACAGCATTTCTCCAAAGATATAGGTCTAAGGAGGCGCAAAACAAAATTAAATACCAGTTACTTCAGATGACACCATATGAAAATTCAGGAAAGAAAAGCGTGGTAAAATTCTTTGATACACTGGACAAAAAGAATCAATGCCTAGACAAACCATACAGTAACGGAGAGCTGATGCGTCTATGTAGAATGAAATTACCGGTAAAGTATCAACAGGCGACAGTAGGAAAAAATGAAAATACCGAAGAATTCAAAGAAGTTTTAAGGGAACTTTCATTTATGTTTAAAGAAGACGAGATGAAAGAAATGGTAAAAGAGAAGAAAGGGAAAGAGACAGAGTGGCAATCGCAAATCGTGCACTAACCACTAAATCAAAAAATAAATCAAGAATCAACAAAATAACATATTAATTAAAAGAAAAAGAGACGCAATACACACTAACAATCTCTTGTAGTGTCAAGTACACTACAATATGCACACAAACAATAAATGGTACACAACAATTAAAAGAATGAAGAAGTCGTAGGCTATAAAAATGATAGTTACATGCTTTATTTAAATTATCATATGAGAAATAAATAATAATTTTCTTAATTTTTATAAATATTGCGTTGTATAGAGTCAAAATCTCTTGTTGTTTCTATAAAACAAAACACTGTAAAAAATTTCTCTACACAAAAAAAGGGACATCGCCACCAACAGAAATCACCAGCTCCCTTAACACCAGATGCTTTGAGATAGCGATGGAGAGGGTACAAACATGTTGAGAAAGCACGTAGGGCAATAAAAGAAACATGAAAACCAACGCCACACTGGAAATGCAGGTTGCAACCAGGTTGGACATCAGGAGGACAACGCACAGCATCGACATTTCATATGTCACGACACTGCTACACAACAGAAGAGTGTGGGTAGAATGATAATACGACGAGACAGCAATGAAGGCACAAAAAATTACTACGATCTACAAACTCATCAAGTAACATTTGGAAAGTCAGTCAGCTCCTACAAATCCCATATCACTCCTACACTAAAATTCACATATTCCTAGCCCAAGAAGAACAAAAGAATGCAAGAAAGAAGAGGAGAAGATACAAGATGAAGAATGGCAGAAGACAGCAAGATACCTTTATCTCCTATCCTACAAAGCTAATTGCTACAAACGTCTTTCCATGAACTTCGAGGCATGGAAACTACTACAACCACCTCTCCAAAAATAAACCTTGAATCGTCAAACAAATACAAGCGAATGGCAAACGGAATATTAAGTAGTACCAACCAACATTGTCTAGAAATAGATTCAGCAAAATAAACAGTATTCTCCCTACCACATCATCAAATTGCCATACCGAACCAGGTGTGAAGTACCAAGACGTCACACCACAATACTGGGTGACGATCGTCGGTAGTCAACTACAATCATCAAACTGCCATACCGTCCCAGGTGTGACAGCAAAGGAGTACCAAGACATCGCTGTTTATGCAGTAAACCACAGTCATCATCATCGTTAAAAGTACCACTCCATGATGACAATGTCAAGAAGTCACATGCTAGAGTGCATCTCTCATGATTTGTGACACCCATACAAATGAGTCGACGCCTTCCAGTATTTCAGTGGGGATCGTCGAGCACAGAAACTAACGCAGCACAAAAAGAAAAGACTGATAAAATACAAATATAGAGTTAAGAAAATGATATATTTGTAAAAATATTTTTTCCCTTTTTGTAAAAGTAATTATTTTATCATATATGTAAAGCTCATAATGTGAAGGAGACCTTGAAAGATTACGTAAAGAGAATTAATTGGTATAAGTAGAACATCTCAAAAATCACTGTAAAGCCAAGTTAGTTTTTTATATAAAAGAAGTTCGGTTAATCATTGTTTGAAAGAGAATAGAATAAAAAAAAACACTTCTTCACTCTTAAAACAGTGACACACAAAAAAAAATAATGCCTAAATAAATAAAACAAAGTCACATAACAGAGCTTTTGCGAACATTCACGCGAAGCTTAACTAAAGAGAAGATATAACCACACTAAAACATGATACACTGCACATAAACGAGTTCAGAAAAAAGAATATTGCAAAAATAAGTTTTGGAAATGGAAAAGAAAAACAGAGACACATACTCGGAAAGAGAAAGAATAAGAAATTTTGTAAAGTCTGTATTTGCCTAACAACAAAGCATAAATTGTAGAATTTAAAAATAGAAGCAATAGCTATAAAGAAATCATTAGAAAAAATTGTTAAGAATGGATGAGAAAAGTTTATTGCAAAATCTGAAAGAACAATTTTTGCCTGACTTCGTCAATGTTTTCCTCGACATTGACAAACCCCAGACAAAAATTTTGTCAGAAGGAGGGGGGTATGTAAGACGTCGTGGTCTCCTGACCTTCATTGCTTACATATTCCGCCCTCACAATCATATTCCGCACATCAGCATGCTTCATTTGAACCCAAACTCGATAAGATAAAGTCAATGTTGTCTGAATACACGTAAACGATACACAAATAACAAGTAAACTGCTAGTGCGCACCGAGGTTGAACTACTCGAGGCTGGCGTACACACACACATTCAAGACACTACAGTCACAAAAGCTTTTAGTTCAGGAGATGCAAACCGCATGCCAGGAGGCCGGTCCCTTCAGAGGACGAGGCAACCTATCTACGTCGACCGGCGACCGCCCTTAGAGCAGACAGCGTTTGCCAAAGTGAAAGGGAGAACGACCCCATGTTTGGTTTAAAAGCAAATTCCGCTACATTGTGTGGGAGCGCCCTGCCTACGATATTCCTGACGCCTTGAGCTGAAGGAGTAACGGGAGACACCAAAAGATATATCCTTTCACATCTGGCGTGGAGAGGGGCCATTCCGTTGTTGCTCTTGGAGCGAGAACACATAAAGGGGGCGTGTGCGCTCGTACGTGTACTGAAAGAGTGAGGAACAAGTCTCTCCTCAGTGCTTCACTGGGAGGGCACCTCTGTCGAGAGCGAATCAGAGTGCGATATTACATTGAGTCCTTGCGATTATGCGTTGTTCACTGTGTTGGCCTCCACACTTATTGAGTGGCGTGAATGAACAGAGTTATAGTTAAAAGCCGGCGAGCGAATTTTAGAATGACATCGTGGTGGGCTGGTTATCTGACCGGTGTACCACGCCAATAGTTAGACTAGGGGCGAATAGAAGTCCTTGACTTCATTAAGACGTAGTGAGAGTTTGATTGGCGAAGGTCAGTCCAGATAGAATGAGAGTTATCTTATTTGTCAGCAGCGAGCGGCGCAGACAGCAGTCATCGCAGCTTACGGTATTGTGCGCTACAGCTGTTGCAAGCCCCATATTTCCTCCACAACAGTACACTTCACTGCGTTTCACACATGACAACCTCGACCGTACCTAGCAACATTCTAATGGATAATTATTCAAGTTGAGTAGGCGCGGCTCTCAGCCATTCTGCCAAGTCAATAACAATCTTAAACTTTGTATAGAAAATTCATTAGCGAATCCTATCCTTATGAGGTAACTTCACATTCCGAAAAGAACCCGCAAATAACTTGTTCAGTTCATAACTAAAAGTTCCATTGTGATTTCTCAGAATTTTTGCAAAAAAAAAAAAAAAAAATAATAATTTTCGTTAGTTTCATGTTTTTCTTACACTAACTAGCACTACTCCAGTACCCAAGTATCCCACTAGTTACGTAAGAAATTTTGTGAATTTTTGTCTTTTCCTTACAGCGGACAACTCCAGAAGATATTTATTGCTGAAAATTTTTCAGGCATTTCTCTTTAGAACGTTAGGGGCATCTGTCTGACTTCTGTAGTAGTGTGGGGGTGGAAACTGCATCTTGCAGGAGCGACAGGGTAAAGGGTACATGTCAGATTATTCCGTTACGCAGAATGACGGAATAGCACCCAGACGTTCGTCACAGAGCATTATGGGACTTGACATCTGAGGTTATCAGTCCCATAGACTTAGTACTACTTACACATAACTAACCTAAGGACATCACACATATCCATGCCCGAGGCAGGATTCGAACCTGCGGCCGTAGCTGTCGCACGGTTCGAGACTGAACCGCCTAGAACAGCTCCGCCGCAAGAGCCGGCTCCATTTCTTTCCTGGTTTATCTCTTGAAGGTTTGTTTGTTTATTTATATTTGTACAGTTTTGTATATGTTATTAGTAGTGTGAATGATGCATGAATATGGTCTGAAGTAAATATGTAGATCATTATTATAATGACAAGCGCTGTACGAACTAACGTGAGAAATTTTTAAGACAGTGTGAATGCAGACGACGGGGTACTTTGTATCATAATATGTTAAGTAAGTTTATGGTAAAAGCAAAGCTGATTCTAGGGCAAATGAAAATAGTTATTAACCTAAAATATAAATAAAATATATGAATGTTAAGTATTTACTTTGGGATAAAGTACAGTTCGAAAGTGTGTTATCTGCTGATTGGTTAGTCATGAAAAGCGCGGACTAACGCGGCAGAATAATATTTTTCTATTAGCCTTAAAGAAAACCTGACCAATTAGAACGGAGTATTCTTCGCGCTTCTTTTCTCTCGAAGATAGAGAATACTTACAGCAGTCCAAAGGAGTCGGGGCGCAGCCTTTCAAAGGCACGGTCATGTGTAGTATAAGCTTCGAATGAAGTTATATACATTTATGGATACGGTGTCTGTTCTTTCGGACATGTCCGAAAGAACAGACACCATATCCATAAATGTCTACAGTTCTGGCGATACCGGCCATGACCTTCTTCTTCTGTGCGGATGCACACGTATTACCCGAAATCTTACGGGACTTGGTAGGAATGTCTTCCACGAATAATGAGTGTGTTGGGGTGGGATACTACGAATGTAGTGTGTGGACACACAAGGTGAGAATGAGGGTCTCGCGGGATGCGTGCGCGAGGTACTCCGTGCAGTTGCATTATCCTCTGGGCCCTCGGTGGCTCTAACGCGTAGAGCGTCTGCCATGTAAGGAGGAGATCCCGGGTTCGGGTCCCGGTCGAGGCACACATTTTCACCTGTCTCCGTTGATATATATCAACGCCCATTAGCAGCTGACGGTATTAATATAATTCTAATTTTGAATGACGTTATGGTGTGCCGATTTTAGTTGTGCTACGTGCCTCAAAAGTGCTTTAAAGTGAAGGCATATTTATTCCGGTGTGTATTTTTTAGGAAGTATGGATTCTTTAAATAATTTTGTGTATGAGAAAAGACAGTAATTTCGCGTGGTATATTGAGAAAGTCGGTGACCAAAAACTGGAGTGCATTAGGCACCGATAAACTTAATAGCGTGGCGAGCGTTTTCATTTAAGAAAAATCATGTTTAGTAGCTGTTCAGATTTCGGAAAGTACGTTACCATAAACTTTCTAACGTGAATGAAAGTGTTTGTGCATGACTGCGTTAGGATTAGCACGGGCTTGACAGTGAATTTGTAATTCCAAACTTCAGAATATACCGAAGTTTTTCCAGTATTTGTGCCTTTCATTAAAAATTAAGACCTTTTTCGCGATTTTTAGAATAGTTACGTTGTATGCAGCCCGGTGTGAGTCGCACTACGGTAGGTTTCTGTACGGCTTTCCTACCGGCGATCTGCTGTAGCGAGTTCACAGGTAGGTGCACGTTTAATCACCAAAAAGGAACCGCGTCACCGCATCATGTACTGTACTTCGCCCTCCGTATTAAGCGGATGCAGTGCTGGGGATCGAATGGCAAACAGACGGTGCGCACGTATTTTCAGAAGGTCATAAATGCACACTAGGAGAAGTACGGCCCAAATTTCCGGGGTAGTGGGTTAGCTGATATCCTGCTACGGTGCTTTTTTGTCCTTAAAGTAGGAAAGCGAGTTGATGACGTTTCCTCGTGAGGATCAGCTTGCTAGCTTGACGCAGTGTGCACAGCGGCCGATCTGCAACGGGAATGCGATGGGAGACGGCAGCTGCGGCCTTCAGCGACCACTGTGCTGCCACGTCTTGGGGCAGCTGAACAGCCGGCTGGCTGAGCTCTTGGAGGAGCGACTTGTCCAAAGTAATCACGTTATGGGGACACAGCGCGCCCCGGCCCGGCCTGAAAGCAGTATTTTGACTACAGCGGCTCCCCGCAACTTTGTTAATAAAGCCACATTAATTACTCGGCCGCGGAGCAGAGGGCCAAGTCGGGCCGCGCGCCGCCCCTCCCTCGACGGCCGGCGTCGCGCGGCGTCCGACGTCCGCCAATCACAGAGCTGGCTTGTTCTCCACCTCCTGGACTCGTGTAGCAGCACGACGCGCGCCGTGTGGCGTAGCCTCGCCGACAGATGACGCCGCCTGCTCATTGTAGTTGCTACTGTCACTCCAACAGGGAAACGCTCTTGCAGGGCGAGAGCGGACCTGACAGAGAAAGATGCTGGAAGAGTATAGTAGAAACGTGTTGTGTTCATTAAAATCGTGAGGTACAGAGCACTGGTTGCGCTATGATTAGCCGGACGGGGTGACCGTGCGGTTCTAGGCGCTACAGTCTGGAACCGCGCGACCGTTACGGTCGGAGGTTCGAATCCTGCCTCGAGCATGGATGTGTGTGATGTCCTTAGGTTAGTTAGGTTTAAGTAGTTCTATTTTCTAGGGGACTGATGATCTCAGAGGTTAAGTCCCATAGTGCTCAGAGCCATTTGAACCGCCATGATTAGGACGGAAAATTTGCAGCGTTTTGGTTTCGTACTGTCATATTCCATGGATCTCATTCACTGTATACTCTGCCTGACAGAAGGACGAAATTTCACTGGTCAATAGTGTATTTGATCCCTCGAGATCCTGGAGCTCCATGTACTTCGCCTCGCCATCCATATACGCCTCCTGTCCCCCATGCGGATCCTCTACGACCTGATTCCTTTCCCCCATCTGCTCCTAATCCTCGAGCAAATCCGCATACTCCCGCCACCTTGATCCCCCACATCCCCTGGTTTCTCCTCTCTGCACTCTGCCACGCCTTCACTGTTCTGTCCCCCCTACCCTCCATCTCTACACCCTTCATCTCCTATCCAAAGGTGGCTTCTGTCAACTCCCCCTCCCGGATTATGCTCTCTCTCCCTCCATTTATCCCTCCTGTCAACTGTGGTCCTCATCTCCCCCTGCTTTCCTCTGTCCTTTTCCCAGGCTCAGTCCTCCCCCCCCCCCCCCTCTTCCATCGTGTTTTCTCCCCGCCTAACCTCTCTCCTCCTCCCTCCCCCCACCCCACCCCGACTCCTTTTGCATTCACATCATCTGCCTTTCCCCACCCCCTGTCACGTCTGCCCACCCCCCACCCCCCTCTCTTATGGGTCCTCATCCTCCATCGGCTCCTCCTTCCCCTCTCCCTCGCACTTAATTTTTCCTCTCCTTCCCCCCCTTTTCTTTCCCATCATCTGTCCAGGTTCCCCCCATCTGCCCTCAGCTGTGGTGTGTCATATTTGTGCCAACTTTTTAGTGCAGCGTTCAAGTGAGTGTTCAGTGTCGTGCATCTTTCCATAGCGTTGCGAACAGAAATCATGCTGTCGCTGGGTGTGAATTTTATATCTCTTGCGAAGAGAAACCAGACTGTCGCCGTGTTTTTTAATTGTCTGTCTATTATTTTACCTATCTGCTTCCTGAGTATTTTATTAGCATCATCAAACCTTTGTTTTATGTTTTAAGTTCCACAATTTTCCGCCACTTTACTGTTTAAGTCACCGATTTTATCGCTTATTTAATATCTTCATCTTTTTAACACAAGTTCTGTATGCTGAAGAGCGGCGTACTAAGCTGCTGCCAGCCCGCCCCCTTCGGGGGGAACCGAAACTCAATAAAGAAACAAAATAGTGTTTGTGGTGTTATTTCAGTGATTAAAAGGCGAGTCAGATTTACAAAGAGCTTGGCAGTTTCATCCCACTTATTAGCTACCGCTCTGGCGTAGATGCATGGACTGATTTGGTTGCAAAAGGTGTCACAAAACCGTTGTATCCGCCCCCTCGAATCCTCTCTCTCGCTTCCTGGCGTGCGTATTTCGTGGGTGCTTGTATGTTTCTCCCCCTGACATCTGCAGGAACCCCACACAAAACCATGGTGAGGGGGGTGCCGGCCAAGCGTCCGCCATTTCGACGTCCGTAGCCTGCTCTGAGGTGGAATGTGCGACGTCCACTTTCATCAGTTCATCGCAGGCAGGATTCAGCTGGAGGAAGATCCCTCAAATGTACTTAGGTCTCCTGATTTGTAGGTGTTCTTTTTATAAGCATGTAAGCGCGGTGCAGTCTGATTTTGTTTTTGTAACGGGTTGCGATATGTAAGGGTAATTTGATACATGACATTGCCAAATTACCATTGCCAAATTAGCCTGTTACACATTTCTTTTTATCATACTTGTACACTGAAGTGCTTCCTGGTTCATTAAGTTTAAAAAATATTTTGTTCGTGCTGCCACTGAAGCTCTATATGTGGAAGCATGAGTGCCTTTAAAATTGACATAAATGTCCGACATACTCTTCCATGTAGTTTCTCAGCTGGAAACTGCACATTGTGTGGAATAGCTCTGTACTGAGAGAGGAAGATTAATAAACCAATGTCTTTATTGCACCGTTGAATCAACTTCGTCCTGTGCAACTTGTTGCGAAACTTTCAGCGAGTGGATTGGTCTCTGGATGAAACTTTGCAGTTGTGGAAAGTGAAATGCAGTTGTCTTCACAGAACAGTTTAAATTTCCGAGACAAAAATTGTGTCCCGTTGTTGGTGACAACAGATTTCGGCAACCCTTCAAAAGAGAAACCTTCGCGGAGTATGAATACTCTTTGTCGAAGATATCAATGATGTGTGTATCACAAATGAAAATTTGCAGAAACCATCGATGAGGATGAGCCAGTAACATTCTAGAAATGGCCCTGCAAAATCAGTATTCGGACTTGGCCAGTGTTCTTCTGCCTGTGGTCACAGAAAATATCGTCCAGGCCGAAATGATTGTAATTTTTGACATGAGTGACCATTTAGCCAATATAATTTCAGTGGTTTTGTCAACATTCTTCCAGTAGCAATGCTCATTGAAAATGTGTTTTGTACGAACTGTGCCCCAAAGGCACTGCTATGGCATCTTGCGTGATTCTGAAAGTACCGGAATGACACCTTTGTATACTGTAACTGCATACCTCATATTTCAATAAGATTTAATCTCTGGTGACTAAGCAGCTTCTTATCATTAGGCCGCTGTACTGTTCCATCTTCGACAAAACAGAGACTTTAGTTACTAGTTTCACAATGAACTTAAGAGTATATGGGGAACTTTTGCACTGTGCCTTTAACACTGGCGTCAACTGAAAAACCAGCAGGTGAGTGAAACTTCTTCTCTTGCCGTACTAGCAAACGTGTGGCAAATTGTATTTGTGTGTTGTGCTGTGGATCTGGATGTCATAATTCGACAGAAGTAGCGCCCAGTACTGGAAACTTTGAGCTATCTGTGTAGGAACAAGTTTGGTCGATCCAAAGATAGCCACTAATGGCTTGTTGTCTGCGAGGGGGGTAAATTTACATATGTACATCTAATCATGAAATTCCTTGAATGAGATTTTCACTCTGCAGCGGAGTGTGCGCAAATATGAAACTTCCTGGCAGATTAAAACTGTGTGCCAGACCGAGACTCGAACTCGGGACCTTTGCCTTTTGCGGGCAAGTGCTCTACCAACTGAGCTACCCAAGCACAACTGACGCCCCGTCCTCACCGCTCTCCTGCGAAGTTTCGCAGGAGAGCTTCTGTAAGTTTGGAAGGTAGGAGACGAGATACTGGTAGAAGTAAAGCTGTGAGGACGGGCCGTGAGTCGTGCTTGGGTGGCTCAGTTGGTAGAGCACTTGCCCGTGAAAGGCAAAGGTCCCGAGTTCGAGTCTCGGTCTGGCACACAGTTTTAATCTGCCAGGAAGTTTCATGAAATTCCTTGATTGCAGGTATAATCACACGAGCCTTATTCTAGATCTGATTATAATTTCGTTGTAGTACCGTCATCTTCTCTGAAGCTGTAGTCTAAATCATCTGTAACAATTGGGGCATTTTGCTAGGATTTGCCACCAAGCAAATATTAGTTCAATTTGTTAATTTCACGTTGGAATTCACTGTCCCAGCTACATTTGGTGCGCTTATATACAACTTGTGCAGTGGTACACTGATGGAAGCTTCATGAGGGAGGAACTTCCGATAGTACTTTATTTGTTGTAATGCAGTACATGGCTGTTTGACGTTCTTGGTAGCTGGAAGTTTTGATGCTGTGTGTCGTATGCAGACAGTCTTGAGAACTGGGCTTTGCGTAGAGAGGATGCACTTGTCTTCTTTACATTTCAAATTTGCCGTCTGCAAATTATGTCGTCCTGGTATCACATCGTTCGGAGCTTTCCAGAGTAATTGTTCTAAATACCGCTGGAATAAACTCGGTGTGAGAGTAAACTTCGGTAATGGTAGTGACCAAATGGGGTATTTATCACCATTCAGCTCTGTGTGTTTTCATGTAAATAGATTTGCAAGTATTCTTCATTAAGATACAGCTTGGCAAAGAACACCACCACCAGCTAATTTTGACATCATGATATGTACTCACAGATGCGAATATGCAACATCTCCAGCTGTATAATGGATTTACGAAGGCGAAAATTTATGACAGACAGGGACTCGAACCCAGATTGCGTGCTTTACGCAAGGGGTCGTCTTAACTGCTTCAGCTATCCGAGCATATCTCATTGCCAGACAAAAACTTTCATTTGTCGTCACCCATGTGTCATATCTATACTCGTACATACCATTAATGGTATTCCAGTACAGGAGAGATATTTTATTTGTAAATTACAGGCCTGGTATCAGCCGATAAATACGAAATTGCAGTACCTGTGTTGTGAAGAAGTACGATGCAATGTTTCTTCCGACATCCATTCATGTCTGTAGGAACATTGCGTAATACATCTCCACAACATAAGTACTGTAATTTCATATCGTTCGAATCTCACATCAGCTTCTTTTCTTGGGAATAGGAGATGAATCAATACTAGATTGTGTACAATCCGTCGCTTTGAAATCTCCACAGACGCGATGTGGGCTGTTCAGTTTCAGTACAACTCCACTGAAGAGCCAAAGAAACTGGTACACCTGCCTAGGGCCCCCGTGAGCACGCAGAAGTGCCACAACACGACGTGGCATGGACGTGACTAATGTCTGAAGTAGTGCTGGAGGGTACTGACACCACGAATCCTCCGTCCATAAATCCATAAGAGTACGCGGGTGTGGAGATCTCTTCTGAACAGCACGTTGCAAAGCATCCCAGTTATGCTCAATATGTTCAGATTTGGTGGCCAACTGAAGTGCTTAAACTCAGAAGAGTGTTCCTGGAGCCAAACTATAGCAATTCTGGACGTGTGGGGTGTCGCATTTTCCTTCTGGTATTGCCCAAGTCCGTCGGAATCCACGATGGACATGAATGGATGCAGGCAACTAGACAAGATGTTCACATACGTGTCACCCGTCATTGTCGTATCTAGACGTATGAGGGGTCCCATATCACGTCAACTGCACACGCCCCACACCATTACAGAGCCTCCACCAGCTGGAACAGTCCCCTGCTGACATGCAGGGACCATGGTTTCATGAGGTTGTCTCCATACCCCTACAAGTCCATCCGCTAGATACAATTTGAAACGAGACTCGTCTGAGCAGGCAACAAGTTCACAAGTAGGTAGCTATTTCTGAAGAATGTGAAGGACATTGGGGCCCACATAAGCTAGTAAAATTGATTTTCATTCCTCATCACCTTATATCTGATGTGTAGCTTAGAGAATCTCCAGAGGCTGGATTTAGTTGTTCCAGGACTAGACTTTACATTTCGAATGCCGGAAAAGTTGGCGGCGGCGCCCTGATTTACGGCAGTTGCGTTTGGCCTTCGGTCTTGCTTGCTTCAAGTTGGACAAGTCCGCCACCGTGAGCTCCTGAGCAGATGGCAGTTGTTGCAGTGAGTTGAAAATCGGCCGATGGATGAATTCCTGCTCGACCATTTCTGAAAAATATGCCCAGAGCAGTTTACAGTATTTACAAAAAATCGTATTGGAGAGGAAATGGATTAGAAACCTTAGAATCTAACACTTACAGAATAATAATAATCTACACAGTGTTTCTACAAATATCAAAGTAAGGAATGATGCACTGTAAAGGAAATAAAAATTAGTCCCGCTTACCTTTTTATCTATAATTTTCCAGTAGTGCTTCTGTATACTTGTCGCACACTGTTTACGAGAATACTGTGGGTTGCACTGACGAATTCACGCCAAAATTGTAAAAGTTGTAACTGTAAGGTACTATTAACTCAAACCAAACATCGATGCCAGCAGAAAACTGCTGTAGTTCACTAAAGGAGGCAATTGCACATAATCATTATTTAGATAGCACTTGTATAGACTGCGTGGCACTAGAACAGAAATATGAAATAACCAATAATACTAAAAATGTGCTACAATATTGTACTTTACTGTGGTACACATTGATGAATGACGCTTGATATCCCGTATGTAATACAAAGAAATCTAAGTAACACTGTGGTGCGCCACGTCCGCTTTAGTGGACAGCTGTTAATGGTCGCTTCTGTGGGGTGTCCAATCAGTACTGTGGCTGAAAATGCATGCAGGGCACAGCACCAATAGGTACTGCTCACTGCAGTGGATTGCAGTGGATTGCAGGACTGGCTGAATACATCAAAGAAGTGACGTAGTTACTGAGCCCGCGTCAAAGTCATGCCCTCTGGCACAGCATCGACGTTAGGAGGTTCCGATGACAATTTTGAAGTTTAATGTTATGAATAGGCTATTCTGTAGTGTTCTTCATCTTACTTACGAATATGTATGTAGTAATTTGATAGTGGTTCAATTACTTCTTTTTTAATTTCTGAAGTTCTGAGATTTAGTGCCCAACCTGTCAGTCCTCCCATTGGCCTTATGGCGGAAACTTTGACTTTTGTCACATAATCCCAGCGACGGACTTCAGCGTTCGTGATATAATGATTGCCGGCCGGTGTGGCCAAGCGGCTCTAGGCGATTCAGTCTGGAACCGCGCGACCGCTACGATCGCAGGTTCGAATCTAGCCTCGGGTACGGATGTGTGTGTTGTCCTTAGGTTAGTTAGGTTCAAGTAGTTCTAAGTTCTAGGGGACTGATGACCTTAGATGTCAAGTCCCATAAAGCTCAGAGCCATTTGAACCATTTGAGTGCGATGAGCAGATAGACGTGGCGCAGAATTTGTGAGTGCCACCTGAAGGCTGTTGGTAGGAACTGAGAGCCGGCGGCCGAGATGTTATGCCTGCGTGGCGGCGCCCTGCCTCGGTATTTGTTGCTTGGACTCAAGTGTGGTACACGACGATTTATAAATTCAAAACGTGTACCCAGGTACGACATGGTCACTTATGTAGGAAGAAATATTGTAAAACTTTGATAGCGTCACGGTCGATAAAATCTAGTCAATAATGTATTTGGGCGTCTATCTGCTATATTCTTACTCTACTTCACACAAATTAGTCAATAAGTGAAACCAAATAAAGCAGAAACATTATCAAAAACCAGTTACAGTATATTTTTAAACTGAAGATATTGGAAACTAACTCAAATTCCCAGTTTCAAGACATAAATGAAACTCAATTAAATTGCTGAAATCCCGTGTTCCTAGGTAAAAGACAGTCTTCTGTTTCAGGATACAAGATGGTGCACGACTCTAAAAGCATGGCTTAAGCATTCATACGTTCTGTAACTAGTTTAAAAAATAGATACAATTTTATGGCGAGTATATTTCTGTGGCTGGAGGATTAACAACGTCCTTAAAATGGCTTAAATCTGTTTCACAACACTTAAATGTGTACAACTTGTAATACATAGAAACGCTGCACAAAACGCAACCCCATGATTCCTAATAACAAAAACAGTAGAAAATGCCGGAAACTGTCACCGTTCGTAATAACTGATTAAAAGTCTCCGAGTAAAATGGAAGTGATATCTGGCGATCCACAAGCCAAGGGTATAGGCCTTCTGCAGTTCCTAATGAAAGAAATGACTAATGACACAATCTGAGCAGTGGTGTTAGGTTGTTTGGAGTAGCTGCTGTTATTTACCTTCTAGTAAAGTCATCAGAAGACTAAAACCAATTGCGAAATGATCTAGACAAGATAATTGTACGGTACGAACACCGGCAACTGACTCTACATAATGAAATGTGTGATTACATCCACATGAGTACTAAAAGGTATTCGTGAAATTCCACTTACGCGATAAATCACACAAATCTAAAGACTCTCATTCAGCTGGGTTCCTATGGATAACAATCAGAACAACTTAAATTGGACCGATCACAAATGTAATAATGTGGGTAAGGCGAATCAAAAAGTGCGTTTTATTTCTGAAGATGCAACAGGTCGACCAACCAAACCACCTACACGCTTTTGTCCGTCCTCTCCTAGAGAATTGATGTGCGGTATGAGATCTTTACTAGATAGGATTGATGGAAGACATCGAAAATTTGAAATAAAGACAGCTGGTTTTGTATTATCGTGAAATCGGAGAGAATGTCACGGATATGATACACGAGTTTTGGCAGTAACAATTAAATCAAAAGCTTGTTACGATGTGGCGAGACCTTTTCACGAAATTTCAATGTCCGAATAGCACCGCTGAATGCGAAACACATTGATGCCACCCACCTACAAAGGGCGAAATGATCATCGTAATAAAATAAGGCCGGCCGGGGTGGACGAGCGATTCTAGGCGCTATAGTCTGGAACCGCGCGACCCCTACGGTCGCAGGTTCGAATCCTGCCTCGGGCATGGATGTGTGTGATGTCCTTAGGTTGGTTAGGTTTAAGTAGTTCTAAGTTCTAGGGGACTGATGATCTCAGAAGTTACGTCCCATAGTGCGCAGAGCCATTTGAACCAAATAAAATAAGGGAAAACAGAGCTTTCAAGGAGACTTAAGTCATCGTTTTCTCTGTGCGCTGTTCGTGAGTTTAATGGTAGAGAAACAGTGTGAAATCGGCTTGACAAACCCTCTGCCAGGCATTTAAGTGTGAATTGCAGAGTAGTCATGTAGATGTAGATGTTGTTGCAGGTGGGGGTCTCTAGATCCCGTTCCTTCATATGATTGAAAAATCGGTTACTAGGTTGAAGTGTAAGTAGGCTGTTTAGGTTTTTTATTGGTAACGCCACCTCTGTATGAAAATCACTGGCTGTGCTGTGTGCAGTCTGTGGCCGCTTTGCATTGTTGTAATACTCGCCATTGTAGTGTTAGGCAGCTGGCTGTGAACAGCGCGTAGCGTTGCGCAGTTGGAGGTGAGCCGCCAGCAGTGGTGGATGTGGGGAGAGAGATGGCGGAGTTTTGAAATTTGTCATGCTATATTTATATATGATGATATCAAGGTAAATACAGTGTTTGTTCTCTATTAATATCTTTCATTTGCTAACTATCCCTATCAGTAGTTAGTGCCTTCCATAGTTTGAATCTTTTATTTAGCTGGCAGTAGTGGCGCTCGCTGTATTGCAGTAGCTTGAGCAGCGAAGATTTTTGTGAGGTAAGTGATTTGTGAAAGGTATAGTTTAATGTTAGTCAGGGCCATTCTTTTGTAGGGAATTTTGAAAGTCAGATTGCGTTGCGCTAACAAAATATTGTGTGTCAGTTTAAGCACAGTCTTGTATAATTGTTCAAAGGGGACGTTTCAGAAGTAAGGACCAAAAAATATCATGTCTTCCTACGTACACTATCCTTTAGGTACAACAATCTCCCCCACTGTATACTTCCACTGCCAATGTCGGTACTGGATATTAGGCCACGTCATCATAAAACGCGAAAACAACTATTCCACCGACATTTCCACCGCCGTTGCAGCAGTCCTCTTCAGAGCGGTTGACTTATTACTGTTTTAGAACATCAGATGCCACTTTCTACAGTTTGAATCGTTAATGTGTAGCGTCTAATACATTAGGCCCTACCTAGCAACGTTCATGTTGTCCACTACTTTTAAATAAATAATATACACTATTGCCTCTCCATGTTTCCAGTTTTGATGCGATCCATAATTAACACAGCATTTCAAATTTTCTTCGGAGTTATAACAATACAATTACACGTTTTAAAACTGACTTCAGAGAAGCCAATGGTAAAGAAAAGTATTTTATATGTAACAAAATTTGTGGCTTCAGTCACGTTTTAACATCAATATTTACCTTAGAACGATGCGTTTCGGCAGCATATTGTCATCATCAAGCGAACATTTATTTCCCACTTGATCTCCGTGGGAGCCGACACTTAGGTTATAATCCCTTAAAGCCAGTTATTTTGCTGGTTGTACAGAATCTCGATCCGCCTAATAGAACTAGAGGCGCCGCGCCGCCCAGGCCACGACAGTGGCAAAGTCCGCTCTCTTAAGGTAGTCAAGTACCTTGCCACCAGAGAAAACACATCAGACGCTGTAGGAAGCAAATCAGTTTGACACAGTCAGTTGATAAACTGGAGACGGCGTGTACCATTTTGTTTGGCTCCTCTAACTACTTGCTACGGTATTGTCAAGTGGACAGTACAATGTACACCTCGACGAGTAATAATAATAATAGTAGTAGTAGTTGTAGTAGTAATAGTAAATGCATCGTTGTAGGGCGTCTGTGCCAGAAAGTTCACTGCTTTTCTTTGGATGTTAAATATAGAGAAACAGAAGAATAAAAGACGATAAGTATTAGACGATACCCTTATTTATTTTTACTCGAAAGCTGGTAATCCACTAATCTCTACCTTCAAACATTACAGACAAAATAGCACTTGCTTTGCAATTTTACGGTTATTTATACACATACTAAACTTCCTTGTAGACAAAACTTAACACGTCGTTCTCAACGGGACAGAATCAACAAATGCAAAGACAGCTGCACAAGAATGTGTTATAGGGTCGCAACAATTCACAAGTAATATTAACGATCTCGTGCAGGCATGGGCAACTTCTGGTGGCTTGCTGGCCTAATTCACATCCTTGCGGAAGTTTGCGGGCCGCTCTTCAGCATAAAGTCAAAACTGTAGCGTCCTTGACGTTAATGTTTATGGAGTAAACACGGGGTAATGTACCGATAGGAACAGAACCAATTTTTCAACACGCCAAGCCAACAAAAAAAAATGGTTCAAATGGCTCTGAGCGCTATGCGACTCAACTTCGGAGGGCATTAGTCGCCTAGAAGTTAGAACTAATTAAACCTAACTAACCTAAGGACATCACACACATCCATGCCCGAGGCAGGATTGGAACCTGCGACCGGAGCGGTCGCTCGGCTCCAGACTGTAGCGCCTAGAACCGCACGGCCACTCCGGCCGGCGCCAAGCCAAGAAAGTGCGCCTGAAAACACACGTTTTGACAGTATTACGTTCTCATCAATTTCAGATGTTTACATTTACTTACCCGTTGTGAACATTATTTCCTTACTGACGTCTTCTGGGTCTAATTAGACCCAGAAGAAGGCCGCTACAACCGTGGACGAAACGTTGGTTTTTCTTCTGCAGCAGTAGTTTTATGCACTGTGATGCGGTACCATACCCAGAAAATTTTTATGTCGACTGACTCTGGAGGCGAAAGCTTGCGCAATTATATAGGGAAACAATGTTCAAGATACGTAAATACGAGAGCCATTCAATAACAAATGAAACAATTTTTTCGCCCAGTTCGGTTGAAAAAATTGTTGCGCTTGTTTTGGGACATCGTGGGGTATTCCCGCTTTAGCCCCTATAGTTTCATGAAGTGCCGAATGACGGCGGCTTTACACGTAGCCTTCAGAATGGCGTCTGTAATGAAGGTGCGTGCCAAGCGGAGAGCTGCCATTTTCTTTTGGAGGAAAACCAGAGCATCGCAGATATTCATAGCCGCTTAGAGACTGTCTGCGGAGGCCTGGCAGTGAACAAAAGCACGATGAGTCGTTGAGTGAGACGTCTGCCGTCATTGCAACGAGATCGTGCATACCTGTTCTTTCTCATCCAGCCTACAGCTCGGTTTACGACTTCCATCTGTTTGGCTCAATCAAGGATGCACTCCGTTGGAATCAGCACATAGATTATGGGGAGGGTATTGACGCAGAAAGGCGTTGGCTCCAAGCTTGTCCAGTACAGTGTTGCCAAGCGGGCGTTCAGGCCCCTCGACTAAGAAGACATTCAGGTGCCACACTGAAAAGAGATTATGTTGGAAAATAGGTATTGTAGCGAAAAGAGTGGGGAATTATATGGTGCACTGGAATCCTGAATAACACCAACCTGCTTTCTCAAACAAAATGTATTGCATTACCTACTGGACGCCCTTCGTAAATGTAAATGCTTGGAGAGGGGAGACAGAGTATCTTGAAGTGTCGTCATGGAAAAATAGACGTCTATAAAAAATACAGTTTTCAGGTAATTCAGTACAAAATAGCTTCAGTTATAACAGTTGCATTGTACGTCTGCAAAGGACAAGAATTACACTGAGGTGCTATAGAAATTGGTGTAGGCATGCGTATTCAAATACAGAATACGGCGGTGCGGTCGGCAACGCCTATATAAGACAACAAGTGTCTGGTGCCGTTCTTAGATCGGTTACTGCTACTACAATGACAGGTTATCAATATTTAAGTGGGTTTGAAACTGGTGTTATAGTCGGCGATAGGATACAGCATTTTCGACGTAGCGATGAAGTGGGGATTTTCCCTTACGACCATTTCACGAATATACCAAGAATACCAGGAATCCGGTAAAACATCAGATCTCCGACATCGCTGCGGCTGGCAAAACATCCTGCAGGAAAGGGACCAACGGCGACTGAAGAGAATCGTTCAACGCGAGAATTGCAACTCTTTCGAAAATTGCAACAGATTTCAATGCTGGGTCATCAACAAGTGCCAGCATGCGAAGCATTCAACGAAACCATCGATATGAGCTTTCGAAATCGAAGTCCCACTCGTGTACCCTTGATGACTGCACGACACACAGATTTACACCGCTCCTGCGCCTGTGAACACTGACAATGGGCGGTTGATGACTGGAAACTTGTTGCCTGGTCGGACGAGTCTCGTTTCAAATTGTATCCAGCGGATGGACGCCTACGGGTATGGAGACAACCTCATGAATCCATGTACCCTGCTTGTCAGCAGGGGACTGTTCAAGCTGGTGGAGGCTCCGAAATGGTGTGGGTCGTGTGCAATTGGAGTAATATGGGACCCTGATACGTCTAGATACGACTCTGACAGGGCACAAGTACGTAAGCATCCTGCCTGATCACCTGCATCCATTCATGTCCATTGTGCATTCCGACAGACTTGGGCAATTCCAGCAGGACAATGTGACACCCCACGAGTCCAGAATTGCTACAGAATGGCTCCAGGAACCCACTTTTGAGTGTAAACACTTCCGCTCGCCACCAAACTCCCCGTGCATGAACATTTTGTAGCATATCTGCGATGCCTTGCAACGTGGTATTCAGAAGAGAACTCCACTCTCTTGTACTCCTACGGATTTACGGACAGCCCTGCAGGATTCCTGGTGTCAATTCCCTCCAGCTCTACTGTAGACAACTAATGCCACATCGTGTTGCGAGACTTCTGCGTGCTCGCGTGGGCCCTAGGCAGGTGTACCAATTTCTTAGGCTCTTCAGTGTGGTTGTACTGAAACTGACTAGCTCACTTCGCATCTGCTGGGATTTCAATACGACTGATTGTACTCAATCTAGTATTGATTCATATCCTATTAAAAAGAAACTGATGTCAGATTTGAACGATATGAAATTACAGTAGATGTCCGAAGACATTGCACCGTACTTCTTCACAACACAGCTACTGCCTAACTGTAACATAGTGAGTAACGTTGGAGCCCTGTTAGGCTATCTGCAGACGATGCTGTTATTTATACAAAGATTGTAACGGTGGAAGACTGTACCTAAATGCAGGAAGACCTACTGATTGTCGACAGATGGTGCAAGGACTGGTAGGTGACCCTGAACGTAAATAAATGTAACATACTGCGCGTAAACAAGTGCATATATGCATTAATGTTCGATTACACGATGGGCGACAGCTGCTGTAATATAATTAGGGGTAACCATCCGCAGCGATCTAAAGCGGTGTGACTATATGAAAGAGTAGGAAAAACAGTTGCCACAGTGAGATTCATTGTAAGAATCTTGAGGAAATGTATCCATGTAACCTATTCTTGGGTACTTTTCATAATTATGCGACCCTTAACAAGCAGGATTAATAGCAGAGATGATTCAACGAAGAGAGATGTGCACTGTCAAGGGATCGTTTACTCGCTGAGAGATCGTTAGGGAAATGGCAAACAAAACTAGAAAGGGTGTCTCCATTGACAGACGCTATAAGAGACGTGTTGTGCATCACGGAGAGGTTTACTGTTCAAATTTCGAGAGCTCATCTTAAAAGCTCAACCAGGCAGAATATTGCTTCCTCCCACATGTCTCGCGAAATGATTACGACGAGAAAGAGAAATTACATGAAAGCAGCTTTATCCACTATCATTTTTTCTTCGCGCCATTCGTGAGTGGAACAGTAATGTGGGAATACTAGGTGTATCAGAACTATCTTCAGCCATACGTTATAAGGTGGCTTGCGGAGTATACACTCAGGTGACGAAAGTAATTAGATGCCTCCTTATATCCTGTTGTACCTGCTCGGTGTAGTGCAGTAACTCGCTGTTGCATGGACTCAAAAAGTGGTTGGAAATCCCCTGCAGAAATATTGAACCACGCTGCCTCTCTAACTGTGCATAATTTCGAAAGTGTTGCCCGCAATGGATTTTGTTCACGAACTGAACTCTAGATTACGTCACATAAATGTCGGGCTATGTGCGTGACCAAATCATTCGCTTAAATTGTTCAGAATGTCCTTCAAACTAATCGTGAGCAATTTTGGACCGGTGACATGGCGAATTATTATTACACAAAAATACGAATGGCTGCAAATGGTCTCCTAGGAGGCGAACATAACGATTTCCTATCAATGATCTGTTCAGTTGAACCAGAGGGTCCACAGCGTTCCATGTAAATACAGCTTGCACAGTTATGGAGTCACCGTCAGTTGCACAGTGCCTTGTTGACAACCCGCGTCCACGGCCACGGGGGGTCTGCAAGCATGAGTCCTACCATCAGCTCTTACAAACTAAAATCGGTACTCCTCTGACCAGGTCACTGTTTTCCAGTCGTCTACGATCCAACCGGTATGGTCACGAACCCAGGAGAGGCGCTGCATGTGATGCTATGGTGTTGGCAAAAACCGCGACGGTCGTCTGCTGCCACAGCTCATCATCGCCAAATTTCGCAGCTCTGTCCTAACGGATACGTCCGTCGTACGTCCCACATTGATTTGTGCGGTTATAACGGATACTTTGGTTGTACGTCCCACATTAATTTCTTCAGTTATTTCAAGCACTGTTGATTGTCTGTTAGCACTGGCAATTATACCCGAACGCCGTTGCTCTCGGTCATTAACTGCAGTCCATCGGCCTCTGCGTTGTCCGCGATGAGAGATATTGTCTGAAATTTGGTATTCTCTGCTATTCTCGGCACAGTCTTGACACTGTGGATTTCGGAATATTGAACTCCCTAACGATTCCCGAAATGGATTGTCCCATGCGTCTAGCTCCAGCAACCATTCCCCGGTCAAAATATGTTAATTTCCATCCTGCGGTCATATTCTCGTCGGACAGCTTTTAACGTGAATGCACTGTCCTTTGATACCTTGTGAATTCCTTACTACCGCCATCTTCTTTTATACATGCAATCGCTATCCCATGATATTTGTTGGTTCAAATGGCTCTGAAGCACTATGGGACTCAACATCTGAGGTCATCAGTCCCCTAGAACTTAAATAACCTAAGGACATCACATACATCGATTCCCGAGGCAGGATTCGAACCTGCGACCGTACATGATATTTGTCACTTCGTTATAAATGTGGAGTTAGATGCAGGTATTGAGCTCGCTGTGAACATTGCTAACTCGCTTTCCTTTCTCATTCCCACGTCGTGAGGCCACACCGTACGTGGATTAGTGATCCTAGGTGGAGCAGCAGAAGGTCAAGGTTCAGCGAGCGACGTCGACCACAGCGTATGGCAACAGACAACATTCTGCCGAGCACAGTTATAACAAAGAGACTTTTAAGGTTTTAAGTTAATTGCTTTAAATCCATTACCTTAATTGCACACGTTTCATTCTCCCACATACTGTTTGCGTGGCTCATCCAAAGCGCACGCTGGGAGCGAGGAGCTTAAGAACAGCTGCAAGGAATAAAGCTCGCGGCTACGCGTCGCGTTGTACGTTTCCACGGGCACAGGAAATTAATATCTGTCGGATACATTGGCGTGTACTCACATATTGTGTTCTAAACAAACATATTTACAGTTGAGACTAATCCAACTTGGATACAGCGTACTCCTAACAGTACGTAAATAGAAGGCACAGTTTGTGTTAGGACTTCAGATCCCAATGCGATAAACAGTGGAGTTAACTGGAAGTGGATCTCACATTACTGCTGCCAGCACACAGATGTGAACTATAACTACTTTATTAACGGGAACTGTGTTATGATGTTTGTAGATATTTTATAGCCAATGTGTCGATTACGTTTTAAAATTTCTAGCATTTACGAGGTTGCAGTGCACGACGTTATACAGGAATGCAGGGTTTTGTCATAAATGATTGCGACAACTAACGAATCGACAACAGCTATTAAGAGAGTATTTCTGTGCTATTTTAAGAACGATGATTGGGCACTGCAAACATGCTTCTCTGTTTTATGCCACTCTTCCCATTTATTTTGTGTAACCTTCTGATGGAGATATGACGTATTCTTACATCGTGCCCCCCCCCCCCCCCCACCCACGACAACATCCTTCTGCCTTTTAATACCCATCTTCCCTTGTAACTTACATTAAAGCTCAGTTTTATCTAAATAAGTGTCAAAATCGTTTCTTTCTTGTTCTAGGTTGTGGGCACAGACAAGCTTCTGCATTAAATTCCACAAAACTCTTTCACGAAACGTCTTATCTGTCCAGTTGGTACCTCTTATTTTCTTCCCAACTACAGACCAACTTCTCGTGTGTTGGGAAAGGTGCCCTGCTATCCCAGCCATACAACAGACTACTACAGGTGAACGTCTTGATAATCTGATTTCTTCCAGTTCATTCTAAGCAATTTCACGAACCTCTCGTCGAACTATGCTCAGGAGTGTGGGAGTTCAGACACTGGCTTCTCAATTTACCGACTGTTCCACCTAACTTTGCCACGTCATATATTTACGAAATGAAAGAAAGCGTGAAAAATGAAATTGGCCAGAGATGCACTTGTACTAGGGGATCACAGAAGGGGCAGGAATGCACAATCCATAAAAGTAAACAAACATCACTTTGTAAGTAGGCTATACAGGTTTTTTTTATTGGTAACGCCATGTAGCGCCCTGTATGAAAATCACTGGCTGCGCTGCGTGCAGTCTGTTGCTGGTTTGCATTGTTGTTGGCTATTGTAGTGTTGGGCAGTTGGCTGTTAACAGTGCGTAGCGTTGCGCAGTTGGAGGTGAGCCGCCAGCAGTGGTGGATGTGGGGAAGTGAGATGGCGGATTTTTGAGAGTGGATGATCTGGACGTGTGTCCATCAGAGACAGTACATTTGTAAGACTGGATGTCATATGTATAGTATGACTTTTGAACAATATTAAGGTAAATACATTGTTTGTTCTCTATCAAAATCTTTCTTTTCCTAACTGTGTCTATCAGTAGTTAGTGCCTTCAGTAGTTTGAATCTTTTATTTAGCTGGCAGTAGTGGCGCTCGCTGTATTGCAGTAGTTCGAGTAACGAAGATTTTTGTGAGGTAAGTGATTTGTGAAACGTATAGGTTAATGTTAGTCAGGGTCATTCTTTTGTAGGGATTTTTGAAAGTCAGATTGCGTTGCGCTAAAAATATTATGTGTCAGTTTAAGCACAGTCATGTATAATTTTTCTAAGGGGACGTTTCAACTTCCAGCAAAATGTTACGTTCTTTTTAAATGGCGCATGTATGTTTTTTTCTAAAGAAATAAAAACTAGAGATACACTTAGTGATGGCAGACTCGGTTTCACTGTTCTAAACTTTATACGTTATGGAATACTTAGACTTTAAATTCTGGAAACGCTACCACAATTCTATGTTGTAATGCGGGTTGCCTGCACTGTCCTGGAGCTTGCTCCAGGCAGCCCCTGCTCATTACGGCAGAAAGTGTGGCGCCGTTACCACCCTTCAAATTCTGCGTTATTTCAGAAGGTACGAGGTGTAGAACAGCGGAAACAAGTCTGCCATCATTAATTGTACCTCTGGGTTTCATTTACGTAGAAAAAACATACATTTGGTATTTACAAAAAGTAACTTTGTCTTGAAAGTGATGTTTGTTTACATTTATGGATTGTACATACTTGCCCATTGTGTGCGGTCTTAACGTAGGTGCATCCCTGGCCAATTGCATTTTTCACATTTCACTTGTTTCTGAAATATACGAGGTGACAGAATTAGGTAGCACACCCTACTTCTTCTTTCGCTAATGCCTTTGTCCCGCAGTTTGCGCAGGATCGGCATGGTTACACTCGGATTTGGCATGGTTAATTGGAAGGGGCTGCCACATGCCCTTCCTGCCGCCACCCCGTACCCTCCGGGACGGAATCAGAGTACCCCAGCTGTCTGCGCCTAGTGTAAGTCATGAAGTACTGCGTACGGATTTCAAATGTTTGCGAGTCGTGTGACTGAGGCGGGACATGGGTACCAGCCACGTATTGACCTAGCAGGATGTGGAAAACCGCCTATAAACCACATCCAGGCGTCCAGGCTGGCCGGCACACCGGCCCTCGTCGTTAATCCACTGGGCGGATTCGATCTGGGGTCGCCACGCCTACCCGAGTCAAGGAAGCAGCGCAATAGCGCTCTCGGCTAATCTGGCGGGTCGAATTAGGTAGCACACCCCGTATTTTTTAAATTTCATCTGTTGTCACCATTATGAACTTATTCCCAAGAATTAGCAGCTTTCATACAGGTAATACTAGACAACAATACAATATGCATTTGGATCCCACCTCTTTGACTCCCGTGCAAAAATCATGCAGTGTTATGCTGCATCCATTTTCAAAAAATTATCACAAGAACCAAAAAAAAATTAATCCACATACTTAGTACTCGAAACCAAGCAATTTATTTGTCATTCACTTCTTATAGTTCGTCTAGAAATTCCTGAAAAAATTTTATTTGACTATGCTAGTATCTACTCGTCAATTTTTCGACTGCATAGGATTCGTGTAAATTTTATCTTATCTATTATTACCTTTTCTGATGTAGACCTCATGTGCTGACTAGCTCCGTGATCACAGATATCTGCTGATCCTGTGGAACTAGACGTGTAAAATAAAATAAATAAAATATCCAGCTTTCTCACCTGAAGCATTTCGTTATGTTGAAATATAGTTCTCGGTATGGTGATTGCTTTTCTTAAATATCTGTGTTGTATTTTCTTCTTTTGATTTTGTGTAGACAGCGTGCTCTATTTTACCCTTGAGTTGCCGGCTGTAGTGATTTTCTTGGTAGTTTTGCCTTAAAAAAAAGCGTATAAAATTTTGAGAACTGTTTTCTAAGTTTTCCTTTCTTTGCCAGGGGCCGAGGGGGGGGGGGAGGGGGGGGGGTCGTAACTACAGCTTCCTTAATCTGATTAAGTATTTGCGTAACTTTCTTCAAAAATAAAGATTACTGCTCATTAACAATTCTTCCAGTGGACGAAAAGCGTGTGACATCGCCATTGATAGTTTCCACGGCTGTCATTCACACCACGCTACCAAGATAAGCATTGCCAACTATGTGAAGCCAGTGGATGTAGTGAACAGCATTACAAGATAAAATCATTAGAAACGTTGTTTAATGGGAACTGGAAATTAGGGTTGCTCGAGAGCAGTAGTTGTTAGACACTACTAAATGTCCAAAGATACACATATGAGTCAAACTATGGATGATACTCGGCAAGATGACACTAACGTCTAGTGGATTTCTTTCATGCAGCAGCCAATCACAGCTTTTCTGGCGAAAGCTTTAAAGGGACAGTTTCTTTTCGGCACACATGGTCGAACGTGCGTGCGTGCATGCGTGCATAAAGACAGAAAAATCATATTCAGATGGGTAATATAAATATATTGAAAAATAACAAAAGTGGCTTGTAGGGAAGCAAGCTCATTTTGGAGATAAACCTGCATTTTAAAGGATGAAATTAAGATTTCTTCACGGTTTACCTGATTTTAGCCATTCCATTCGCAAATACCACAGCGAAACAGTTACAGTCGCTGTACGTCCACACTATTAACTACCAGTAATCTACATGCTGTCACGTGTTTAGTCATATGCATGTTATAATAACTTTATGAGCCATCTTAGATGAAATTAAGTAGAGGAAGAAGTGGCTGCTTTGGGTCTGTGTGAGAATTGGTATATCTGCCATTATTTCTATAGTTGAGAATTCTTTCAAAAGCATTCGCGCAAAACCTAAGCTCTTGTTTTCTACGTAGTGTCTGTTACTTCTCTTTAGTACAGGTTATAAAACCTGAGTAATGTTCGAAATACCCAGTGGAAGCGCACAGCAATGCAGAAGTTACGAATTCGTTGATTTCTCCGTGAGCAGTGCTATTTAGCTGTAAGAGTATACATAAACTGACACCTAATGATTTGAAAGACCGACTGTATGATCGTAGCTGACTTATTGACTGCATTGTTTATTTGTAGTAATACTTCTCTCGTTTTACAAAATGGTAGTCGGAAGAATGAAGCAAATATGAACTTAAATAGCACATACTGCAGACTGAGAGGGAGGTGTTCAACTTCCAAATGTGCCAAACGTAACTAACTGGAGAAACTTCAATTTTATGGAATGCTGTAATGTAACAAAATTATTAGCTTTTGCTTCAGTAGCCTCCCGTCCCGTCGGTCCTGCCACATCTTCCGGTTACTACTCCCCTCTAAGGCAGGCGTCCCTGTGACGTCTGCACTCTTCCCGCAAACAGAAAACAACGCAAGGTATGGAAAACGGATTCATCTGTTGTTATTCGGACAAGGACGCTGAACCCTTGATTGACGTGAATAGAATACATCTTGGGCGGAAATCCGGACAACTCCTGCTGCTCATTTAAATGTCAGTATACCGTTCCACAATGTATGCAAGAATTTCACTCCTCCTTCATCTCGTCCTCCCCACTAGGTTTTAAAAAAAGAATCGAAAAATTTGCTAATACGAAAATACACTCCTGGAAATGAAAAAAAGAACACATTGACACCGGTGTGTCAGACCCACCATACTTGCTCCGGACACTGCGAGAGGGCTGTACAAGCAATGATCACACGCACGGCACAGCGGACACACCAGGAACCGCGGTGTTGGCCGTCGAATGGCGCTAGCTGCGCAGCATTTGTGCACCGCCGCCGTCAGTGTCAGCCAGTTTGCCGTGGCATACGGAGCTCCATCGCAGTCTTTAACACTGGTAGCATGCCGCGACAGCGTGGACGTGAACTGTATGTGCAGTTGACGGACTTTGAGCGAGGGCGTATAGTGGGCATGCGGGAGGCCGGGTGGACGTACCGCCGAATTGCTCAACACGTGGGGCGTGAGGTCTCCACAGTACATCGATGTTGTCGCCAGTGGTCGGCTGAAGGTGCACGTGCCCGTCGACCTGGGACCGGACCGCAGCGACGCACGGATGCACGCCAAGACCGTAGGATCCTACGCAGTGCCGTAGGGGACCGCACCGCCACTTCCCAGCAAATTAGGGACACTGTTGCTGCTGGGGTATCGGCGAGGACCATTCGCAACCGTCTCCATGAAGCTGGGCTACGGTCCCGCACACCGTTAGGCCGTCTTCCGCTCACGCCCCAACATCGTGCAGCCCGCCTCCAGTGGTGTCGCGACAGGCGTGAATGGAGGGACGAATGGAGACGTGTCGTCTTCAGCGATGAGAGTCGCTTCTGCCTTGGTGCCAATGATGGTCGTATGCGTGTTTGGCGCCGTGCAGGTGAGCGCCACAATCAGGACTGCATACGACCGAGGCACACAGGGCCAACACCCGGCATCATGGTGTGGGGAGCGATCTCCTACACTGGCCGTACACTACTGGTGATCGTCGAGGGGACACTGAATAGTGCACGGTACATCCAACCGTCATCGAACCCATCGTTCTACCATTCCTAGACCGGCAAGGGAACTTGCTGTTCCAACAGGACAATGCACGTCCGCATGTATCCCGTGCCACCCAACGTGCTCTAGAAGGTGTAAGTCAACTACCCTGGCCAGCAAGATCTCCGGATCTGTCCCCCATTGAGCATGTTTGGGACTGGATGAAGCGTCGTCTCACGCGGTCTGCACGTCCAGCACGAACGCTGGTCCAACTGAGGCGCCAGGTGGAAATGGCATGGCAAGCCGTTCCACAGGACTACATCCAGCATCTCTACGATCGTCTCCATGGGAGAATAGCAGCCTGCATTGCTGCGAAAGGTGGATATACACTGTACTAGTGCCGACATTGTGCATGCTCTGTTGCCTGTGTCTATGTGCCTGTGGTTCTGTCAGTGTGATCATGTGATGTATCTGACCCCAGGAATGTGTCAATAAAATTTCCCCTTCCTGGGACAATGAATTCACGGTGTTCTTATTTCAATTTCCAGGAGTGTATGTAAACTCGGACGAGACATATAGCATATTTTTAGTGTTGTACAAAACACTGGAAAGGTTTCCCCAGTGCTGACCGTGTAGCATATGGACGTTATCATCATCCGGAACATTTTCTAGTCACTGCTTGCGTCTGCTTTGCACATGAGCCTCTCAATTTTCCTCTACTTGCCATCTACACTCGCCCACTACCGTCTTACAATCTGCTCTTTTCCTACGAATACTCTTGCACACCTTTCGATCAAGCTTCACTTACTCCTCGTCTTGGTTTTGGGTTGGAGCGTCGATTCATGCATCTTTCTTGGTATTCTATCAAACATCACTCTCATTACATGTCCGTACCATACAGCCTTGCTTTCTATCCGTTTCTACACGGGTACTTCCTTTGCCATTTCTCTTAAGTCTTCATTTCTTATTCAGTCCATTCAAGTTATTCTCACTTTGATACTGTAAAACTTCATGTCGCATGCCTTTATCTACGCTGTCCATGTTTCAGAAGCGTATGTCAGGATAGACACATAGTAAATGGGTACGTTATTCCATTGGTTTTCGGTGGGAGCTGTGTACGACGACAAGTTTATGATAATTCTCAGAAATGTTTATGGTTGCTGCTCTCTCTCACTGACGTCTTCATGATTTCTTACAGGTGTTTTCACTACTTTTCGAAGAGTCGTCACATTTCTTCGCCTATTTTCCTGCTAGCAAGAGTTCTGGGGTAGTCCTCTTTCTCTTCCTTATCACGACGATGATCTTACCCTCTTGTCAATTAACAACATACCATACAGGCAAGCCAACTCTGTCCATGCATCCAAACGCTGCTTATCACCTCCTTTATTGTCTCAGAACATTTGGTTACTAGTAAAGGCCATTCATTAGCTTCTCACTGTCCTCTCCATCTCCTTCTGCCACGTTGAGCTTTATATCATCGGTGTCAAAAACAAAAAGTAAGGGTAGGGGTGCATTCCCGTGTTTTAAATCTCTTCTCTGTTTTAGCCGACCTGTTTCCACATCTGCTACCTTAACATATTCTGTGGAATAATTATTTCACCTTACCATTTGCGTATTGACAGGAGATACACAGTCAGTTTGTAGACTGTCATCTATGGGGCGAACATCAGCGATAAAGTGCTAAACTGAAATAGCAGACTCGAATTTGAAAATGGAGTAATATAAGAATCAGTGGAACAGGCAGGGAAATGATTTGTCATAGCCCTTCAAGATGTACTGTTGGATGTGGACATATTTAAAGGCGCTAACCCGTAGTATGTAGATTTGTATGAACAAAATGGAAGTTTATTCCTCGTTTGGAGTACAGTTGGTTTGATAGACGTCAGATTGTCACAGTGAGACCGAGAGATGTTGCTTTAGTTATGTAAGTTGATTTTTACAGAGTTGAAGCCCAGAAACGTGTTTGGAAGGAAACACGTCCTAACCAGCTGGGAGCCCGTTCCGAGGATAGCTTGTGGCTCTCTGAATGCGGCCAACAGACAACACACCTCTCCCCCATTCCCAAGTTGACTACACGACTACAGGGGAAGAAACCACCAAAAACACATTACTACGCCTAATAAAATTTAAAAAAATCGCTGGCGTTAAATCGGGCTTCCGATTTTCAAGGAATGGATAAATACAGGTTCTGTATACCATTCTTCCTGCAAAAGAGTGGCAAATTCAGGTAAGGATGTTGATGGCGGAAACTGAAAACGCAAGCTTCTCTCAAAAGTAGACAGTGATGGCTCAATGATTATTGAGATACGGTGACTGTAGTGGCCTCGTCCTCACAGCACCAGTCCTGCGCCATGCAAGCTGTGTAAATACGGGCCCTTCGTCTTGGAACACAAGGTGACAACTGGGGAACAAATAGTTGTACCAAGTGATGTACCTGATCAGCTAAAATGGCTACGTAGTCGTTGCCAGTAGTGTGACTTGCAGAATAACCACGGGGGTCGCGGAAATGCGCGATATGGCTGCCCAAATCATCACCGAATCCTCACTGGAAACATGAGATACAAGACTCATCCGACCAAACAATTTCTTGCATCGCCCATAGCACAGGTTTATGGCTTCCGCATCACGTTCCACTGCAACGGACAACTGCATCGCTGATCAGAGATTTTGGAATTCAAGCTCTCCCTGTAATTCTTTACTTCTGGAGGCCCTTCGTTTGTTTTGGTGCTGACAGGCTATGCGAGAGTGACATTGAGTGCTGCAGTGTCTTTTGTAGATGTCATCCTTTTATTTTTCGCGTCAATCGTCTTCAATGTCCGTCTGTTACGGTCGATCAACACACATTTTTTTCCGCGTTATTACTTATCGGATGATGTTCTGCGGCTATCGCAGTATGCGGTGTAAATCTTCCACACGCTGGAACACCCAATACACCTGCTACCTTGGTTACGGAAGCATCCACCATTCGAGCAATCAATTTTTCCACTTTCGACTTCACTTGGCTCCGACATAATGTACTCACATCCACACAGAACTCTGTTCCGTCCACTACTGATACTTCCGAAGTATTGAGGACACTGCACTGCGCCGTTCTTGGCCAAATAAAGCGGCACAAACCTGCCAGCATCTGAATTTGTGTTGAATTATGAGTTTCTCACGGTGTTTCTGTAATTTCTCCCTCCCTCCCCCCCCCCCCCCCCCTCCCGTACCATACCTGGCATGTAGTAATGATTTAAACTTGAACGTGACGAAAATATTGTAATGAAACATTGAAAATAGAGATCAGATTGGCTGGATGACCTGTAAAAAGGCACTGTGGGCACAGCTTGACTTTCACGTTAGTTAGGTGCGAGCGCCCGCAGTGGTGGGGCATGGAGCGGACTGAAGAATCGGCGGACAGGTGCGCGTCGTGTTGATTCTCCGCACTGCAGGGCAGGGCGGGGATTATCCGGCAGCGGGCTCCATTGCGACGGCAAACAGAGCGTGTTTTCCCGCAGGATTTGCGCCCGTGTTCCGCATCCAGGCCGGGCCAGATGTATTCGTGTGCGGCAGTCGCCACTGTTTGCCGGGCCGCGGGTTCACATCGAACTAAGATTACCCCACGCCCACATCCCGGTAAAGCGGCTTGCGCAATGGAGTCTGCTCCTCTCCTGCATGTGTCTGCCACAGTCTGCACATCTGCGTTGCGCGTCCACGTGTCCTCGGCTTGTCTCAGTGCATCTATATAAATAACACACAACCGGAAAAAAAATTAGTACTCCCTTTTAAAGGTTTAGGTGTTCATTCAAGAACTATTGTTGCAACAGTCCATATGGAGTATGTGAAAAGATTACATTACAGACGAATAGCACAAGCTGTTTTGAAACACTAGGTCTCAACCCATGCTGAAACACCCATATTATACGTGGGGTGGCCTCCACGGGTGGCCGGCCTTAATGACAGAGCGGTTCTAGGCGCTTCAGTCTGGAACCGCGCTGTTGCTACGGTCGCAGGTTCGAATCCTGCCACCGAGCGAGGTGGCGCAGTGGTTAGCACACTGCACTCGCATTCGGAAGGACGACGGTTCAATCCCGCGTCCGGCCATCCTGATTTAGGTTTTCCGTGATTTCCCTAAATCTCCCCAGGCAAATGCCGGGATGGTTCCTTTGAAAGGGCACGGCCGACTTCCTTCCCCATCCTTCCCTAATCCGATGAGACCGATGACCTCGCTGTTTGGTCTCTTCCCCCAAACAACCAATCGAATCCTGCCTTAGGCATGGATGTGTGCGATGTCCTTAGGTTAGTTAGGTTTAATTAGTTCTACGTCTAGGGGACTGATGACCTCAGATGTGAAGTCCCATAGTGCTTAGAGCCATATTAACCTCCACGGGTGGCAATTCAGGCTCTGACTCTGGCATCCAGTGGATCGTACAGATGGCGAATACAGTCCTGGGATATGTTATGCCACGCCTGCTCGACCTGTTCACGTAGTTCTGTAAGAGGTGTTGGTTGACGAGTCGCACGAGTCACTCCTCGTTCCATCACATCCTACACGTGCTCGATCCGGGGATCGTGCTGATCATGGAAGATGCTGCACGTCTCCCAGAGCACGTCCAGTTTCACGAGAAATGTGTGGACGAGCATTATCCTGTTAGAGCACATCACATTCCTGTTTGCAAGAACGGCAAAATGGGTTTAACAACACTCTGCATGTATCGAGAACTTGTTACCGTCTCCTCCAGAAACACGATAGGTGAACGAGAGCTGTAGCTCATTGCACCACAGACCATAAGACATGGGTTGGGGCCAGTGTGTCGTAGACAAATGCACAGCACCCACTAGGACTAGATCGTACACACACAGGGCCATTACTTGCCTGCAGATGAATCTGCTTTCGTCGTTGAGGACTATGGTGCGCCATTCTACCTTTCAAGTGGTCCTCTGACGGAGCCAGTCGATCCGTGCACGTCGATTCTGTGGCGTGAGTGGGTGAGTGGCTAGAGATGTGCATGCCCATACTTCCACTGCTAATAACCGTTTCTCAGCAGTTCGTGTCGACCCGTCTGGGCTCACAAGCACTCTTATCTGTGAAGTGAGAGCTGTATTATCTGCCACTGCTGCCTTACAACACGACGATGCTGGCGTGAGTCTGTGCTGTGTGGGCGTCCAGAACTTCCTCTACGGATGTGAGAATGTTCACCTGACGACTGATACCAATAGTAGGGAGATGCTGGGTTATCATACTGATATGCAAACTAATTAAATTATCAGTTAATTACCGCCAACCACGGCCAACCTCAACCCCCCCCCCCCCCCCTCACCCTCGCCCAGATGATGTAATATCTTTTCCTCACACAGCTCGAGGGTCCCCGCGCCCTCCCCCCTCCCCGACCCTCCCCTTCCCCCACCTACATACGGGGATTTCGAATTTTTGACGGAATTTCTTTTCCCCAGGGCTGTGCTGACGTCCCTCCCCACGTCCCAATCGGGGACCGGCAGGAAATTAAAAATAGCGGTGCTCTTTCCGGGACTCGAACCCTGGTCCTTCTCGATGGAAAGACCAGGTGCGCCCCCTAACGCTTGGAAACTGCCCAGATGCAGGAGAGGTAGGCTGGCTTAGTGTACTTTATTTATTTTGGTCTTGAAACTGAAGTAAAGATCGGCCCTAATTACGTAATTGATCATACAGATCTGTCCTAATTACGTAACTATATGTATAATGCTACACAAGGACTGCCTAAAATCGCAATACAGTTCAAAAATTAACGGTGCCAAACAACCCCGGTTAACATGCTTGGAATAAATTTCACAATACCAGTCAAAACTAGCGGCAGAGCACTGAAACTCTACCCCTCATTTACAAGCTGGCGCGAAAAAAAAAATCGCTACGGTGTAAGGTGCTATCTTTTATTTTTTGGCTGGAGTGTATTCATATAGGTAAGAAAAGGGAGTTGCCACGCTTTCAAGTATCTAGTTCCAACTACTTTTCAAGGTCATCCATGCACCCACTCTCACATCCGGAATATATGCACATAAACCGTTGGACGTACGAAATGTGTTCGGATTTTTGCTGTCGTTGTAGTTGTGGTCTTCAGTCCTGAGACTGGTTTGATGCAGCTCTCCATGCTACTCTATCCTGCGCAAGCTCCTTACCTCCCAGTACCTACTGCAACCTACATCTTTCTGAATCTGCTTGGTGTATTCATCTCTTGGTCTCCCTCTACGATTTTTACCCTCTGCGCTGCCCTCCAATACTAAATAGGTGATCCCTTGATGCCTCAGAACATGTCCTACCAACCGATCCCTTCTTCTAGTCAAGTTGTGCCACAAACTTCTCTTCTCCCCAATCCTATTCAACACCTCCTCATTAGTCATGTGATCTACCCATCTAATCTTCAGCATTCTTCTGTAGCACTACATTTCGAAGGCTTCTATTCTCTTCTTGTCTAAACTATTTATCGTCCACGTTTCACTTCCATACATGGCTACACTCCATACAAATACTTTCAGAAACGACTTCCTGATATTTAAATCTATACTCGATGTTAACAAATTTCTCTTCTTCAGAAACGCTTTCTTTCCAATTGCCAGTCTACATTTTATATCCTCTCTACTTCGACCATCATCAATTATTTTGCTCCCTAAATAGCAAAACTCCTTTACTACTTTAAGTGTCTCATTTCCTAATCTAATTCCCTCAGCATCACCCGACTTAATTTGACTACATTCCATTATCCTCGTTTTGCTTTTGTTGATGTTCATCTTATATCCTTCTTTCAAGACACTATCCATTCCGTTCAACTGCTCTTCCGAGTCCTTTGCTGTCTCTGACAGAATTATAATGTCATCGGAGAACCTCAAAGTTTTTATTTCTTCTCCATGGATTTTAATACCTACTCCAAATTTTTCTTGTTTCCTTCACTGCTTGCTCAATGTACAGATTGAATAACATCGGGGAGAGGCTACAACCCTGTCACACTCCCATCCCAACCACTGCTTCCCTTTCATGCCCCTCAACTCCTATAACTGCCATTTGGTTTCTATACAAATTGTAAATAGCCTTTCGCTCCCTGTATTTTACCCCTGCCACCTTAAGAATTGGAAAGAGACTATTCCTGTCAACATTGTCAAAAGCTTTCTCTAAATCTACAAATGTTAGAAACGTAGGTTTCCCTTTCCTTAATCTTTCTTCTAAGATACGTCGTAGGGTCAGTATTGCCTCACGTGTTTCAACATTTCTACGGAATCCAAACTGATCTTCTCCGAGATCGGCTTTTAGCACTTTTTCCATTCGTCTGTAAGGAATTCGCGTTAATATTTTGCAGCTGTGACTTATTAAACTGATAGTTCGGTAATTGTCACATCTGTCAACACGTTCCCTCTTTGGGATTGGAATTATTATATTCTTCTTGAAGTCTGAGGGTATTTCGCCTGTCTCATACATCATGCTCACCAGATGGTAGAGTTTTGTCAGCACTGGCTCTCCCAAGGCCGTCAGTAGTTCTAATGGAATGTTGTCTACTCCCAAGGCATTGTTTCGACTCAGGTCTTTCAATGCTCTGTCAAACTCTTCACGCAGTATCATATCTCCCATTTCATCTTCATCTACATCCTCTTCCCTTTCCATAATATTGTCCTCAAGTACATCGCCCTTGTAAAGACCCTCTATATACTCCTTTCACCTTTCTGCTTTCCCTTCTTTGCTTAGAACTGGGTTTCCATCTGAGCTCTTAATATTCATACAAGTGGTTCTCTTTTCTCCAAAGGTCTCTTTAATTATCCTGTAGGCAGTATCTATCTTACCCCTAGTAAGATAAGGCTCTACATCCTTACACTTATCCTCTAGCCATCCCTCCTTAGCCGTTTTGCACTTCCTGTCGATCTTATTTTTGAGACGTTTGTATTCCTTTTCGCCTGCTTCATTCACTGCATTTTTATATTTTCTCCTTTCATCAATTAAATTCAGTATCTCTTCTGTTACCCAAGGATTTCCACCAGCCCTCGTCTTTTTACCTACTTGATCCACTGCTGCCTTCACTATTTCATTCCTCAAAGCTACCCATTCTTCTTCTACTATATTTCTTTCCCCCATTCTTGTCAATTGTTCTCTTACGCTCTCCCTGAAACTCTGTACAACCTCTGGTTCTTTCAGTTTATCCAGATCCCATCTCCTTAAATTCCCACCTTATTGCAATTTCTTCAGTTTTTATCTACAGTTCATAACCAATAGATTGTGGTCGGAGTCTACATCTGCCCCTGGAAATGTCTTACAATTTAAAACCTGGTTCCTGAATCTCTGTCTTACCATTATATAATCTATCTGAAATCTGTCAGTATCTCCAGGCTTCTTCCATGTATACAACCTTCTTTTATGATTCTTGAACCAAGTGTTAGTTTTGATTAAGTTGTGCTCTGCACAAAATTCTACCAGGCGGCTTCCTCTTTCATTTCTTAGCCCAAATCCATATTCACCTACTACGTTTCCTTCTCTCCCTTTTCCTAGTACTGAATTCGAGTCACCCATGACTATTAAATTTTCGGCTCCCTTCACTATCTGAATAATTTCTTTTGTTTCGTCATATATTTCTTCAATTTCTTCGTCATCTGCAGAGCTAGTTGGCATATAAACTTGTACTACTGTAGTAGGCGTGGGCGTCGTGCCTATCTTGGCCACAATAATGCATTCACTATGCTGTTGGTAGTAGCTTACCCGCATTCCTATTTTATTATTCATTATTAAACATGTTGTGTCTAGGCAAGACAGCCTAGACACAATGAGAGGAAGCCGAAAGGCACGCGCTTAAACTCACGCAGGCTGGCCTGAGGTCTGAAACAGGATACGTAATGAATGCTATAAAGAAAAGTACGTAGCTTCTGGAATACTTAACTTTAATCCATAATTGGTGAACATTGGTCTTGTTGATACAGTATTATCATCTCAATATAACTTGGTATTGGCGCCTTGCTAGGTCGTAGCAATTGACTTAGCTGAAGGCTATGCTAACTATCGTCTCGGCAAATGAGAGCGTATTTGTCAGTGTGGCGTCGCTAGCAAAGTAGGCTGTACAACTGGGGCGAGTGCTAGTACGTCTCTCTAGACCTGTCGTGTGGTGGCGCTCGGTCTGCGATCACTGACAGTGGCGACACGCAGGTCCGACGTATACTACCGGACCGCGGCCGATTTAAAAGCTACCACCTAGCAAGTGTGGTGTCTGGCGGTGACACCACAAAACCTATTCCTGCATTACCCCTATTTGACTTTGTATTTATAACCCTGTATTCGCCTGACCAAAAGTCTTGTTCCTCCTGCCACCGAACTTCACTAATTCCCACTATATCTAACTTTAACCTATCCATTTCCCTTTTTAAATTTTCTAACCTACCTGCCCGATTAAGAGATCTGACATTCCACGCTCCGATCCGTAGAACGCCAAATTTTCTTTCTCCTGATAACGACGTCCTCCTGAGTAGTCCCCGCCCGGAGATCCGAGTGGGGGACTATTTTACCTCCGGAATATTTTACCCAAGAGGACGCCATCATCATTAACCATAGAGTAAAGCTGCATGCCCTCGGGAAAAATAACGGCTGTAGTTTCCCCTTGCTTTCAACCGTTCGCAGAACCAGCACAGCGAGGCTGTTTTGGTTAGTGTTACAAGGCCAGATTAGTCAATCATCCAGACTGTTGCCCCTGCAACTACTGAAAAGGCTGCTGCCCCTCTTCAGGAACCACACTTTTGTCTGGCCTCTCAACAGGTACCCCTCCGTTGTGGTTGCACCTACGGTCGGCTATCTGTATCGCTGAGGCACGCAAGCCGCCCCACCAACGGCAAGGTCCATGGTTCATGGGTGGGGGGATTTTTGGTATGTTAGCAAATAAGACATGTTAGCAAATAAGACAGATAAATACTCTTGTAAAAAACCGTTTTAACCTTTGCATAAACATTTAACAAAGAAAACAAGTTTTTCCTTATTTTTGTTAGCTACAGTTTTAATATAGTCTAATTTAATTTTTAGCTTATAAATTAAATCCGCATCTGAATCATCTGTTTCTTTCGACAACCAGTAACTTGACAATACAGACAAGGTACATTCTCGAATTCTAAGACATATCTAATTTTCTATCTGTAAAGTAGATGTTTTATGGCTTTAACTATTAGCTCAGGTCCTTCCTGCAGTTCTTCTACGCTAGGGCATTCGGTAATTTTAATTTTACCTCTAATATTCTCCATGACGCAATTGTTAAAGCGTTGCACGTCTTCCTGTGTGTACGTCGGCAACTCTTCTGCTGCACATTTACAACTTCTGCAAACGGGTGTCCATTAAACGCAGTTGTCCATCAGTTTTAAACTCGGCAAATGGCTGTTCTGTTGCTAGGTGGACAACATCCAGCTCGCCTCAGTCAGATAGACAGACAGAATATAACTATTCTTTTTAAGCCGATCCAAATGGGAATAGAGCTTAATAAACACATTTTACGTGTGCTTAATTACATTGATTTCCACCAGTACTCCAAATCGTGCCCAGTTTCCATTGCTGTTTACTGTAAATGCCAATATTTTGTATTCTCTCTTCGTAGCCATATCTTTCTATGTACTGTGTTTACACCCATATGTAAACCTGGTCTGCATATCCCTAATAGCTTCTTCCTTTTCCAATTGCAACTTACATTCCTATTTTATGGCAATTTTCTTCATATACTCCAATTTTATTTTCTTTACTTCGAGGTCCTCCATTTCCAGTTTTCTTTTACCTACAATTAGTACATTAACTACATTTAAACGAGTAATTTCTTTAATGGGGAATGGTTTCAGCCTGTTTGATACATTGGCTCTTTTTCTTAAGAACTGTTGTGTATTGCGGAGAACAATCTTCTAGACTAAGAAATAAATTTCTCCTGCTTTAACACAACACTTCTGTGTAGTACTTATATTGGCTTTGTTGGAGTCAGAGTTAAGAGCCTCCGTGTAGTTTACAGGTAGATAATTAAAACTGTATGGAGTCAGAGCATAACTTTTAATCTTTTCTCGGTCTTGAGATCCCAGCAAACTTACTTGCACACCAGTCATATTTCGGGTGGTCTTATTACCCCAGCAGACAAATTGCAGAACTTTGTTAAACTCCACACAGCAACTGTTCTGTAAACTACTAGTTAGCTGACACTACATGGACGCATTTGGCACAAAGTGGAGCACATTGTGAATACTGCTTATTGGCCTTGCACTAGGCCGAACACACGATCCATTCTGTAGTTGTATGTTGTAGCCTTCACCCTGGTAATGCCATGCTCCTTACACAAAGTAGATTTAAAAGTTTCCTGCAGTCGCGTGTCTGGACACTTTACAAAGTCTTTAAATTGGTTACCAATAACTTTGTTTATTCTCTGAATTGTGAATTGCCATATAAATTTGTTATATATCTTTACTCTGCAATTGGAGCTCATCCACGTTAAACAGTCTATTCCAACTGTGTTACCGGTGTCCAGAATCATATTGCTGCTTCTCTGGCGGTCTCCTTCCAGGAGGAAGTCGTGGGTCGATATCAGGTAGTCGCATATCTCCATTTTATTAATAATTCCGGCAAAGTCTTGCGTTATGTCTAAATCCGAAAGTTAACAATCGTTTATAAGTAGCTACTGCAATATTCCAGGCAACTCTTCGATTAGAACATCCAATTTAACGTCGGCTAATTCCACTCTATATGGTATACCCACGGGATTTTTATACTTCTTTGAAATCGTTTCCAGTCCATCCTTACCGATTTTATCCAATATTCCTCTTGCTGTCATACTGTCGCTTCCATGTAGGAGAAATGATAGCTTCGCCTTGACACCATGTCTTGCGGCGACGAACTTCGAGAATTTACTACGCCGTGCGGGATTGGCCGACCGGTCTGGGGCGCTGCAGTCATGGACTGAGCGGTTGATCACGGCGGAGGTTCGAGTCCTCCCTCGGGCATGGGTGTATGTGTTTGTCCTTAGGATAATTTAGGTTAAGTATTGTGTAAGCTTAGGGACTGATGACCTTAGCAGTTTAGTCCGATAAGATTTCACACACATTTTTGAGAATTTACTACGTTGATAATAGTTAAATGAGCCAAACACCTCCTTCTTTTACATTACAGATGTCCTTTCTCTAGCTGCTCCTGACAGACCCCTTGATCACGGATTTTCACTACCATAAAGTTATCGCAAAACAGTTATGTTATAGGAATAAGCACAGTTAAATTATTATTGCTAGGGAGTGTACCATTTTCGGTGTAATTTATGTTCCCGACGTCAGAAACAATATTGTCCAGGTTCTCCATTAGTAACCATAACCCAAAGCGTTCGTCGGTAGGTCTCGTCCTCCTCCCTAATAGCTGAGGCATATAAAGCACTTTGGAGGAATCCGTGTTGAGACCTTCAACTACCACAGATGAATGATCGGTTGCGGCTGCCACGTCTACTTTTATACTCTAAAGATCTACGATGGTCACGGTCACGTGATCACGTGATCATCCGGTCAAACACGCTAAATCTAAAAAATGGTTCAAATGGCTCTGACAAGGGAACCTCCCCATCGCATCCCCCTCAGATTTAGTTATAAACTGACACAGTGGATAGGCCTTGAAAAACTGAACACAGATCAATCGAGAAAACAAGAAGAAGTTGTGTGGAACTATGAAAAAATAAACAAAATGTATAAACTGAGTAGTCCATGTGCAAGATATGCAACATAATGGACAATGATAGCTGATGAGCGCCGTGGTCTCGTGGTTAGAGTGAACAACTGCGGAACGAAAGGTCCTTGGTTCGACTCCTCCCTCGAGCGAAAATTTTACTTTCTTTATTTTCGCAGAGTTACGATCTGTCCCTTCATTCATTGACGTCTCTGTTCACTGTAATAAGTTTAGTGTCTGTGTTTTGCGACCGCACCGCAAAACCGTGCGATTAGTAGACGAAAGGACGTGCCTCTCCAGTAGGAACCGAAAACATTTGATCGCAAGGTCGTAGGTCAACCGATTCCTCCAAAGGAAAACACGTCTGATATATTCTTTACGACACTGGTGACGGCATGTGCGTCACATGACAGGAATATGTTGTCGACCCACTAACTTGCTCACTTGGCGAATGGGTAAAAAGATTCTTCTACCTTGCCCGATTTAGGTTTTCTTGTGGATGTGATAATCACTCCAAAAAAAGTGATGAAAACATAAGAGTTTGTCACATAAACTGCATCAAATGAATGCAACAGTTTCAGAGTCTCACAGTTTTTTCTGCGCTCTGTCAAAACATATGTTTTTTTACGTTTTCAAATGTTTCCGTGCGTAGACCGTCAAATTCTGAATATGTCCAAGCAAATCCGAACATGTCCTGGAATTTTGGAGAGTGAAGTTGATTATGTGTGAGTGCCTGAACTTTGATAATTATCTGAAAATAAAAAATTAAAATTTTCACCCGGCAGAAGATTTAAACCAAGGACCTGTCGTTCTACAGGTGCTCACGCTAACCACGGGACCACGGCGTTCGTAAGCTATTACTCTCCTTGATGTTGCGTACCTTGCGCATGGACTACTCAGTTTGTATATTTTGCTTATTTTTTTCATAGTTCCACACAACTTCTTCCTGTTTTCTCGATTGATCCGTGTTCAGTTTTTCAAGGCCTATCCCTGTGCCAACTTATAACTGAGGGGGATGCGATGGGGAGGTTCCCTTGTGAGCACTATGGGACTTAACGTCTATGGTCATCAGTCCCCTAGAACTCAGAACAACTGAAACCTAACTAACCTAAGGACATTACACAACACCCAGTCATCACGAGGCAGAAAAAATCTCTGACCCCTCCGGGAATCGAACCCGGGAACCCGTGCGCGTGAAGCGAGAACGCTACCGCACGACCATTAGCTGCGGACCACGCTAATTCTGAATGTCTTTGCAATCCAATTGAAACTCCTAGCGTAATTGAGCTATTTTGTATGCAAGGTGTCCTTGGAAAGGATAATATCTGCCCCTTGCGAGTAGCGTGTATTGGCTTTGATTATCTGGATTGCACGGTGATTGTCGAGCAAGTGTCTGTAGCGAACTCTGACGTCAAACAGCGATAGATACAGTCTTCAGATGTATGCTTACAGATAATAAACTTATCAAACTCCTCTCCCTCCCACACAAGCATCTCGTCAGTTGAAAATATTCCAGTAAAAAATTAAGAAATTAAATATAACAAAAGATAAAAATATAAAAGGAGTAAAAAAAAGCCTTTTTCCTGCCAGCTTATAGGTAAAGGGTAGAGTCTGAGTATGTCTGCCACTAGTTTCGAGTGATATTGTGTAATTCTTTCCCAGCAGGGTAACACCAGTTGTATGGTATCGTAGAGTTTTGAGCTGTATTGCGATTTCATGCTTCCCTGTGTAGCGCAATGCACATAGTTGTGTAATTAGGACCGATCTTTACTTCAATTTCCCAGCAAAAATAAATAAAGTACATTAACCTAATCTTCCTCTCCGACATTTCGACAGTTTTCATGTGTTGGGTGGGTGGGGGTGTAGGGTGCACTTCGGCTCTCGATCCAGAAGGACCAGGGTTCGAGTCCCAGAAAGAGCAACCCACCAATTCTCAGGTTGTGGGTGGCGGGGAGTCAGCATTGCCACCTCTGAGTGTACTTCCTTTTCGCTTTCAGTGTAGTAACTATATTATTATTATTTATTTATTGTTGGCGAATTTTCCCTAAAAGGAAATCGTTAAGCTTATGACTTTGAAGGCTTGTTCTTCTTGTCCTTCCGGTACTCCTTCATTCTCTTGGAGAGGGCCTCTTTTCTCTCCTCAGACCATTCTTGTTTGGTCCGCTGTTTTAGCGCTTCTGACTTTACTTCCCAATTGTCTATGTGTTTTCGGAAGGTGCTTCTGTCTACGGTGTTTGTGGTGCCAATTGCTTGTTGGTCTTTTCGGACTCCTTCCATCCAGGGTGTCGAGACTTTAAGTGTCTTGATGTGTTCTAGAATTTTCTTGGTGAGTCTTGTTTCAGGGAGTCTATCTAAATGTCCGTAGAATTTAAGGCGCCTTTTTCTCATATCGTTCTCGATGTTCGAATATGATTCTACTGTTGAGTTCTTCTGTAGTCTGTAACCATCTGGTGTGGGTCCTCCTCCTAAAATTTTCCTCATGATTTTGCGTTCTTCTTTTTTGATTTCTTCAATTTTGATTTTCCTATTGAGTGCTAGTGTTTCGCTGGCATACAGTACGGCGGGTTTGATCACTATGTTATTGTGTCTGATCTTGGTGTTTCTGGAAATGCATTGTTTGTTGTAGACGTTTCGTACCATGCCTAGTGATTTCCGTGTCTTCTGTTGTCTGTCTTCGTAAGCCAGTTTCTCTGTTCCGGTCGATTCGATGATTTCGCCTAGGTATCTGAAGTGTGTGACCCCTTTAATTTTGCCGTACTTGGTTGTGATGTCGTCGCCTTCTCTTGTTAGGACTTGCGTTTTTTCAAAAGAGATTTGTAGGCCGACTTTCTCGGCGCATTCTTTCAGGATTTCGATCTGTGTTTTTGCTGATGTTGGGTCATAGGTCAGTATCGCTAGGTCGTCTGCGAATGCTAGGTAAGGGATTTCCAGTCTTTTCCTTCCTAATGTGACTGGTCTCGAGGTGTTTTGTCTCTTGACTTCAGCTTCCCATTCGCTCATTACTTTGTCCAGGACGATGTTGAACAATAGCGGGGATAGTCCATCTCCTTGTCTTAGGCCAGTGTGGATTTCAAAGGGGTCCAAGATTTCGCCCATGAATTTCACTTTGGATTTTGTATTGGTTAGTGTCTGTTCGATTAGTCTTCGGGTCTTTTGGTCTAGGCCTTTTTTCTCTGAGGATTTGGATGAGGGACTTTCTGTCGATCGAGTCGTAAGCCTTTTTGAAGTCGACGAAAGTGCAGATGATTTTTTTGGGGCTTGTCATGTGGGATTTTATGATTGATTTCAGGTTGAAGATTTGTTCGGGGCAGGCTCTGTTGGGTCTGAAACCCGCTTGGTATTCCGAGATGGCGGGTTCCAGTTGTCCTTGCGTTCTGGTGAGAAGGCAGGTTGATAGAATTTTGTAGATGACCGGTAGCAGGGAAATTCCTCTATAATTGTTCGTGTCTGTCCTGTCACCTTTCTTGTGTAGCTGGTGAATGAGTGCGGTCTTCCAGTCGTCAGGTATGATTTCGGTTGTCCAGGTGTTCTGTATGATTTGTGTGATTTCGTTTAGCGAGTTTGGTCCTAGGTTCTTCAGCAGTTCTGCCGTTATTCCGTCTTCACCGGCTGCCTTGTTGTTTTTCAGTTTCTTTATGCAGTGGAGGATTTCTTCTTTTGCTGGTGATGGTGAGTCTTCCGGTGCGTTGGCCGGTTCTCGGGGTTCGAAGGTTGAGTTAGGTTCCGGGCAATTTAGTAATTTTGAAAAGTACTTCGCGAGCTCTTCACAGTTTTCTTTGTTGGTAAGTGCCAGTTTTCCGTCTTCTTTTCTGAAGCAGAGGATCTGTGGTGAGTATCCTTTGACTTGGTTGGCGAACGTCCTGTAGAAATCCCGTGTGTTGAAATTTCTGAAGTTTTCTTCGATGGAGTTTAGCTGATCGTTTATGTATTTGCGTTTCTCTTGTCTTATTGTTTTCGATGTTTGTCTTCAAACTTCATAGAAGTTGTCCTGTGTTTCTTGTGTTTTGTTGCTGTTGTAGTTTGTGAAAGCTGTTCTTCGATTTTGTAGGGCGATTTCGCAGGTAGTGTTCCACCAAGGGTGCCTGGGTTTTCTAGTCAGCGGGATCAGTTCTTTGGCTGTGTTCACAATTTTTTGTTTAAAGCTGGTCCAATCTTTCACCTCTTGTTTTTCCCAGTGTTCTGTGATGTTCGATTCTCTGATCTTTCTTGTATCAAATTTCGGTGAGGTCAATTTCTTTTTGTGTTGTCTTCTTGGTGTGAGTTTGATTTTGATTCTTGTTAGGTAGTGGTCCGAATCTATGTTGGCGCCTTTTCTCATTTGGACGTCGTGGATTTCTTTCTGGTATTCATAGGAGATTGGCATGTGATCTATCTGGAATTCGCCTAGTGAGTGGACTGGTGATCGCCACGTCTTTTGTTTCTTGGGCTTTTTCATCAGGGAGGTTGACATGATTTTGGGGTTGTTTTGCTGGCAGGGTTCGATCAGTCTGGTGCCGTTTTTGTTGGTGAATTTGTGTGCAGGGAAATTTCCTACTGTTTTTCTGTAGCGTTTTTCTCTGCCGATTTGTGCGTTGAAATCACCTAGTAGAATTTTCGCGTTGTCTTGGGGTATTTTTGCCAGGGTGGTTTCGAGTTTGTCCCAGAATTTGTCTGTTTCTTCTGGTTTGTCCTTGTTGTCTGCGTTCGTGGGGGCGTGTACGTTGATGAGGGTGTAGTTCTTGTTGGCGTGTTTGATTCGCATGGTCATGAGCCTGTTGTTGATCGCGTTGACTTCTTTTACTGAGTCTAGGATGTTTTTGTTTACCGCGAAGGCCATGCCGAGGAGTGCTCCTCCTTTGCCGATTTTCCTGTTGGTTCCACTCTTGAAGAATCTGTAGTTTCCGTAGTCTATTGTGTCTGAATCCGTGTATCTTGTTTCTTGTAGCGCTAGGATCGAGATCTTTTGACTGGTGAGTTCCGTTGTTAGATTGTGTAATTTTCCCGTTTGTATTAGTGTCTGTATGTTGAAGGTGCCAAAGTATGTGTGTGTTTTCTTGGGTAGTTTGCCAGAGCGCTCCGACTCGCCCTTTAGTACATCCCCAGGTCCCCCAGAATCTGAGTGCCTGGTTGCCGTCTTGCGACGGGTGGATCGTCCACCTGGGGTAATGTTGTTTTTAGGTGTACTTGCCATTATGCTTGTAATTCGTCTGGCTTGCGCCAGTTTGGTAGAACCAGGGATTTTCAGTTCCTGGAGCTCGTATCAGCCGCACCATTGGTGACAGACGCTGGCCAGAGTACCGGTGGTTACCACACAGACGTGTCTGGGCTTTTGTGTTAGTTTTCTTCGTTTCGCCGGTTTTTACTCCGGGTACTTATCCTCGAGGATGTGATAGTTTTGGTCCGCCCCGAGTATTTGATTTCCTCGGTGCCACCCAAATCTGGGAGGCTTTCCCCTATCCGCCACCTGGGGAGGCGCCCGATGGAGGATCTATCAACCTCACACGGGACTATATTATTATATAAGAGAGTTTTTTATCTTCTACGATAAAAATAGTCGCAGTATGTAATACGCTGAAATTCGCATAAGCTTATAAACTAAATGAATGTATTATTCAGAGTCACTGTTCACATATGCATGATCGGGACATTTATTGTTGTTGTTCCCAATTCAACAGCATTGGTGTCGCTGTGTGAACTTCATCATTAATTAATTCAAAATATCTAATTGGAAGAAGACATTCTCCATTTAATGTAACCTAACTGTGTTTGAAAACATTACAGAGGCTTGGGAAAGCTGCGACGGCCTAATAGAAACAGTAAATTCACACACTGAAGACTACCACTGTTCTCCACAGTTAACTGAAACTAGTATTTGCCCAGGAAAATTAGAGCACCAAGCATTTATGGCCTGTCGTAGTATCACACCCAAAGAAAAACTGTATTCCACTTATTTCACATCGCTACGTCCAGCATTCATTATTACGTTTTTCCAATCATCCATAATACCGCCTCCTTATCACGTGACTCTCCTCTGACGATTCATGCACCCTCCTCCGTAAATCCACATATACATCGATGAGTCGATATTTGCGGCTCAGTCGAGCCTGTCCGTTACCAGATACTACGCTCTAATGAAAGGAAACGGAAACCATCCGGGCGCGTAATCCAAACATTACAGGGCAGTTTGACATTGCGCTCCTTTATTTTTTTTACTTAATTGTATTGTAATGTAGCTCTTACTGTTAACCCAACTTGTGCTGTAAAATGGTGTTTGACCCAAACCTCTCACTTGTATACTTTTAACAGGAACTTGAGATGTTACATAATGTCATTCTGAAAACATAAGCGCTTTCATTAAACTGTCCTTTGAGACGTGTGCCTACTCTCATCCTTTTCCAAACATCCATAGTCCGCTATTCCGTGATTACCATACACAGTGCCAGGTTAAATTCTGTGCAGAACGTTTAAAAGACAATAAATCCTACCGCATGGAGACAGTCACCGCGGCACTAAATCGCTCGCGAATTCCTTCCCCGCAGTTATGAGGGAAGTGGGAAGAGTAGTGTAGCCACCGACCGGCGAGCGGCCAGCTGTAGCCCTCCAAAATCCAGGCCCCCGGCTCCAGTATTGATAGTTAATGCGCTGCCGATGGCGTGCCTAACGAAGTGCGAGCCCAATAAACTGGCCACCCGATAGCCCCATCTGGTCCCGGCGCGGCGCCACGCATTACGCTGTTACCGCCAGTAGTCTCCCCATCCACTCTACAACATACACTTCTTTAATTTTTTTTCTTTTCAGATGGTGGACGGTCGATTGCTCATACATTCTCGCCTTCATGGAGTCTGTTTCGTGTACGGACGTTTGTGCTTCGTATTTGCAAACACCTTTTGCTTTAGGTAATTACTTGGTCTACTGTGAAGTTTCAGCGTTCTTACGTAACGAGGAGAAAGTTGGAAAAACATTGAAGTTCAGAAGGAATTAAAAAATTTGAAGTGCGCCAGTGACATTGTGATTCGGTCAGAGACGCAAAGGACCTAGGAGATCAGTCCAATGGACTGGTTAGTTATTCTTTTTACAAATTTACGGTTTCTGTTCTTGCTACAATACACTATTTACGTTCCAGACACGTATCACATTTTAGTATAAAGACGTCTTCAGTGGATTTTTTAGTTACTTACCTTCTCTGCCCAAAAAAAAGTAATCGCGTCGTCAGAATGTTGGACTAAAAAAATACATTTGTTTTCATAACATGAATATTTATAAACTTACTACAGAAAATAATCACACCATAATACCTGAAATGGATAGCGTCATGAAAAGAAGTAATAAGATGAATATGAACAACAGTGAAACAATTGTAACAGATTGTAGACGATTCTCAGGGAATTAGATTTGGAAATGGCACACTAAAGATAGCAGAAGAGGTACGATTTTTCGGCAGCGAAATAGGTTACTACGGCCGAAGCAGAGAGAATGTAGGAGCCAAACTGGCAATAGAAAGAAAAGCATTTCTGAAAAAAGCTGTTAACGTCGAATATGAAGTGAAGTGCGAGGAAGTCTTTTCTAAAGGTATTTCCATGGAGTGCAGTCTTGTACAGAAATAAAACAGGGGCGACAAACAGCCCATCCCAGAAGAGAATAGAGACTTTTGAAATGCGGTGCTACAGAACACTGAAGGTTAGATGGGTATTTCGAATAAAAAATGAGAAAGTACTGAGTTGTGAAGCAAAGACTTTTATAGCACTGCTCGAAAGAAAGATGGAGTAAGTTGGTAACAGATATCTTCAAGTATTATGAAATTGCCAGTTAGGTAATTGATGCAAGTGTGGAGGGATAAAAATTATAGTAGAATGAGACCAATGTTTGAATAGAAGAAGAAAATTCGTATTGATGTAGGTTACTGTAGTTTCGCAGAGATGAAGAGGCTTGCACACGAGAGACTGGCGTAGATAGGTGCATCGAACACAGCAGCATTTACGCTCTTAGAGCATTTACGCATTTCTTTTCAGGCGCCTGTACTGGAAAGCTAATTAAAAGTTTCCAAATCATCCTACCGGGTACCTTCTTGTTTGTAATTCCCTCTTTTCACTTTATAGCCTTCTTCTTCTTCTTGATGGAGACGCCATTCGCTATGATCTTCGGCAGTCCCTTAAGCCTTCCACATCTTCATCATCTTAGTTATGAGTAAGCACTGTTGTCCTTCTGTTGGCTTGTTTGTCATGGGAATCTGTAATGCAGTTACCTGTTACACTTGAATTATAGATGTAATAATCTCGTAACTTCGCTTTGTAACCGGTATTTAAATGCAGAATTGTTATAGATGAACCGATAGTGTTTTCCATCCCAACATCTTTCTGGTTTATACCTTCTAAATAACAGCAACAGTCCGTATCATAAGCGTGACTTTTTAATACACTCCTGGAAATGGAAAAAAGAACACATTGACACCGGTGTGTCAGACCCACCATACTTGCTCCGGACACTGCGAGAGGGCTGTACAAGCAATGATCACACGCACGGCACAGCGGACACACCAGGAACCGCGGTGTTGGCCGTCGAATGGCGCTAGCTGCGCAGCATTTGTGCACCGCCGCCGTCAGTGTCAGCCAGTTTGCCGTGGCATACGGAGCTCCATCGCAGTCTTTAACACTGGTAGCATGCCGCGACAGCGTGGACGTGAACCGTATGTGCAGTTGACGGACTTTGAGCGAGGGCGTATAGTGGGCATGCGGGAGGCCGGGTGGACGTACCGCCGAATTGCTCAACACGTGGGGCGTGAGGTCTCCACAGTACATCGATGTTGTCCCCAGTGGTCGGCGGAAGGTGCACGTGCCCGTAGACCTGGGACCGGACCGCAGCGACGCACGGATGCACGCCAAGAACGTAGGATCCTACACAGTGCCGTAGGGGACCGCACCGCCACTTCCCAGCAAATTAGGGACACTGTTGCTCCTGGGGTATCGGCGAGGACCATTCGCAACCGTCTCCATGAAGCTGGGCTACGGTCCCGCACACCGTTAGGCCGTCTTCCACTCACGCCCCAACATCGTGCAGCCCGCCTCCAGTGGTGTCGCGACAGGCGTGAATGGAGGGACGAATGGAGACGTGTCGTCTTCAGCGATGAGAGTCGCTTCTGCCTTGGTGCCAATGATGGTCGTATGCGTGTTTGGCGCCGTGCAGGTGAGCGCCACAATCAGGACTGCATACGACCGAGGCACACAGGGGCAACACCCGGCATCATGGTGTGGGGAGCGATCTCCTACACTGGCCGTACACCACTGGTGATCGTCGAGGGGACTCTGAATAGTGCACGGTACATCCAATCCCGTCATCGAACCCATCGTTCTACCATTCCTAGACCGGTAAGGGAACTTGCTGTTCCAACAGGACAATGCACGTCCGCATGTATCCCGTGCCACCCAACGTGCTCTAGAAGGTGTAAGTCAACTACCCTGGCCAGCAAGATCTCCGGATCTGTCCCCCATTGAGCATGTTTGGGACTGGATGAAGCGTCGTCTCACGCGGTCTGCACGTCCAGCACGAACGCTGGTCCAACTGAGGCGCCAGGTGGAAATGGCATGGCAAGCCGTTCCACAGGACTACATCCAGCATCTCTACGATCGTCTCCATGGGAGAATAGCAGCCTGCATTGCTGCGAAAGGTGGATATACACTGTACTAGTGCCGACATTGTGCATGCTCTGTTGCCATTGTCTATATGCCTGTGGTTCTGTCAGTGTGATCATGTGATGTATCTGACCCCAGGAATGTGTCAATAAAGTTTCCCCTTCCTGGGACAATGAATTCACGGTGTTCTTATTTCAATTTCCAGGAGTGTATTATAACACATTTCTTGTTAAATAGTGACGGCACACAAAACAAAACACCTTTCTGTGTCTTGTTGAAGCAAACTAAAACTACGAGATCTGTAAGTGAAGGAAACAATTTTTCATCAGTACTCTTACTGACACGAGTTACACGCTCAGTCCCTGAGGATTGTTCTATACCGACCGGCTGTCGTGTCTTCCTCTGCCAAAATGCGCATAGCATTCTGCCAGCCGTTGTCAGTTTTCCAGATCTTGCAGCCAGTACTTCTCAGTCAAGAAGCTCCTTAGTTAGCATCACAAAGCTGAATGCAACCAGTTTTCCATCTTACCATTACAGAAAACATTTCACTATAGATGAAACATATTGTTTGATCCACACACAAAACCAACAGCCGTGATTGAGACGCGTCTAGAGACTACTATATCCAACCCACAAGATAAAAGCGCCTCTCCGAAGTCATGGATTCCATGAAAGCCTTTCACCCCTTTATATCTTTCTATATATTTATAGTTATGTGGTTTTTCCCCGTAAAATACTGATTTTGGGATAGCGTTATCTGTAAACTGTAATAGGGTTCTAGCTGGCGCTATTGTATGGGAAACTGACAATTACTTTTTGATACGCAGCACGAAGGAATCATTTAGGGCCGTCCTACCTGTCGATTGTACAGACAAAACCTAGAGCCGATTCCAATGTAGCAGTATATATATACTTATCTTATTGCTATATCTGGGGACAGAACGGTAAACCAAACAAGAATTTTGATAAATGAATGCGACATGAACGTTTTATTTTTATTTTCTTTCTCTACAGCAAGAAGGCGAGCAGGATGTCTGAGATCCCGTCCTTTTTAGAGTCGAGTTTTTGTGACCCAGTCATCAGACGAGCTGGTAGTGGGGCAGTCGGGCAGTTAGATTTTTCACCTGGGTATAAAAGGTAAAGCATCAGCTGTGGCATCTGCCTTAGAATCAAAGCAAACCTCCCAAAACCGTTGTTAAGAGCCAGGGGGAGTGGAGCTAATTTTAATCTATTTCGCTGGTACTTGAGTGTATTTTCAATTCCCAAAGTAGAGCGGGCTGTTCTTCATAACCCACGGTAAGGTCATGGCATTTTAGATGAATACTAAGCGAACTGTTGGTGATGTAGAACGAGTCCGTGTTAGGAGTATTTGGGAGGGAATCTTAAATCTCAGCATTTACCTTGCAACCAAGAGAATTTTCCCGAAAACCTACATCTACATCTCCAAGACTACTCTGCAGTTCCTCTGGCAGGAAGTCATAGAATAGTGGGAATGGGTGCGACTTCTAATTTAATTCCCTAACATGGAACGATCACACAGATAATGTTGCAGGTAGAGCAAACCAAAGACTGCGATTCATTGGGAGAACACTTAGAAGGTGTAACAGGTCTACTAAAGAGACTGCGTACACCATCCTTGTCCGCCCTATTCTGGAGTATTGCTGTGCGGTGTGGGATCCGCACCAGGTGGGACTGACGGATGACATCGGAAAAGTATAAAGAAGGGCGGATCGTTTTGTATTATGGCGAAATAGGGGAAATAGTGCCACAGCCATGATACGTGAATTGAAGTGGCAATCATTAAAACAAAGGCATTTTTCGTTGCGACAGGATCTTGTCATGAAATTTCTATCACCAATTTTCTCTTCCGATTGCGAAAACATCCTGTTGGCTCCCACCTACATTGGGAGAAATGATCATCACGATAAAATAAGAGAAATCAGGGCTCGAATCGAAAAATCGAAGTGCTCATTTCTCCCGCGCGCCGTTCGAGAGTGGAACGGTAGAGAGACAGCTTGCAGTCGGTTCATGGAACCCTCTGCCAGGCACTTTATTGTGAATACCAGAGTAATCACGTCGATATAGCTGTAGATTACGTACGAGACAGAAACATGAAAGCCAAATGTATGTCAAAGTAATCAAAATATCCACGGGTATGCTGCCGGTCTATAGTGTCCAACGGGCACAATATTTCGGCGATCATACATGTCGCCATCATCAGGTGAACTGACGGACTGAGCTCCTGTGAACGTGCCGGCACGGAGATCCGTACGCTATGGCTGCTCAGAGGGAACTGGGTTCGGTCGCGGCGGCGGCCGATTTAAATACCCTCCGCCCGCGGCGCGCTCCCTCCGCCGTCCGCGCCGCGCGCCGCGGTCGCGCGTTGGAACAGATTGCGACGGCGTCTGAGATGACGTCGGTGTGATGTCTCTGTCCGCCGTGGTCGTCACAACTATACGTTTGCTCGATTTACTCGGTTGCTGGTGCGCGCGCTGCTAGGAAGCTGGTGCCCCATATTGGAGACTGGAACAAACGGCGTATAAACATACTGTTTCTATATAGAAGCATTCGCTACCTGACATGCCCGTCCATTATGAATTGCTCAGTCGCCGTAGGAGAGACACTTGCGGGCGACTGGCAGGCAACTCACCGAGCGATGTGGCGCAATGGTTAGCACACTGGGCTCGCATTCGGGAGGACGACAGGTCAAAACCGCGTCCGCCGATCCAGATTTAGGTTTTCCGTTATTTCCCAAAATCTCTCTAGGCAAATGCCGGGATGGTATCTTTGAAAGGGAACAGCCGATTTCCTTCACATCCTTTACGCAATCCGAGCTTGTGCTCCTTTTCTAATGACCTCGATGTCGACAGGACGTTAAACCCAATCTTCCTTCCTTGGTTGGCAAGAAGTCGGACTGGCAGTGGACGTATGCGGCCTACCGGTATACAACAAAACGAGGCTGCTTTCCGCCTCGTGTCACTGACGAGTTAACGAGACATTGCCCTGTATATATATTTGTTTTGTAAATAAAACCGCCTTTTCTTGCTACAACTGTAGTTTATTTTTCCGATACGCTTTTCACCTTTTACTTACTCTAAGGCATCTTCAATGGGATTTACAGTTTGTTGGCATCTGCGTTTCCTGTCATCTTGTCTGGAGGTCGCACTACTACTTCAACCCTGTATATGTTTTAAAGACGTAAACATTGGACCGAGCGAGGTGGCGCAATGGTTAGACACTGGACTCGCATTCGGGAGGACGACGGTTCAATCCCACGTCCGGCCATCCTGATTTAGGTTTTCCGTGATTTCCCTAAATCACTCCAGGCAAATGCCGGGATGGTTCCTCTGAAAGGGCACGGCCGACTTCCTTCCCCATCCTTCCCTAATCCGATGAGACCGATGACCACGCTGTCTGGTCTCCTTCCCCAAACCAACCAACCAACCGTAAACATTGGGAGTTCATTATGTGTTTCCCCCGTTTGCGAAACATAAGCACAAACCTTCGGTTTCCAGGATGAAACACATAATGAACTCACTATATTTACGTCTTCAAAAGCACAATTTTCGAACAAATAGCTATAACTAGTGGCAAAAGAGTAATAGTGCACCACAAAAACAAAGAGAAACATTGTGAATAGTGTAAAAGAAAAAGTTCTCAACATAAATTTGTGCTTATGTTTCGGAAATGAAGTGGTAGTGTGACCTTCATACCACATGAGACGAAAACGCAGATGTCAACAAACTTGACAAGTCCCATTGAAGATGCCTTAGAGTAAGAAAAAGGTTAAATGCGTCTGGGAAAAATAAACTACAGTTAAAGCAAGAAAAGGTGATTTTATTCACAAAGCAAATATTTCTGTACTTGCTACGGAGGATGGCCACGCAAACAAACCTGATATACACATGTGTCGGTACTGAACTGTCTCGAGCTATTTGGACGTAGCAGGACGACTGGCGTGCTTCGTGTGAGGCTCCTTGGTTGAGGCAGTCAATCAGATGTTTCGCCATAAGGGTTTGGTCTGATGCAGCTGCATTTCGCCATTTTGTTGTATTCATTCTCTTACTTCTGTCTGTGTTATTGTCGACCACGTGCTCATCATTTGCTGGTCGCTGTGCAGTTTTCACTTTAAAATCCGAAACTGTTGGCGAGATCGCTACGCGCTTTTGGCTTAAGTAACGCTTTGCGTGCTCGCTTTTCTTTGGTGTCCTACTTGGAATTGCAACTTAGTTTTTGTGTATGGATTAGAGTCGTGTAGCCACGTGAACAGGGATATCCAAGAGTTCTATACGCATCCATGTTCACAGTCATACTAAACCACCTCCTCAGTCGGTAATAGATTACTACGACACCTTTACGCCATTATTTTAAGTATACTGTGAAATAAATTATTTTTAACACTTAGTTTCGTTTTGATGATGATCAGTGACCTTCAACGCACCAGTCTGTAAAAGGTGCGGTATTGCCAATAGAGCAAGTTATTACCAAATCTGGCATCAATATCTTTTCACCGAAGCTTCCTTCCTCAACCATGTGCTTATGCTACGATCTCACGCCCCATTTAAATGTACCACTAACCGCAAATAGATTGCGCATACCCAGTCGTTTCAAGTATTAATCTACAGAGAAGCGCCAAAGAAACTGGTAAAGGCATGCGTATTCAAATACAGAGATATGTAAACAGGAAGAATATGGTGCTACGGTCGGAAACGCCTATATAAGACAAAAGTCTGGCGCAGTTGTTAGATCTGTTACTGTTGCTACAATGACAGGTTATCAAGATTTAAGTGATTTTGAACGTGGTGTTACAGTCGGCGCATGAGCGATCCCTGAGGTAGTGCTGAAGTAGAGATTTTTCCATACGACCATTTCACGAATGTGCAGTGAATATCAGGAATCTCGTAAAACATCAGTCTCCGACATCGCTGTGGCCGGAAAAAGATCTTGCAAGAACGGGACCAACGACGACTGAACAGAATCGTTCAACATGACAGAAGTGCAACCATTCCGCATATTCCAATGATGGGCCATCAACAAGTGTCAGCGTGGGAACCATTCAGAGAAACATCATCGATATGGGCTTCCGGAGCCGAAGGCCCACTCGTGTACCCTTGATAACTGGGCCTGGGCCCGTCAACACCGACATTGGACTGTTGATGAGTGGAATCATGGTGCATGTCGAATGACTCTCGTTTCAGATTTTGTCGAGTGGATGGACGTGTACGGGTATGGAGACAACCTCACGAATCCAGGGACCCTGCATGTCAGCAGGGGACGGTTCAAGCTGGTGGAGGGCTGTGCAGTTGGAGGCGTATAGGACCCTTGATATGCCTAGATACAACTCTGACAGATGACTTGTACGTAAGCATCCTGTCTGATCACCTGCATCCATTCATGTCCATTGTGCATTCCGAAGGACAATGCGACAACCCACAGGTCCAGAATTGCTACGTACTGGCTCATGAACACTCTTCTGAGTTTAAACACTTCCACTGACCACCCAACCCCCCAGACATGAACATTATTGAGTATTTTTTTGGATGCCTTGTAACGTGCTGTTCAGAACGGATCTCCACCCCTTCGCACTCTTATATATTTATGGAAAGCCCTGCAGGTGTCAGTTCCCTCCAGCACTACTTGAAACATTAGTCGAGTCAATGCCACGTTGTTGCTGCACTTCTGCGTGCTCGCTGGTGCCCTACAAGATATTGGGCAGGTGTACCAGTTTCTTTGGCTCTTCATTGTATATTATGTCACGTTCTGTATGTTTATATATGTAACCATTCAGGAGACTGGTTGCAAATAGGACAGGAAACACAGCCAGCATTCTCCACAAATCGGCTCTCACAAAATGCTATGTAAAGTTTTGTTTTGTTTCCAGAGATTATTTTTGTCTACGTAAGTAATACTAAGGGTGGTTACAAATTACAGAAATTACGCAAACATGTATGTGACATCGACAGTTTTCTATAAGTAAATCTGCATTAGACCGGAAAAAGATCTTGCAAGAACGGGACCAACGACGACTGAACAGAATCATTCAACATGACTTATCTTGGTTATGGTACCAAATAAGCGTTCTCATGAGTAATTATTTCCTTCTCCTATTCAACAGCCTGTTTTCCATTCCTCCTGTGAAAGCGAACTGTTGCCGGAAGATGAAATTAATTCAGGTGCGTATTCACACGAACTTTCCGGAGAGACGACTGCAAAAAGTTTGCAAACTATACTGGTTTACGTTACGACATACAAAAGACAACAATCGTCTTTCAGATGTCACAACGACAGTAGCAGAAAATGGTGTAACGCGTGAACAACACGTCATAGGAGAAGGAAATCTTATAATCATTACGGATTGGACTCGTGTAGTAAATAAAGGATCAGAAGAAAGAGTTACGGGAGTAGAAGCTTTCGGTGGTCGGAAAGGAAGAGGATAAAGAATGAGTTCTGCAATAAATTTCAGGTTGTAATAGCGAATAAACTGTTAAAAAAACGCAAAAGAGGGAGGTATACTTGGAAACGGCCTGGAAACACACGAATATCTCGGATAAATTATATTCTCGTCAAAGATTCCAAAATGAGACATTGAATTGTAAGACGTGCCCGAGAGCAGATATAGAATCAGACCAGAATTTAGAAGAGTAGATTGAAGTTAAAGAGAATCGTGTGGAAGAATCAGTGTGAAAAGAATTTGGATACTAAAGTATTATGAAATGATCATGTGAGTTTGAAGTTCTCTGATGCAGCAGATACAGCGATAGCGATAATGAATACTGATGTAGGCAGTTAAATTGAATAGGGGCGTACTTCTCCAAAAAGGGGAATCACAAAGGAAGGAGACACAAATATAGTTGACTCAGAAGAAAGCTTGGGTAACAGAAGAGAGACTTCAATTGATCAATGAAAGAAGTAAGAACAAAAATGTGTGAAAAAAAAGGAATAGCACAGTCATATGTCACTAAAGAACGATGGTCGTCGGAAGGATTGATTCAGTACGTTGAACGTCGAAACAGTCTTCGGTGAATTAAAAGCAAATACGTCAGCATTAAGAGTAGACGACTAATTCCACTCTTAAAAGCATAGGAAAGAGCAGATGTGTGGAAACAGTACACCGAAAGCTTCTACGACGGGGAGAAACTTTCTGATGATGTGACAGAATAAGTAAGTCACTAAGTAAAATACAGCGGAGGAAACGGAAGAGTCAAACTGAGATGAAACAATCAGTTATGGTGGAAGACTTCGATAACGTTTCATCGAAATTTATAAACTCATAGTGGGGGGGGGGGGGGTGGCAACGAAGGGACCATTCACGTTGGTGTATGCGATGTATGAGAAAAATCATCAGACTTTCGGGAAAATACACTGTAAAAAGGAATTGACCAGATGGGACGGAAATCAATAGATGCTATGTATGTGTACAAATAAGCAAATGACTACGATTTCAGAAAAACTGGAAGATTCGTTTAGTAGAAAGAGCTACACGAATTGTGCGGGTCGACCCTATATTGGTCCACCCGTGGTCCGTATGCGAACAGTTAGTTGTTCGGCTTGACATTTATTAGTAGGGTTGTTGGATGTCCTCATGAGGGATATCGTGCTGAATTCTGTTCAATTCTCGCATTAAATCGTCAGAACCCCAAGATTATTGGAGGCCTGATGGATACTTTGCCAAATTCTGTCCAATACCAAGATCGTTGAAAGCCCCAGCCCTTAATCCTGCAAACATTATCGATGTGGAAGATATCCGGCGACCTTGGTAGCCGATGTAGGCACGAGGTGGAGCAGCAGGAACTCTGGCCGTGTGCGGGCTGGTTATCTTGCTGAAATGTAAGCCATGAAGGCAGTAAAATGGAACGTAGAATATCGTCAACGTACCGCTGTGCTGTAAGGGTGCTGCGATTGACAACCAAAGGTGTTCTACTATGAAAAGAAACTATCCCCAGACCATCACTTTGGTTGTCGGGCCATATGGCCGGTGACAGTCAGGTTGGTATCCCACCGCCGTGCCGGGCCGTCTCTACGCACGTCGTCGGCATGGAATCTTACTGACAGAAGCAGAATTGTCTCAGTGATGAGTCCAGCGTCGAATTGGCCCCGATGACCAGCGAAAATGTGTCTGGAGACGCCTTGGGCACGATTGTAGCCCTCCATACGGTTTAACAATCAGGAACGATGCTCTGGGGTGCCATTGTTTTGCGTAGCAGGACCTCTTTATCTGTCGTCCGCTGCATCGTTACACACGGGGATACGTCGACGATATTTACTCCTCGTTCTGTCGCCCTTCGTGTCAAGCAATCGTGACTCTCATTTCAGCGAAATAATGCCCGCCCGCTCTCGGCGATCTCTTCTACTGCTTGTCTTCTTGCTTTCCAGACCCTGTTGTCCCCAGAAATATCGCCTCTTTCCAATTTAGAATGTATAGAGCGACTGAATTTTCTCATTGTGAGAATATTGAAGGGCGATCTGTTTTAATTGTTAGAAACCATTCAAAAGCACAAAATATTTTTATTCAAGACATCCGGTTTCAACAGTCTTAGCTGTCGTCTTCATGTCTTAAACATTTTTGTAAGACCTCAAGCTGGCAGCTAACACTGTTGAAACCGGACGTCTTGAATAAAAAATATTTTGTGCAATCTTGACTTTTGAATGGTTTATAACAAGGTTTGGAACATTGTGGGCAGCGTCCTCCAACCATCTCGAGATTTTGACGATCTAACGTGCCAATTGGACATAATTTGGCCCAATATCCCTCAGGTGGACATACAACTCTACGAAACAATGGCAAGCGAAATAACTGCTTGCATAAGAGCCAGAGGGGGACTAACGTGTTATTGAATATCTCAGTTTGTGAAGCTCTTTTCTTTGAATAAATCATCCAGTTTTTCTGGAGTTGGAATAATTTATTTGTCTGTAGAAGTACAACTACCAATTTCCTCCCCATTCGGATAATTCCTTCGTGGTGTGACTTTATTTTCCTTTTTTTTCTTATTTCTGTTCTCTTTTAAGTGTATCATCGAAAAACCTCCGCACATACCAAGAGCAGATAATTGCGAAGACTGTTGTACCGTCAGCTCAACACTTCATGCATCGAAGTTTCTGGCACAAAAATGATAAACACAGCAATGGAAAGAAATATGAGGATCTGTTGGATGACGACACTTTCATTTTAGGAATAGTAATTGTAACGCCTCTTTTGTTAATGGAAGCAAGATACAAGCAAAACTTAGAAATGTTATAAGAATTTTTCTACGTGGAATAATCTTCCGTGCGTTTGGCTGGTTCAAATGGGTCTGAGCACTACGGGACATAACATCTGAGGTCATCAGTCCCCTAGAACTTAGAACTATTTAAACCTAACTAAACTAAAGCCATCAGACACATCCATGCCCGAGGCAGGATTCGAACCTGCGACCGTAGCGGTCGCGCCGTTCCAGACTGAAGCGCCTATAACCGCTCGGCCACACCGGCCGGCTTTCGTGCGTTTAAAATGGTAAAATAATCTTCGAAAGTTTTAGAAAAAAGGTATGACACCTGTAAGAAAAGACGGACTTTGTACGCTATGCGCAAAATCAAGACGGAAAATAACAATGGAAGAACAAGAAACGGAAATGGGTATAAGACAGGGATGCAGTTTTACAGCCCTGCCGATCAATTTGTACATCAAAGAAGCAAAGTTGGAAAAAATTTGTGTTTAGGAGTCGGATTTAAATTCAGGATGAAAGAATATCAACGATAAGATTCGTTGACGACATTGAAACTACCAAAGAAAGTGAAAAAGAAATAAAGGACCTGATGAATACAAAATATGGTTTGAAAGTAAACTAAATAAGACGAAAGTTATGAAGGGCAGATGAAATAAGATAAACGGTAAACTTAACAGTAAAACAGCTTCCGAGAAATAGATGATGTCAAAAAGTTATGCTAACTTGGAAGCAAAATAACGCATGATGAATGAAGCAAGGACATGAGATTCTGTCTAGAACAGGGGAATGGGTCATTCCTGGCCAAAAGATGTCTCTTAACAGAAAATATTGGCTTTCATTTGAGCAAGAAATATTTGAGAATGGAATTTGAGAATGGTTGTATGGAGCAAAGACACTTGGTAAACGCGGTCTGCCAATCCACTAAAGAGATGTGCAACATGGCTTCAATAAAACGAGAAAACTGAGTTCCTGGTATAATGAAAGGAGAAGAAAGTAACCTAAATTAAAATTACTCAGTCACATGCCGTACTCTGAGGTGCGAAAGGCATCTTTGATCATCCAGCCACTTACACTGATCATCCAGAACAGTTTGACCAACTACCTAATAGCTGACAAGTCCAATACTGGGACTATTCGTCGTGGCATGGAAGCAATGAGGCCTTGGTATGTCTCGGGAGGGAGTTGGTACCACATCCGCATACATGTCACCTAGGTCCATAAGTGACGGGGAAAGGGACCATGTGCTCTGACGCCACGTTCAATCACATCCCAGGTGTGTTCGATCGGGTTCAGATCTGGCGAGTTGGGGGACCAGCATATGAATAGGAACTCCCTGCTGTGTTCATTGAACCACAATATCACACACATGGCCTTCTGACACGGCGCATTATCTTATTGAAAAATGTCACTACCATCGGGAAACATGATCGTCATGAAGGGGTGTACGTGGTCTGTAACCAGTGTACGATAAATCTTGACCGTCATAGTGCCTTGCGTGAGCTCCACTGCACTCATGGATGCCCACGTGAATGTTTCCCAGACCATAACCGAGCCGCCACCAGTTTGTCTCCATCACGCATTACAGGGGTCAAGGAGCTATTCACCTGGAAGAAGACGGATTTGCGCCCTCCCACTGGCATAATGAAGAAGGTATCACGATTCATCAGACCATGGAACGCTGTGCCATTGCCGCAACGTCCAGTGTCGATGGTTAAGTGCCCATTTCAGTTGTAGTTCCCAATGTCGTGGTGTTAAATTTGTCTCACGCATGGGTCTTCGGCTATGTGTTCGGTGCACTGTTTGTTCAGACACACCTCTGCTCTCCCCAGCATTAAAGTCTGGTGTCAGTTCTGCCATAGTTCGTCGCCTGTCCTGGTTTACCAGCCTGCCCAGCTTACGACGTCCACCTGTAACGAGGGGTGGACGCCCAACCCCACGACGTCTGAACGGGGTGTCACCTTAGTTTCGCCACATCTGGAAGACACTCACCGTAGCATTTCTCGAACACCCGAAAAGTCGTGCAGTTTCTGAAATGCTCGTGGCGAGCCCTTGTTCACACTCAGATACATACAACGCGATGCCCAATCTACATGCAGACAGCACGCTCACTGATAACACGTGGACGGTGAGTATGCCTAAGTAGCAGTCATTCCTCGCCTGGTCAAGCTGCGATCGCCTGGTCGGGTTATATCGATAGTAAGTCGGTAATAATTTTCTTGGTGATCAGCGTACCTTAATGAAGTGATTCGTCTCGACATTGATGTAGACTATATCGAAGAATAGGACTGACTCCCAGACAATGTGCTTCTTCAATGTTGAACAAATACAACGCTGATAGTTAACTAAAAACAAAACGTGACAACGTTTGAGGACGCTTTGCCTACTTTGAGCGCCTGATGGCTATGGATGAATGTCAGTATAATACCCCGAGACCAATCAGCAGACTACGATGCTTTTGTCTTCTCTGGGGGGTGATATTATGTTCTATTTTTCACATTACACGACATAGCAATCAATACCTTATCCATTTCATCTTTACGTGAAGAACCAGCAGCAAAGAAGGAATTTCCAGGCCGATTCCTAGGAGTTTTGGTAGCCAAAACAAGGAATTGTTCGCACAGTTTAGCAGCTTTTTATTTTTATTATTTTTTTTAATAAGAGGTGGAGCCCCTCCACGCCCATACCAGCATGATGACCAAACAAAAGGTCTACTGCCCTCTCTACATAAGGGTTAATTTTCAATACAGTGAGGTCTCGCAGGATGTGGGTACTGCGATGTTTGCGTACGTCTGGTTATGGTTAACCATTAATACGCGATCATCTGGAGATAGATTGGGTCGAAAGTCGAACAAAGGGTAGCGGTTTGAAGGGTAGAGGGGGGGGGGGAGGGGGGGGGGGGAAAGTGCCAAGGCAAGAGCCAAGGGGAAAAACCTCTACGATAGCTGGGTCGGGTTGTAAGAGCAGTAGCCTGCCTGCGACGCCTTTGACGTTGTGCGATGCTGTTACTCGGCTGCTGCCGCTGGGTGCCGGTGTGGATTTCTTGGTCAGCGTCAGTATACCTATAACAGTTAGGTTTATCATCGTTTTATGTCCGATAGGTCATCTATCAGATTCACAGTGTAGGGTAACGTTGGCGATTCGTTTGTGCGTCAGTGTGCGAGCTTGTCGGTCTCCCTGCTGTAGCATGTTGGTCGGTTTTAATAGCAGCTGCCATATCAAGTCGACTTTGTTTATACGTAGGGGCTTGTCGACATTTGTCGCTTGTTGGTGTATGTTAACTTGCCATACGTGGTTATGCCCTAGGTAGTAGCTACCTGGTCACTTTCTGCAGCGATTATATACAGAAGGAAAAAATCCTGGATCGACTGTATCACCTTCCATGAAGATATTACGGATTTTTAACTACCCATCGTACTGTTGGCAGAGCTGACAAACCTCAGTTATTGTCACCTTCTGTAAAAACCATGGTTGGCTCTAAAATCGAATCAATTTTTCGCCCAGTATGCCGCTCTAAACTTCACCCTGAACCGACTCATGTAACGTTGACACCTGAGATATCGTGTGGACTTACCAATGGTATATGTAGAAACCGAAACAGTTCAGAAAATGTTTCTTTCGCCTCCTTTACAAATGCAGCCATTTGTACATTGACTAGTGTGATGGTAGAGCTTACAGATAGTTGTGGCATACTAGACAAATGATAAAGTCGACCGTCTGGACTGCTTTGGACATAATTATCAACTTTTGTTAATATAGCATTTCAACACAATAGCACATGACCAACCCTTGCTGAGAATGACGATGGTTTGTCACTAAAGGAGAAGCGCCGTTTCCTCTGTCATAAGTTACTGGCTTAACATGCTCTCGACCACAACGACTTTCTTTTTTCCTTGGTCCATACTGGGATTCATCCCATCACACAGTACTGCAGTTGTTTGCCATTCATAACTGACAAGTATATACAGAATTTGGCGAAGCGTTCAAGTTGTCGACGCTGGTTGACTGAATCTATCATGGAGTCAGAACCAGTGAGAAACAGAGTAGAGCTGTAATTTCCGGGAACACTACATCTCATGAACTCGTAAAAACTTTCTTGATCTGGTGAACAGTGAATATTGTCAGCAGTAATAAATCTAACTTCAGCAGCGTCAGTGTAGTAGAAATATTTGTAAATTAATAATAATAATAAAAACCCAAATTTTATATTCAGGCTGTCGTTAAAATTGATTCTTTGCCAGGTGCACCAAACTGGCGTGTGTACTATAAGTTGGAAATATTTAAGAAATGGCGTGTGCAGGACTTGAAATTAGAGACGAGCACTTCTACGTGGTGAGTACTGTGTGAGTCTCAATCTGTGTATGAGACAAAGGATAAAGAGAAGTACTCATCCAAGGTATCAGTTGAGGACTCGCGTGTGTGACGAATATGATCTTAATATTACGTTGCGTGTTATGTTTCCGTGTGACGCTTGATTCAAACTCTAAAACTCTGAGAGAGAAGCAAGGTGAGTCGTCCGTCTATCCAGCAACGCCACCTGGCTTGAATTGCACAGGAAGACGTGCATATATCCTCCAGAGTTCATAGTAGGAAAGAAAAGTTACGAAGTGGGGCAGTGTCGTGTGAAACTGGGATGAATACTAATTGAAGTGGAGAAACTGAAAGTAAAGTGATTCTAACTTTGTGACTATTCTTTGTGATTGTATTCTATGTTGCCAGTGTGATGTATTTCACGTAATTATGTGTGGTTTGCTTGGGAGAGTAGCAAGACAGGTTCAGAGGCAGTGGGTTATGCATGTTCCTTTTTGTTCCGCTCGGTCTAGAGGAAATTTTCGTGATGATGAGTGTGCGAGTCGAAGTGTGAGATATAGCAAAAGATCCGCCATCCTATCCAGAAAGTGCACTGTAGCGTTAGATCATTACGAAACCATAAGATAGAGAATCACCAACGTAAAGACATGCCCACTGGGCGGAGATTCTCATGCGTAATTGTTGTATAAAATGTAATAGTGTGTTTAGGTTATCTTTGAACCATAATAGAATTTATCGGAATAAAAAAATATAGTGAAAAGAAAAAGATTGGTGGCCTTGTTCTTCGAATAGTGTGTAGTCACGATATCCAGAATTTATAATGTGTGCGCCATTTATATTCAATGCGATGGCCACGTGTTGATCAAAGCCGTTGGGTAAGAAAGAAAATGTGGTATTGCCAATGCATAGTGAACAATCAGTGTTGTGTAAATTACTAATAGTCAGAAGTGCGTTATCCGTTTCCGTTGCGTAATATTCAAACAGGGGAATAATTTGTAGATTAATTGTGAGTACTAGAGCTCATAATCATTGATGTTACTCGATAAATAAGAATTAATCCAATCGCTTGGCAGACCACTCATCTTGCAGGCCTGACTGCTCGATGCCACAGTATGAGCAAAGCATGTGGGTGCCTCTCAACAGAATTTCATGAACACGGAAGCAGAGTGAGTATAAAAGTGACTGCGGGTAGTCTCCCAGGAAGATGGCTTAGAAGCAACTTGTCGGCAGTAAACGGTGGGCTGGTGGAAGTTTATGTGGGCCACAACAAGTTGGTGGGAACTGGAGCAGCCGCCCTCACGCGACTATTGGCGGCTGCAACACACAGGGCTCGGTGCGTGTTAGCCGCCAAGCTCACTTGACAAGAAAACGTTTGGTTACGAATCTTCTTTAGCCCTCTGTTACTACCTTACAGCATGATACGTTTTGCTGTGGTGTCTGCAAGATAAATGGGACTCTTCTGACTATAGAATCTCTGGCTCCCGCTGCTTCCCGACAGTGTGTCTGATATACGCGATGTAATCTCACATTTTCATGTTAACTGCTAACGAGAACACTTTCAGTATCTTCTCCAGTGAACTCTTTGGCACAGTTGTTAAGATTCTCCCATTCAGTAGTGGGATTCCGAAATCCCTGGCGACCATCCCGATACAGGATTTCCAAAGTGTCCTTAAATTATTACCGTCCTTCCCTCCTTTTACTTATGTTTCGAAACTTGTCATACTAATCACAAAAGCGAAAAAAAATGTTGCGACAGAAATTTAAACAGTAGATTATTTTGCTACTGATAGTACTATTTTTACAATCAGTTGGTAAGTGGGTATACTGCTGTTAACACATGTAGGTTTCTTGACTTAATCTAGTGTTTATAGTATTGATAATTGTTATTTGTAAATTATATCAGTCAGATACAGGACGACTTACCGTTAGTTATTGCTGTAATGATAAATGGATGTAAAGTTTTGATGATGATACATGCCCGTCGGTGAAATAGCACAAAAAAATTAGAATTAACGTACATATTCCTGTCAAAAGTTGCACATTAAGTGAAGTAATAGTGTTCTTAAATAATTATCGTCCTTCCTTCCTTTTACTAATTTTCGAAACTTGTCATGCTAATCACAAAAGCGAATAAAAATGTTGCGACAGAAATTTAAATAATAGATTATTTTGCTATTGATAGTACTATTCTTACAATCAGGTGGTAAGTGGGTATACTGCTATTAACACATTTAGGTTTCTTGACTTAATCTAGTTTTATAATAATAATAATTGTTCTTTCAAATAAATTATATCAGACAGTTACAGGAAGACTTACAGTTAATTATTGCTGTCATGATAAATGGATGTACAATTTGGATGATGATACATGCCCGTTGGTGGAACGGCACAAAAAATTTAGAATTAACGTAAATATTACTGTCAAAAGTTGCACAGTAAGTGAAGTCATCGTGCCGTAAAAACATCAGATAGGCCTTTGTGCTTTCAAGCATTATAACGAAACGAACACTGTCATCCCGAGTTCAGAGTGAGTAACTTAGATTCCTGTATCATTTCGATTACGTGGGTGCTCTGCTGGTTTACTTTTATTGTTTTTTAACTATAGACAATTTATGGAACTATTATCAGTATCCGCTCATAGCCTACATTCACTCCTTTTCCTTCAGTCTTTTTCACATGCAGATAATTTCGGCACGTGTGACACCCATTCTTCTTTGCAATATTACCAGTGATAAACCATTCTTCCCCTTTTCTTATCGGTGAAAGTGGACTGAAACGATGGTATGGCACTGCTGGCCGAGAGTCCCCACATAGGGAAGTTCGACAGACGAGTTGAAAGTCTTTTCAGCTGACGCCACATTGCGCGACTTGCGTGTCGATGACGATGAAATAATGAGGACAGCACAACATTCACTTCCCGAGCGGAGAAAATCTCCGACCCGGCCGGGCATCGAACTTGGGCCCGTTGCATGGCAATCAGTCGCGCTGACCACTCAGTTCAAACGGCACGCTTCTTAGCGACATTTCTTTATTTTAAACGTGGAAGTTGAGTACTCTTATAATGGTCGGACAACGTAAAATGAACACTCGCTGAATACTGTGCAGGACCACAACTTTTTCCAGAAACATAAAGCCGTCAACGTGGTTCTGTCATGGGAACAAAGTGGAACAAAGTTCTTGACTCGCGAGAAGTCTGATACTGTAGAGATATTTCCAGTTGATTTCTGTCAAAAGAAACACAATGATTCGGCTTTTGCAAATTACGGAAACCGCGTCATTTCATCCTCGTGCTCCTCAAACCAGTCGAGGACATGGACTTAAGTGTAAGAATACGTTTCAGCATCTCAGATGCCTTCTGAACGATAATACTCACCATTTCCTTGGATTTTGACAAGCAACACGCACCTCCTTGATCGCACCAAATGGCAAAAGCATCACGGATGTCAGTCTTTGTTGACTGGGTAGGGATTATTAGAGCCCGAAGATCCTGAACTGTGGACTGGTAAATGTCGCGGCCTCTGGTCATGCATCAGAGACCACGGTGCCCAGATGGTTATTATGGTACAGACCACTATAAAAAACCTTAACTTCAATTTGTGCTACATGCACTAGAGACACATGTCTGCTGAAAGACTACTGGTGGGCAACGCCTATCCAGATAAGTGGGGCTCTGCCTGAACAAACGTATAATTTCCTACCTCATGGAATGTTTATGGTTCTAACTCATTTATACACGTACCTAAGGGTTTTGATGTGCCTTTTGTCATTAATTACATCCAAACAGCTGAATTCATGTAAGTAGTCAACCAAGAAGTCTTCGAAAGCTACCTGAAATATTGTTACTAACAGCTCATTTACTACAGAGAACGATTTATGTGTTATTACTACAGAAGAAGGAAGATCATTAGAAAAGCTGTCGACTTCTATACAGCTACAGAGGCAACTGTGGGTCATCAAAACCAATTAATAATCTGTGAAATGATACACTTCTAACGATAATATAGAGGTAATCAATCACAGAAACACAACTCACCAGGACAAAATAGTTCCGGAACTGCAGTGGATGGATGAAGGTGCTATTGAAGTTAAATGTGTTATGAAAGCAGTAAACGGTGAAAGAATTTATCCTGACATGCAATCTACGTGGGGCGTTCGATAATTGACGCAACACATTTTTCTCTGGTAATTTCGGTTGAAAAGATGCGGAATTTGTTATGGGACATAGTAGAAAGTAGAGGGAATAGCGGGGCGTCGCCCCAAAGTACCATTAGCCAAGATGGTGTCGATGACGTCATCCAAGATAACAGCCACGTCGTCATCTGATGACGTCATCAAAGATGGCGGCTTTTGTCATGAATTTCGAATTTTAGCGGGAAGTTTGAATTTTGGCCAGAAGATAGGTCAATTGGGCTACCTCCACTAATCTAACCCCTTCCCTTCCCCCCAGAAAATGGTGGGATGTTCAAATTCTATCAGGACAATGCAACACACCTCTACTAACCTAAGAAAGTGGTAGGAAGATAGGTCACTCGGGCTACCTCCGTTAACCTGTCATCTGACCGCCACCTCTTCCTGGGAACTGCTGGGAAGTTTGAATTTAGGCAGTAAAGAAAGGTCACTTGTGCTACCTCTACTAAACTAAGAAAATGGCAGGTAGGAAACGGCACTTGGACTACCTCCACTAATCTAAGTCATCCGACCGCCACCTCATTTTAGGAAATGGCGGGAAGAGAATCCGACCTATGCTGGACATAAGTCTTTATTTCGCATGCACTATTAAAACAAGTAAAGGCAGTACCACCATCAAGATTAGCCGCCATGGGGTCCGAAGTCCAGCTGACCTAGTACACAGTACTACCACAAGAGGGTGCAGTCATCTGTTCTGTGACATAATCCAAGATGGCGGCCTAGGGTGGGGAGACATGGCAGGAAACAGTGTTGTCACCATGGGACCCAGAGTCCCATTGACCTAGTACACAGTACTGCCACCAGAGGGTGCTGTTGTCCATCCCGTGATGTAATCCACGATGGCAGGGGAAAATGGCAGGTAACAGCATGGTCGCCATGGGGTCTGGACTCCAACTGACCTAGTACACAGTACTGCGACCAGAGGGCACTATCGTCTGTTCCTTGATGTAGTCCAAGGTGGAGGGGGAAATGGCAGGAAACAGTATGGTCGCCATGGGGTCTAGACTCCAACTGACCTAGTATACAGTACTGCCAACAGTGGGCAGTGACATCCATTCTGTGATGTAATCCAAGATGGTGGGGGAAATGGCAGGAAACAATGTGGTCACCATGGGGTCTGGAGTCCAACTAACCTAGTACACAGTACTGCCACCAGAGGGTGCTGTCATCTGTTCCATGACATAACCTAAGATGGCCGTCTGGAGGGGAAAATTACGCAGCCTGTGCAGGGCTGCTGGAGACAGGAAGGAGTGTACTTCATTTTTTTTGGAACAATTTATTTGTGGATGGATTTTAGGTAGTATGTTTATCACACTGATATAAAACACACATTCTTAAATGCTTGGGTTCAAGCCACCCAGCCTACAGACCTGTAAACTACTCATTTCCGAAATAATGCTCTCTGACACGTAAACAACTCCTAAATTACTGAAATAATTTTAGTAAACAGCACACAGACATGCAAACCCCTCCTAAATAATGCAATACATTGATGTGCAGACACTAAATCAACTCATAAACTGTCCAATTAACGCATAGCACAGCCCACAGACCTGCTCGGAAAATAAAGCAACAGACATTCAAGCAATGTGCACAGGCACCACCCGCCGCTCCCTGTCCACCGGATCACACAGGATGCTACCGCATCACCTTCTGGATGCACTGGCAGCCCCTGCGAAGTGATGTGGCTGACAGCTGCCAAGCCACACATAGGTGCCAGTTTGGGTCCCTTTCATACTTGACACATAAGAAATTCCTCTTCAAATACATCATCACCTAGGCACCATTGATAATACGATCAGACAAGTGCGAATAACTGTTTTCTGAGTGCAGACGCTCTAAGTTCGCATGCCTTTCGACGCCCCTGCGGGCTGCCTCGCCAGATGCAAGTCAGTGCGAGCCATCAGTCTCATGCCACTGCTGCCTACAGCGAGCAGGTGAACATTGAGTCTTTTTTTATGTATACATTTAGAGTTTTTCGAGTGTTATACTGACTTCACAGAACTCCAAGGCATGCTCGCTCTTGTCCTATACATGAGACGCCTCTGGACAGCATCTGTTTTTACTATTGCTGATGCAATACCTGCAGATACTGACATGACAGAATAGCATAGGGTGCATTGTTCCTAGGGATCCTAATTGGACATGCTAGCTGTGTCGAACCGTGCACATGTATCCAACTTGCCCAATGCATTGTGTGAAATGTTCATCCTGATATCAGTATATGTCACATTCCCATTAAAGTTCTCGCCGTTAAAAACCCGTGCACACACGGGAAAACACCATCAATCAGAAAAGGATTCTTGTTGATTGGAAAGAGAGCACTCTCTAACCACAGATGGGGGGAAGCAAACATCCGTCTTACAGAAGAGAAAAAAATAGCCGGAATTTTCGGTATCCTACAGCTGCAGGTTGGAGATGTCCTAATGCCACAGGTGCGGATGAGTGACGGCATCCCCACCAGAGATCGATGGTCTGCCTCAAATTTTCTTTGAACACTTGCTGCCTCTGAACTTTCCATACGTCTTTTGCCTCTATCTTGTACCAAACAGTTTGTAGATGCTCCTACGTTCCAGCACAAAGGATGTCTTGTGAATGGATAGAGCATTATGATTGTATTTTGTACAGATCACCATATTGCACCGACAATTAAACCCTGCAAAGTGGTCTGCATATCGTCAAATACGGTAAGACCCTAACTCAATCACTTCATACCGTGTCGATGTAGTAAAAATACAATTGGTATCCTGCACCATACAAAATCAGCCCTTTTACATCATTCATACATATTCCGTAAAGACAAGCACCACTAGATATTTCCCTGCGAAGTCGGCGGGTGGCCAGAACACCCTCAGTGGACCTAAGTCACTGTCAGAACTGTTATACAAATTCAGACTCGGTCCCCCTCGGTACAAACGCGTTATTGTTTCTGGTGTGGACCTGCTTGCTTTCTTTTCTACAACCATCTCCAGATTCTGCGATTACAAGGACACATGTATTTTGGCGTGGTTTGCCATAATATTATACCATTTTGGTGGTATAATATCAAGCACACCGCAGGATCCTACCGATCACTTGTGAAACATAATTCTGAATATATACACTGGAGATTATTTCTCTACAAACCCGAAACTTTAGCTAGGTGGGGCGTGCTGTAAACCACTCAATAACTACAAACTTGTCACGCCTGCGAAGACATTTACGCGGAAACTCGAAAAAATACAGAAAACTGATATTTCCACTCGCGAATACCGATGTCGGTGACGTAGGAGATTCCAAATCATCCCTATAATTTACGAGGTCATCTAAGGTGTTTCTAACTTTCTAGAGAACCGTCAAACGTGTCTTCCACATGCTCGATGCACACATCACAATCGATCATCTTTCAACTAAATAAAGGAGCGAAATGTGCAGAAGCAGTCAACCAAAGAATTTACATGGGAGGTAATAACTGTCCAGCGATAAACACACCTCCATATTCAATCTCCTCAAATTTCCACGCGATCATGAAAGCTATCCATCACATACTAAGCGTTAGTTCGCTATTCGGTTGTCCAGAGGACAACACAAGTAAGTCACCTATATTCTGACACTCCAACAGGCCTCTCCATCCGGACAGCTCCTACCATTAACGGGAAACGTGAATCATCCCCGCACAGGTCACCAGCGCTGCATGCCAATCCCGCACAGGTAGAACCATCATCCTAAGAAATCGGTCACGTACATTTTATCCCTCTACTTACAACTAAATGTTATGATCCCAGTCTCAGTTGAATGACATTCAACAACGAGCAAAGTATCTGAAATACACCCTGTTGACAGCTGTGGCTCTGGAAATAGAAATATCAGTACCGTTCTTATGACATGACATGCTCTTCCCTTTGATATCACAGTACTCGACGTCAAATCTATACCTTGCTTCCGAACGGACATAGTCATTTCCTTTGCACAAGTCGGAACACAAACACATAGTTTGTAAGTGTGATGCTCAAGGCGAATCTACCAAGGACCTCCTACTACTATGTATAATTCTTTGTCAATAACTGATCGCTGGCGATACGAAATAATACTGACCGAAAATAAACGATGGGTGGACATGTCTCGTAATTTTTTCTTGCAGGTGCTACCACCATGTTTTAGAAAGAGAGGTTTAATCGTCTTACAAACCGCCAAATCTTAAAAAACCCGATCCCAACATGTGCACACAAGTATCCATGTTAAAAGCTATACCTGCTTTATAAATCCATGTACGGCATTACCAACGAATCAAGTGGTTTTTCCAGACAAATACCGAGATGATGATCTTAGGAGTGTATATTATTAGACCAGCAGTCCGCTTACATGTAGCTCACGATGCAACCTCGTCATAAAATCGCTGAATTTTTAAAATGATTCGGCTAAGGAACGTAGTATAAAACCGCTACTTGTAACCCCCTCACGCCGCCGCCACTAGATATATCTCCAGTACTTGTAACGTATTCTGTTTCGATACCATGTCAGAGGTTCTGCGATATATCCACTGAGTTATAGGCGATTACTGATTGAGAAGGATCACAAACAGTAGTAGATGGTGTGCTGTTAAAGGTCGTAAGAAATGTACACTAGCTTTTCAGATCTCCGGTGTTACGCCACATTCGTCAACAGGGGGTATTTCCGATACTTAGCCCATTGTCGAATGTCATTCAACTGAGATCGCGGTCGTAACACTTAGTTGTAAGTACCGGGATAAAATATATATGTGACCGATTTCTTAGGATGATGACTCTGGATGTGTGTGCTTGGCATGCAGCGCCGGTGACCTGTGCGGCGATGATTCACGTTTCCCGTTAACAGTAGAAGCTGTCCGAATGGAGAGGCATGTTGGAATGTAGGAATGTAGATGACTTAACCGTGTTGTCATCTAGACGACCGAATAGGGAACTAGTACTTAGTATGTGTTGAATAGCTTTCGTGATCGCGTGGAAATTCGAGAAGATTGAATATGGAGGTGTGTTTATCGCTGGACCGTTATTCCCTCCCCTGTAAATTGTTTGGTTGACCACTTCTCCACGTTTCGCGCCTTTATTTAGTTAAGAGATGATCGATTGTGATGTGGGCATCAAGCATGTGGAAGACACGTTTGCCGGTTCTCTAGAAAGTGAGGAACACTTCAGATGACCTTTTGAATTATAGGGATGATTTGGAATCCACTACATCACCAACATCGGTATTCACGAGTGGAAATATCAGTTTTCTCTATTTTTTTGAGTTTCCGCGTTAATGCCTTCGCAGACGTGACAAGTTTCTAGTTAGTCAGTGGTTTACTTCACGCCCCACCTAGCTAATGTTTTGGGTTTGTAGAGAAATAATTTCCAGTGTGTATCTTCAGAATTATGTTGCACGAGCGATCGGTAGGATACTGCTGTGTGTTTGATATCGAGAAGTACCGTGAAAGTTGTATAATATTATGGCAAACAATGTGAAACTATATGTGTTCTTGTAAGCGCAGAGTCTGGAGATCGTTGTAGAAAAGAAAGCAAGCATGCAAGCGGTGCCAAACCAAAAACAGTAACTCTTTTGTTGCCGAGGGGGAACGAGCCCGAATTTGTTGAACAGTTCTGAGAGTGTCTGCAGTCCACTGAGGGCGCTCTGGTCACTCGTTTGGGGTGGATGGCAGCTGATATCACAGGGAAATATCTAGTTCTGCTAGGAGTGTATATAGTGCTGTCTGTCTCCTAGGTATATTTACGAATGATGTAAAAGGGCTGATTTTGTATGGTGCAGGATATGAATAGTATGTTTACTACATCAACATGGTACGCAGTGATATATTGCTGGGTTGGAGATCTGTTTTGCGCTCTAATATTGAAGCACCTGTCCTCAGTGGGAGAGCAGCGTAATTGAGTAAGAGTCTTTCCATATTTGACGACCTGCAGGCCACTTCACAGGGTTTACCTGTCGGGGCAATATGGTGTTATGTACTAAATACATAATGCTCTATTCATTCACAAGACATCCCTTGTGCTTGGATGTAGAAGTGTCTACAAACTAATTCGTACAAGCTGGAGACAAGGTATGTATGGAAAGTTCTGATAAAGCAAGTGTTGAAAGACAAGTTGAAGCAGACTATCCAGCTCTGGCAGGGATGCCGTCACTCATCCGCCACTGTGTCATTAGGACATCTCCAACCTGTAGCTCTAGGATACCGAAAGTTCCGGCCATTTTTTCGCTTCTGTAAGACAGTGCTTTGAATTCCGTTTGTGTAATTGTTCTGAGTCCCCCCTGTCTGTGCATAGAGAGAGAGCTTTGTTTTTATTTTAACTATGGGACTTAACATCTATGGTCATCAGTCCCCTAGAACTTAGAACTACTTAAACCTAACTAACCTAAGGACATCACACAACACCCAGTCATCACGAGGCAGAAAAAATCCCTGACCCCACTGGGAATCGAACCCGGGAACCCGGGCGCGGGAAGCGACAACGCTACCGCACGACCACGAGCTGCGGACAGAGAGTGCTCTCTTTCCAAACAAGAAGAACGCTTTTATGATTAACGGTGTTTTCGTTATTGTGCAGAGGCTTCCAGCCATGACAACTTTAATGTTTCTGAGTTGTATATTGATAGCACGACAAACATTTCATACGATGCGTCAGCCAAGCTGGGTATACGTGCATGGCTAGACGCAGCTCGCATGTCCCATTAGCACCTTGTGCTATTCTGTGATGTCAGTATCTGCTGGTATCGTGTCGGCAAGGGCAAACACACATGCTGTCCAGAGGCATCTCATGTATGGGACCAGCTTGAGTGCCCCAAGGAGTTCTGTGACATCAGTATAACACTCGAAAAACTCTCACTGTATACCCGAAAGTAGACCCAACTTTCACCTTCACGCTGTAGGCAGCAGTGGCATGAGAGCACTGGCTCGCACTGGCTTGCGTCCAGTGCAGCAGCTCATGGCTGTGTCAACTGCGCATGCCCTTGGAGCGTCTGTGCTCTGCAAATAGGTATTCACTCTCATTCTGTTGCATCAGCAGCGGTGCATACTTGATGTATTTTGAGAGAAATTTCTCAGGTGTCCAGTATGAAAGGGATGCTGCTGCATCATGGATGAGGGACCTGAATAGGCACCTGTGTGCAGCCTCGCAGCTGACAGTTGCGTCACTTTGCGGTGGCTGCCAGTGCATCCCAACTTCTGAGAGCATGTGCAGTAGCCTGTTGTTTGGTACAGTGGACAGGAAGTGGCCTGTGCTCGTTGTTTGCGTGTCTGTTGCATTATTTTGTGAGCAGGTCTGTAGGCTGTGCTATGCGTTATTTGGACAGTTTATGAATTGATTTTGTGTCTGGACATCAGTGTACTGCATTATTTAGGATCAGTTTGCATGTCTGTGTGCTGTGTACTGGAATTATTTCAGTAATTTAGGAGTTCTTTGCGTGCCTGAAGAGCATTATTACGGTAATTTACGAGTAGTTTACAGGTCTGTAGGCTGGGTGGTGTGAACCCAAGCATGTCAGAGCTTGTGTTTTCCATCAGTGTGATAAATGTATTATCTAAAATCCATCTCTAAATAAATTGTTCCAAAATAAATAAAGTACAATCCTTTCTGTCTCCAGCAGCCAAGTGCAGGCTGAGTCACTTTCCTCCAGATGGCAATCTTGGGTTATGTCACGGAACAGATGACAGCGCCATCTGGTGATGGTACTGTGTCCTATGTCAGTTGGTCTCCGGACCCCATGGCGACAACACTGTTTCCTGCCATTTCCCCTGCCATCTTGGAATACATAATAGAATGGACGACAGTGCCCTCTGGTGGCAGTACTGTGTAGTAGGTCAGTTGGACTCTGGACCCCATATCGACCACACTGTTTCCTGCCATTTCCTCCCACCCCAGACAGCCATCATGGATTACATCATGGAATAAATGACAGCATACACTGGTGGCAGTACTGTGTACTAGGTCAATTGGACTCCAGACCCCATGGTGACTACACTTGATGATGGTACTACCTCTAATTGTTCATATAAATAGTACTTGAAAAATAAAGACTTATGTCCAGTACAGTTTGAGTGCTCTTCCTGCAATTTCCTACGATGAGGTGGCGGTCGGATGACTTATGTTAGTCCCAAGTGACCTATCGTCCCACCAAAATTCAAACTTCCCGTCAAAAGCCGCTATCTTGGATGACGTCATCGCCGCCATCTTGGATAACTGTAGTTTTGGGTGGTGCCCCCCTTCTGGTCCCCCTACTGTAGAATATTCCCTCTTCAGTACCTGCCTGTAGTTTAATGAAGTTCAGTTAGGTGGCACGGTGACTCCATACTTAGCGTTCAAAGTGGCGTCTGTAACGAAGTTGTCTTTCAAGCAGAGAGCTGTCACTGAGTTTCTTTTGGATTATGAACATAGAATAGCAGATAATCATAGGCGCTTGTAGTATGTCTACGGAGACATGATGGTGAACAAAAGCATAGCGAGTAGTTGGGCGAGATGTCCGTCATCACCAAAAGGTCGCACAAACGAGCCTAATATCTGGCGTGCCGTCTGATTGCACAGGGGCGTGACTTCTGATATGGTGAAAAATGCAGACACTTTCTTTCGATTTGATTGATGGATCATAGCCAGAACCTCGCTGCACAGCTAGACGTCTCTGTTCGTAGTGCCGACACATTAGTCCACCAGCTGGAGTACTAAAACGCGTGCCGGCCAGAGTGGCCGAGCGGTTCTAGGCGCTACAGTCTGGAACCGCGCGACCGCTATGGTCGCAGGCTCGAATCCTGCCTCGGGCATGGTTGTGTGTGATGTCCTTAGGTTAGTTAGGCTTAAGTAGTTCTAAGTTCTCGGGGACTGATGACCTCAGACGTTAAGTCCCATAGTGCTCAGAGCCATTTGAAATAAAACGCGTGTACCTTCTGGGTTCCTTGCCACCTAACGGAAGACCATAAACAGCCTCGAAGGACCATCTCTGCAAAGTTGCCTGCGCGCTAAGGGGCTGATTGTGACAATTTTTTGTCGAACATCGTCAGTTGCGGGAAGCAAAGGTTCATTACTTCTAACAGTAAACTGAACGACAATCCATACAGTGGTGCACGCCATCTCTCCCCAGCAGCCGGCCGGAGTGGCCGAGCAGTTCTAGGTGCTACAGTCTGGAACCGCGCGACCGCTACGGTCGCAGGTTCGAATCCTGCCTTGAGCATGGATGTGTGTGATGTCCTTAGGTTAGTTAGGCTTAAGTAGTTCTACGTTCTAGGGGACTGATGACCTCAGAAGTTAAGTCCCATAGGGCTCAGAGCCTGTTGAACCAGCAGTCTTCCCAACAGCCTTAGCCGGTTAAGTTGTGACGACGATCTTCTGGGTCTCTGATGCCCTCCCTCGTAGTCCAAGGATCAACTATGATGTGTACTGCACTAACCTCAGAAAACTGAAGAAACGACTTCACCGTGTCCATCACCAAGAAAATGCAAATGAACTTCTTCTCCATGACAAGTCAAGGCCTCACACCCAAGGGGTGCTCACAGAACTTAATTGCACTGTTCTCCCTTATCGATCCTACAGAACGAATCCCGCACCTTCGCAATTCTACCTGTTTGGCCGAATGAAGGACGTGGATGATCAGGTTCTTCAAGCAGCACGGCGTTGGCTCCGAGTTCGACCAACAAGTCCTCTCAGTAAGCTGGGTAAGGCAGTCACATTCATCGGAGTTATGTTAAAAACTGTGTTTTGTAGCCAAAGGAGAGGGGAATAATATGATATATTGATATCCTGAATAAAACCAACCTGCTTTTATTACGTATTGCACGCCCCTCTTACGTAACTTACCTGAGTACGTAGCGGTATTTGGGCGTACGTACGTAAAACAACGTAATTGCAACAGTTTTAACAGTCATAATCACAATCAAAGGGTAGGCTGTGTGTGAGAGATACACTCTGTCTGACCACAAAGAAAATACATAATGTGTCGCTCTACACATTTGTGTGAATTTCTTCCAGCTACACCTAATGAAGAATAAAGAATTCCCGGTAGTATTAGGGAAGAAAGGCAGGAAATAGGCGTCACTCAGCGTATCCGATAATCTGAGGCCAGAAAGGAATTTGAGGTCATCCGTTGGTGAAGTTATTCACCTCTACAAAGATGCGGCCTGTATCGAATACTAGGGTCGGCAACCAGATATTATAGCTTATGGAAGCCAGACAACCAGAATCTATAAATTTAACCGCAAACCTGCAGCACAGACCACGGGAAAATTTTCGAGCTTGGTCTAGTATGTCAATTCTGGAGAAACCGTATATTCCCCTAAACCCCTTACGTCTGCAAGTCGGCAAAGTTTTGCTGTCAGTTGCATTATCGCCTTCTTTGTTTATTGCTGACATGTTAGTGACATATTTTGTGGTCTCCTAGACCGCTCCTCGTGAATTACGTACCTTTTTTTTCAGTTTAGTACAAAATGTGCTCGTAGGATCGTGTCAGATTTAACGATCCTAAGTTTGATGAACTCCTTTGTCAGTGGATGGAGGAAGATATCAGTGATATAGATCTCTTTCTTGATCTAGAAAGAGACGGAATAGACGACGATTTTACAACAACCAGTGATCATACAGTAGTTCTGTTAATGGAGTGTCATTCACAGGAAGAGTTTGAGGACAATTGTGATGGGTCCTCTGTTTCTCCAATAACGTACGTAAAGTGTTGGTTAAAATCAAATATGTTCTCCTTGGTGACAAAGAAAACTGTAGACTCCAGCACTGAAAGTAACTTTTGTAGACTTTCTTTATGATCAAGGGCGATTTTCACGTGTAATTAAGAATTTAGCTTTTTGTGAAAGTTTACTTCCTGCAGAGATAGCATAATTTCTCAGAATATAACATTCAGTTCTCTAGCAGTACTTTTACGTGTAGTATTTAAAAATCCGTACAAAACATGTGATTTTTTGTGGTAAAAAGTAAATTACTGCAGTCTTAATTTATCGCAGTAAGGTCAACAATGAGTATTTAGACAACATAGAAGTAATTCTAAAATTAAATGTTATTTATATTAAACATTTCAAATGATTTGTGCCTTAAATCTCGGTTTAAACATGGGGACTCCAGAGACGCCACCTCTTAGTGTACGTTACGGAAAAGTCTTGAGTTAAGGGCCAACAGTAACAAAAATGGCAGTAGAACACGTTTTTGAGAAGAACAATGCACTCCCACGATGGGAAACAATGAGAAACAAATAATATTTGTGATATAACAGTCTTAACTCCGTATCATTTTTATTGTTCGTATGACGTCTGTACCAGGGAAGCGGCAATTACCGCAAGTACGAGTAACTCCGAGACAAACTCCATTCCTCTCGTGAGAAAGTTAGTTGGTTAGCTGGTTTCATGTTTCATGGACCACATTCTGCGTTCTAACGCACGTGATCAGGCTACAAGTGGAAGCACAGGGATGACCAATTTGTATCTGTGTGCAGGAGACACGTGACGCTTCTGCACTACTAGCAAAAGTCCCACAAAAAATGTGTCCTTAGTGAGAAGAGAGATACAGGGTCTACGTGAATCTATACTGCTGTTCAGTGCTTAAGGTCAAACTCTTAGGTGCCAGAACGCACGTCTTCAACCATACCATCAACCCCTGCTTCAATAAATATCACAAATTTCGATTTTTTAAAAATACTTTTGCAAATATTTACAATGAGAAATCAATGTTTACAAAATAATATTCTCAAATTGAGTTTTGTGAGACATATTCTCTTACAATCAAAACACAAGATTTAATAGGGGCTATGTATCTAAATATAACATCATCCTCACCCTCCCTGCCCCCTCCCCCACCCTTTGGCTTCAATAAATATCACAAGTTTCGATTTTTTAAATTTGTGCAAAATTTTACAATAAGAAATCAATGTTTACAAGATACTGTTCTGAAATTAAGGTTTGTGAGATATAATATCTTACAATCAAAACACAACATTTCATAACCAAGTACTACCGCCTGTCGCTTCAGCACTGTCACTTTGCTCCCTAGTTCTGCTGGAGACATATAAGCAGAAGTCAGTGGTCTTCGTAACCGTGACGTCATGTTTTCAACTGCAGCCAGCCGCAACGTTCAGTTCCACTGTAGCTGCTCGGTAAACATGCACAAGGGGTGGAGGTGGGGCGTGGTTAAGAGAGTATACGTGGCACCCTCCTGGATAGTGGGAAAACGGTTTTTATGCATTACAGAACTCTCTCACTTTCTAGCAATGGTTATCAGCGATTATACTGAACTGTACGTTTAGCATTGTTAGCACGCCGGCAAATACTGTTAGTTTATCCATTACTATAAGTATTGGATTTTGATAGTAGCCAATGGAAACCTCGTAACTCCATTTTCTTAAGTTTTTCAGGTGAGACAAAAACGTTTCTTAAAAAATAATACAAAAAGCTACTGAAAGTAGCTACATGTCTAATTGTATAGCAAAAGCCAAGTTATTGACAAATTAGAGTACTTGATTAAGGAATTACGAGTTTTCACATACAGATGGAGTTAACAAGGCTTTCATTGCCTACCATCGACTTTTTTGTCTGCAACTCTGTGAGACGAGAAAATTCCAGAAATGACACCTACTACAAATGCTTATCTACAACCATTCTCCCCATGCGCCATTGGTGAATGGAACAGGGAAGGGGGAATTAATTGGTTTCAGAAGTACCCTCCGCCGCACACCGTCAGTTCGCTTGCGGAGTATTGATGTAGAAGTATATGTTAACGGCAAATTATGGTGGTGGTAAGTTCCTGTGGGACCAAACTGCTGAGGTCATCAGTCCCTATTCTTACACGCTACTTACGACAAGCTAAGCTAACTTACGCTAAGGACAACACACACACATGTCCTAGACCTACGGCTGAATAAAGCTACTACTACAACCATGCCCTCTGACGAGGGGAGCCGCGCGAACCGTGACAAGGCGCCCTGACCGCGATGCTACCACGAGCGCCGGCAAATTTTGACGACCACAAGCGTCAGCAGGGGTTTCTCTTTAGACAACGTAACACTAGCCATTCGGTTATGCAACACTGGCTTCATTCGTTTTTAAGTCGCTCTGTTTTCCATAACAATAAGCACGCTGCTGTTCCGCGGATTAAAAGGTGGAAAAAGCTGCTCTTGTCCACCGTGCCGAGTTCCTTTATTGCCTTCTTCGAAGTATTTTTGTCCAGTGTTACGAGGAGTTTCCCCGTCACAGTCTTCTTAACGTAATCAACAATAACGGAACATAACGCTTCTTGGAGCATTGTTTTGTTTCACAGAATGCCATATGTGGTACGGTGTTCACTCCGCTGCGCGTTAGAAGTTTATAACGGATCTTTTACGTTGGGATAAATTTATTATATTTTTTGTTAGATGTTTTCCTTAAATAGCTGAATAAATTGGAATTAGAAATAATTTAATTTAGCAGAGTAGAGAATATAAAGTCAAAGAGATGTTCATTCGGCGGACATTGTCGTAACGTAACGTCATTGCGTTGATCGGTTGTTAAAAAATATGGTTCAGTTGGTTCTGAGTACTAGACTTAACACCTAAGGTCATCAGTCCCCTAGAACTTAGAACTACTCAAACCTAACTAACCTAAGGACATCACACACACCCATGCCAGAGGCAGGATTCGAACCTGCGACCGTAGCAGTCGCGCGGTTCCGGACTGAAGCGCCTGGAACCGCTTGGCCACCGCGGCCGGCCATAATAGTTACGATTCGAAGTTGCGAAAAAAGGGGTTAACGTCAGTGTTAATTTGAATTGTGGGCGACAGGATTAGTTTTGACGGATACATGAAAACGGACGTAACGAAAGTTGTTCGCATATCATCCTTCAACGTGACTTTTTATTTAATTAACGATTGCGAGCTCATTAAAAGCTATTACCTCATGATTAGGATCAATCCCTCTTTCCTCCGAGATAGTGATGACTCATTAACATTTACGTCATAAGAAAAAGGATTATTAATAAAAGTTATGTTAAATGACAATTATGTGTTATTCCGTTAGTGTGGAACCGACTTAATATCTCTGAAATGACATTGATATATAATTTGTGTTAAATACGAAACTGAGATAGGAAGTAAATTGAAATCAATGAACATTTGATACTAAGACTATAGAAGCAGAAGCGCTTAAGGTTTCTCTTCTCTAAAATGACAAAATAGGTACGAACTTTAACTCAATAGTCCACATTATGTATTGCGAAGACATTAGCATTTCATACTTATTTTGACGACACACTTTTGAACAAAGGAACGTTGAGTCTCTGTACGAGTAATAAAATTAAATGTAAAAACATAATTAATAACTGCGAACTCCGCTTTAACAAACTGTATTGCGTGTCGTCATCGGGCAATAACTGCTCAACCCTGGAGACTTGAGTGGTGAAATTAGAAGTCGGGCGTATAAAACAAACTTAAAAATCCATTCAAGCTACAGTGGAGTCGGCACAACACGACGTGGGCAGTTATAGATGGCGCTCAGCGTGGGGCCCGAAAAGGTAAATAAAATTACATAAAATTGACTATTGCAGTGTGAAGTGCGATTATTAGTATTAATTGACTGTGAACAATTAATTGTCCGGATTGAACTGTCTGTTTCACGCACACGATTACGCGCGTGGAACACGGCGATTAATGCCGGAAATCACAACGTCGGATCGACAACTACGAGTGACAGATCGACAGAGGTACGAACCCATGATACGCAAGAGAGCGTACAGATGAGGGAAGAGACATTATTGACATAGTGTGAAATCCGGATTTACCTGAAATCACCGGTTGAAGTAAATATTGGACAGTACCCATTATGCTTCAAAATAACTAATGTTAGTGGTGGGTAAATGAGGTAAGTTCGGAACTTTGTATTTTCTCAAAAGGCTCTGAGCACTATGGGACTTAACATCTATGGTCATCAGTCCCCTAGAACTTAGAACTACTTAAACCTAACTAACCTAAGGACATCACACAACACCCAGTCAACAAGAGGCAGAGAAAATCCCTGACCCCGCCGGGAATCGAACCCGGGAACCCAGGCACGGGAAGCGAGAACGCTACCGCACGACAACGAGCTGCGTACTTGTATTTTCTATTGCACTGTATTATCTTTCTGGTGTTATAGACGATATGTTAACAGATTTGGTTAGGAGGTCCCAAGTGTGATTATTATGCCTAAGGAAGTTTATATGTTAAGGTCTAGAACAGGAGCAAATATTGATCCTGCAATCATGGAAGGGATAAGTGCTGATAATGATAATCATGTTGAGAATTTAGATAATAATGCAGTTGATTATTTGTTAGAAGTAAATGGGACAATGATGACCGAACCTAACCCAGTAGATAAGCACGAAGCATCAGGCAGTGATGTGGTAGAGACCGTAGGAAGAACGGAGGAATCTATTGAACCGAGTGGCAAATTTAGTAGGCCACGCGGTAACGTAAGCCTAGAGATGTTATTTGACTTTCTGCTACAGTCGAAAGATTCAGATCAGAAATTCAAAGAATATACCCTTGAAGCTAATAGACAACGGGATCTTAGAGAACAGGAAGCTAATAGACAACCGGATCTTAGAGAACAGGAAGCTAATAAACAGCGTGAGCTCAGAGAACAGAAATTCAAGGAGGATATTCTTGAAGCTAATAAAAATATCCTTACGGAAGCTATTTATGACTTAGAGGGTAGAATTAAGCAGAAATGAATTTTTTATTTCAAAATTAGAACAGTTAACTATAGGATTAAAAGCATCTGAGGAGAGAATCGATATTTCACAGGATTGTGTTACCACTTTAGAGAGTGAAGTCAAGGAAATGCATGTTGATCAGTCGAAGGTAGTCAAACAGGTCAATCAAATAGCCGAGCGAGTGGAAAACCTACAGATATAGGGACAAGAGTATATTGACGAATACCTTAGTAAGCAATCAAGTAAAATTGAAAATGAGTTTTCTGCTTGGTTAGATAATACAGCTGGGGAAGTCAAAGTGCAAATGCAAGAAGTTATCGAGTCTGCGTGTCAACAGGCAAAACAAAACTCAGCGCAAGGCGACAGCGGTGACGACTTAGAACAACCGAATGCTGAATTTACAGCTGTTAAACATAAAGTAGTCGCTGAATTACCTCTATGGCAGGAACAGGTTGATAGACGAATGTCACTTATAGAGGATGGGTCAGCACAACCTAGAACGTATAACAGAACATAATTTCAGCTCATCAACTTCAAGAATATATCGCAGCCATGTCCATCTTAGTAACACAAAAAGGTTTGCGTTGAAGGCAATCATCAGGCATGCTTATCTTTTAAATGTTACAGTAAGAAAACAAATATAAATATTGAGTAACAATCATAAATTCTATGAAATATAATAAATGGAATGTAATAAATTGATTGTGTCACCTAAAATTTTTAGTTCTTGTGGCCTGACGCGTGTCAAAACCGATAAACTAATTTATATCGAGAATGACAGATTTAGAGTCTCGCCCCCTGCCTCTCTGCCTCCCCACTCCGTCCGCTAAAAAATAAAATTTCTGCAAACGCCTATCGCCTATTGTCCATTATTAACGAATAAAGCATTTTACGATGAATAAAGATGAAGACAATTCGGACTTCCCGAAAAGTTAGTACAAAACACCATGTTATATGGGACATTGAGTTGGATGTTTAGTATGATTTAAATGTCATTTGCGTTGTTCTTACTGAATCGTATTACAGCTGAGACGTTCTAAGTTCATATTAATTATTACAAGTAACCTAAACATTTGAACGCGAACGTCGCCATAACACGTCAAGTACTGCGACGTTCACCGGTTCCGGCAAACAGTAGTTTGTTGCTGCGCCGAATTGTTAGATTTAATACAAGTGTACGATTTTAAATCGCTGTTATCGACTTGTTCCAGTGAGTTCAAAAAAATTTTCCTGTGAGGTGCCGGAACACCGTTCCGGCGCTTTCCAGCAGAAATTAAGCCCTCAGAGATACACCGTCCCCTTCACTTAGAGACTGCCGCTCTGTCAGTGTCTGTGCATAATAAGCAGAGTAAGTGTTCTCTGTATCAGCCCCAACATGAAGTTATGGACGAAGAGGCACTCACTGAACTCATCATGTAGTTCCAATGTCTATTCGTCCGAAGTAGCCGGCCGAAGTGGCCGTGCGGTTCTAAGCGCTGCAGTCTGGAACCGCGGGACCGCTACGGTCGCAGGTTCGAATCCTGCCTCGGGCATTGATGTGTGTGATGTCCTTAGGTTAGTTAGGTTTAACTAGTTCTAGGTTCTAGGGGACTAATGACCTCAGAAGTTGAGTCCCATAGTGCTCATAGCCATTTGAACCATTTAAAATCGTCCGAAGTGAGGATTTAAGCGGAAACAATATGCTGTGGAGCTCATCAACTATACATACCAAGGATTTACCTACATGATAATCCGCACTTGTGAGACTTATCCATGTGATGACCTATAGCTGAGATGTTCCTTACATTGTACACTTTTCACTGCTGAATACGAGCTCGGTTTGGAAAGAATTAACAGAAGTGTAGTAAAAATTAATAATTTACTAATCCACTTCCCCTGTCCCACAATAATTGGTTTCCGTCATACCGGGTGAAGAAAACTCGCCTAATCGGACTTTGCATCGCGATGTCTCGTATACTAGTAACACAAAGATTTCCTTAAGCACTTTTCATTCTATGGACATTTTCGGCAAGAAATGATGATAGCGAACGGCAATTTGACAGTGGTACAATATAGTAGAAAAAGTTTTGTGAAACAGTTACCTTAAATTATGTGACTATGAGAAACAAACCTACCAACAGGGCAGAAATAATGGAAGCATGTAATTCGTGGTAAGAGAAAAAAGGACTTAAGGCAAAATATGTCTTCAAAAATGTATAAAAGAAAAGTTATAGTCTTATTTCTGTGTTAGTGTTAAACAGTTTCACATGATTCGCATAAACCTGTTTCTAATTGCTTTGTAACGACTAATAAATAAGAAGTATCCATCGTGGTGCAGGTACGCGTCATAAACGATTGCCCAACACAAATAGACCGAACAATAACGAACAAAATGAGATAAAAAAGTGGAGCGTCTTTACTTGGTAATCAAAACGTCCTACGTCCCAGTTTCGAAACCCACCACCGTTTACATTTTGATTAACAAGCAACATTAGCGGCCGAAGACTTCCGGCATAAGAAGTCACCCTCATTCTGCCAATGGGTTTGTCGAAGAAGGCGGAGGAGCGGACAGAGGTTCAGGGCACTCTGGTATACTAGGGGTGGGAAACTGCCCCTAAAGGCGGAAGAATCAGAAATGATCAATGGCATGAGGATACAGAAGGCAATGGAAATCACTGCATTAACGACACATAGCGAGTATCCACAGGACATGTAGCCCGTAACTGAAAAAGTGTCATGAAGATCTCTCCATTGGTAAGAGATTCCGGTTCTAGGTGCTTCAGTCCGGAACCGCGCTGCTGCTACGGTCGCAGGTTCGAATCATGCCTCGGGCATGGATGTGTGTGATGTCCTTAGGTCAGTTAGGTTTCAGTAGTTTTAAGTCTAGGGGACTGATGACCTCAGATGTTAAGTCCTATAGTGCTTAGAGCCATTTGATTTGAAGAGATTCCGGAATAATACCCCATTCGGATCTCCGGGAGGAGACTGCTAAGAAGGAGGTGACCACGAAAAAAAAGCTTGTATAATCAGCGGTAATATCAACAGCAGCAAAACTGGTATAACGGCAGTAGGATTCGTTATGAATAGGAAGCTAGGGTAGAGAGTATGTCACTGTGAACAGTTCAGTGATAGGGTTGTTCTTATCAGAATCGACAGCAAACCAGCACCAACAACGATAGTTTAGGTATAAATGTCGAAGTCGCAAACTAAAGATGAAGAGACAGAGAAAGTATATCAGGATATTGAAAGGGTATTGCAGTAAGGAAAGTGAGATGAAAATCTAATAGTCTCGTAATGCAGTAGTCAGGAAAGAAGGAAAGGTTACAGGAGGCTATGAGCTTGGGGGAAGGAATGAGAAGGAAGAAAGACTAATTGAGTTCTGTACTAAGTTTCAACTACTAATAGCGAATACTCTGTTCAAGATTCAAAAGAGGAGAAGGTATACTCGGAAAAGGCTGGGTGATAAGGGAAGGTTTCAATTAGATTACACCATGGTCAGGCAGAGATTCCGAATCAGATACTGGATTGTGAGGCATATCACAATATAGTAGCGATAGAGAGTAGGCTGAAGTTTAAGGCATTAGTCAGGGAGAATCATCAGACAAAGAAGTGGGATACGGAAGTACTAAAGAATGGCGAGATACGCTTGAAGTTCGATAAGGCTATAGATTCAGCAATAAGAAATAACTCAGTAGGCAGTACAGTTGAAGAGGAATGGACATCTCTAAAAAAAGGTCATCACAGAAATTGGAAAGATAAACATAGGTACAAAGAAGATAACTGTGTAGAAACCATGGGTTACAAAAGAAATACTTCATTTGATCGATGAAAGGAGGAAGTACAAAAATGTTCAGGGAAAACTCAGAAATACATAAATACAAGTCGCTGAGGAATGAAATAAACAGAAAGTGCAGGGAAACTAAGACGAAATGGCTGTATAGAAAATGTGAAGAAATCGAAAAAGAAATGATTGTCAGAAGGATAGACACAACATACAGAAAAATCAAAACAACCTTCGATGAAATTAAAACCAGGGGTGGTAACATTGAGAGTGCAATGGGAATCCCACTGTTAAATGCAGGGAGAGAGCGGATGGGTGGAAAGAATACGTTGAAAGCCTCTACCAGGGTGAAGGTTTGTCTGATGTGAGAGAGAAAGAAACGGGAGTCGATTTAGAAGAGATAGGGGATCCAGTATTAGAATCAGAATTTAGAAGAGCTTTGAAGGACTTCAAATAATGCAGAAGAGATAGATAATGTTCCATCAGAATTTCTAAAATCATTCAGGGAAGTGGCAACGAACCGACTATTCGTGTTGGTGTTTAGAAGGTATTAGTCTGGCTACATGCAATCTCACTTCCAGATAAATATCATCCAGACGATTCCGAAGACAGCAAGAGCTGACAGGTTCGAGGATTATCGGACAATGAGCTTAACAGCTCTTGCATCCAATTTGTTGACAAGAATAATATACAGAAGAATGGAAAATGAAATTTTGGATGTGCTAGCTGACGATCAGTTTGAGTTTACAAAAGGTAAAGGCACAAGAGAGGCCATTCTGATGTTGCTGTTGATAATGGAAAAAGAGTTCGACAATGTAAACTGGTGCAAGATGTTCGAAATTATGAGAAAAATAAGGTTAAGCTATAGGGAGAGGCGGGTAATACACAATATATACAAGTGCCAAGAGGGAATAATAAGAGTGGGCGACCAAGAAAGAAGTGCTCAGATTAAAAACGGTGTAAGAAGGAGATGTAGTCTTTCGCCCCTACTGTTCGATCTGTACCTCGAAGAAAAAATAATGGAAATAAGGATAGGTTCAAGAGTGGAATTAAAATTCAAGTTGAAAGGATGTCAATGATACCATTCGCTGATGGTTAGGTTAGGTTGTTTGGGGAAGAAGACCAGACAGCGAGGTCATCGGTCTCATCGGATTAGGGAAGGACGAGGAAGGAAGTCAGCCGTGTCCTTTCAAAGGAACCATCCCGGCATTTGCCTGGAGCGCTACCTAGACAGTAAAATAAGTAATGACGGACGGAGCAAAGAGGACATCGAAAGCAGACTAGCAACAGCAAAATGGGCGTTCCTGGCCAAGAGAAGTCTACTAGTATCAAACATAGGCCTTAATTTGAGGAAGAAATTTCTGAGAATGTACGTCTCGAGAACAGCATTGTGTGGTAGTAAAACATGGAGTATAGGAAAACCGGAACAGAAGAGAATCGAAGAATTTGAGATGTGGTGCTACAGACGATTGCCGAAACTTAGGTGGACTGATAAAGGAAGGAATGATGAGGTTCTGCGCAGAATCGGCGTGGAAAGTAATATATGGAAAACACTGATAAGGAGAAGGAACGGGATGATAGGACATCTGTTAAGACATGAGGGAATGGCTTCCATGGTACTAGAGGAAGCTTCGTCGTTCCTCATGCATTCTCTATGACTTGTTCGCCAGGCACAGAGCTGTAGATGGCAGATACTGTAGAGGAAGAGACAGGTAGGAATACATCCAGCATATAAAAAAAAATATAAAAAAAATAAAAAATAAAATCCATACAATACCGTGAAGAACCATAACAAGTAGACCTTCTTCCACTACTGAGTCTCTACCTCCGGAGTTCTGATCCAACACCCTACCCACAGAACTAAGTTGCCAGTGCTGCTGTTCAGTACATATTATAAGTACACTGCACAACACACGTAAACGATCAGTTCTTTGGAAGGCAGTAGCCGGCCGGAGTGGCCAAGCGGTTCTAGGCGCTACAATCTGGAATCGCGCGACCGCTACGGTCGCAGGTTCGAATCCTGCCTCGGACATGGATGTGTGTGATGTCCTTAGGTTAAGTAGGTTTAAGTAGTTCTAAGTTCTAGGGGACTGATGACCTCAGAAGTTAAGTTCCATAGTGCTCAGAGCCATTTAAACCATTTGAAGGCAGTAATTGTTTCCTACTGTGATGTAAAATTTCGAAATTTCGCTCTGAGTTGCCTAGAACCTTCCTCTGTGACGATGCTAAAGCATGGTGCCCTGACCGAGCGATGTGGCGCAGTGGTTAGCACACTGGATTTGCATTCGGGAGGACGACGGTTCAATCCCGCGTCCGGCCATCCTGATTTAGGTTTCCCGTGATTTCCGTAAATTGCTCCAGGCAAATGCCAGGATGGTTCCTTTGAAAGGGCACGGTTTACTTCCTTCCCCGTCCTTCCCTAATCCGATTAGACATACGACCTAGCTGTCTGGACTTCTCCCCCACAACAACCCAACCCCAACCCATGGTGCCCAGCATAGGCAGGTGGCACTGTGGCATTGGGAGTGTTGCTGAACTGGCGTGGTTTTAGAGGAACCCTTTGCCACTTTATTCACACATATGTCAATGTCGCATGAAGCAGGAGGGTTGAAAAAGTGTAAGCAATCTCTGCTGGTTCAGATGAAGTTCAAATTTCGTCGAAAGGATTTCAACAATCCCTGTAGTTGCCACCCTGTACACCAGAGCAAAAATAGCGTTCACATTGCACACCAAAGGGATGCGATCATATCATTTTCAAGAGGCTGGTGGCCTGTGGAAAGGGTTGAGGGGTTGAGTCGACTGGGGGAGGAGGGGGGGGGGTGTAATCAGTGACAACGGTTGTTATGGTTTCATGGACGCTCTTTATGCCACTCCCTGCGGCCATTTGTCTGAGATGTTTTCCCTTGCCATCCGTAAGAAAACCCCTTCTTCTGACCTTGAGTCCGAAGCTTGTGGTCTTGTGGTAGCGTCCTCGCTTCCCGTGCACGGGTCCCGGGTTCGATTACTGGCGGGGTCAGGGATTTTTCCTGCCTCGAGATGATTGGGTGTTTTTGTGTCATTTTCATCATCATCATTCATCACCATTACGGTCGGAGGAAGGCAATGGCAAACCACGTCCGCTAGGACCTTGCCTAGTACGGCGGTGCGGGTCTCCCGCATCGTCCCCTACTCTCCTCGGAGTATGGGACTTCATCATCATCTGACCTGAAATATGAGTGAAATGTGAATAAGAGGAGGTGTGACGTTGTTCCCATCGTGTGTCACCAGTCCAACAATGAAACTGTAATTGATCCCTCTCGAGTGACGTCAGCAGGCAAACAACCACCGGCAGCGCCAGTCAGCTCGTTCTATGAAAGCTACGTTGGGTTGGGTTGTTTGGGGGAAGAGACCAATCAGCGAGGTCATCGGTCTCATCGGATTAGGGAAGGGCGGGGAAGGAAGTCGGCCGTGCCCTTTCAAAGGAACCATCCCGGCATTTACCTGAAGCGATTTAGGGAAATCACGGAAAACCTAAATCAGGATGGCCGGACGCGGGATTGAACCGTCGTCCTCCCGAATGCGAGTCCAGTGTGCTAGAAAGCAACGTTGCGGACAGGTTTAGATAGTACGTGCTTCCATAAATTATTTTTAACCCTTTACAAATATATTAGAGAAACAAAAATTTAAATACGATCAAACAAATACGTAACTAAAAACAACCCTGCACTAGATGCAAAAATTCAATTCGGTAAACGAAGATACCTGCATTCCGTTAATTTTTAACTGTATTAATCACCTGTTGCAAATGGGAGGAAGTGCATCTTCAATTTTAACATGGTCGAGATGCTGTCCTGCTGTCCACATCACATTCTTCTTTGCTGCGTTTTTCTTGCATGCTTGCAACTGCTTATCTTTATTCAGGTAGTATCTTAGTGCACCAGAGGAAACTCTGCGTTAGTGATTTAGGTCAAAGTTTTAATTAATTTGTCACACTTAGAAATTGTATGTCCATGAAACTCAGAAAATGTAATTTCAAACTGTTTTACTGTGTTCACTCAGACTGTTGTTCGACTCACAAGAACCCATCGTGAAACAGTAGATAACCAGGAATTAGAACTTGTTCCAGTAATTGAGCACGTTACAGTTCGTGATCCCAAAGATTTGTCCGTGGCTCGGTACTTAATGCAAGACAGCTTGCCATGTAGTGTACAATGTCTGTATCAGAATTTTTTTCCTTTATGTCGTGGACTGTTGTCACGAATACTTCTTCTTCCATTAAGAGTGCTATGTCACAACTGTTCGCACACGGAACATTCACTTGGTTTTCCTCTGCCACGTCAATACGGAGTTCAGTGGTAAACAGTTTTATGAATTCGTCATCGTGCGTTTCGGTGTCTGCAGCAACTGTACTACAGATTGAAAAACCGAAGTACTACTTGATAATGGTATGTGGTCTGAATTTCCTTTTAAAACAAGAATCCAAATTCTGTGCTGGACCTCATTGCTGAAGGGTTGTTACAGAAAGCACCAAGACCTCGAATTCTCGAAAAATAATTTTCCAGAAACTCTTGATTTAGTTAGGATGTTAGAATACACCTTTTCTTACTTCTTCAAACAGTGCTAAAAGTGAAGTCATGGGAACGATAAACCCCTTTTGAAACGGCAACAAACACTTTCCGCCGGCCGGAGTGGCAGAGCGGTTCTGGGTGCTACAGTCTGGAACCGCGCGACCGCTACGGTCGCAGGTTCGAATCCTGCCTCGGGCATGGATGTGTGTGATGTCCTTGGGTTAGTTAGGTTTAAGTAGTTCTAAGTTCTAGGGGACTGATAACCTCAGAAGTTAAGTCCCATAGTGCTCAGAGCCATTTGAACCCAAACCCTTTCCGTTTTCATAGCGTATGTCATGTCAAACATCTAGAAATCACCTTGGTGTTCTCTTGGCTTGGAAGATTTAGACCGAAACCACTACACAGAGGCGTGCCATGCTCAAACGGAAAACATCGCACACAACACTGACTAATTCAAAGAAAACACTCTCACGTTCATTTCATAGTACATTTAACAGAGCTTCAGCGGTGTGGCTTGAAAATACACGAGCGGCCATCCTAATATTTTGTCGCACTCTGCGTATGACGCTGATCTGAGCTTCTGATAAGTGGAGCAGGTCACTGTTCCTTGTCACATCAAAATCATAGTAAACTGGTTTCTTCCAATATTTGCATAAACCACGAATCGTCGCAACTAGCTCATTGCTGTGAAGTCCTAAAAACCCAAATACGTACAAGCTTTTCGCGAAACGGCCTTTAAAGTTAGTGAGTTAGCAATATCCTGGGAATTCCATTTAATCCGTCTGTTGGCATGTTACAAACAGCGAATTTATCCCTGAGTGAAACGATTCGACAATACGTTTTCTGCTCTCCTCCTTATCACACTTTCTTTCACATTTGTACTTAATTTTCTCTTTTATAACAACACGCACTGACAGCTTTGACCCTTTTCAGCGCTGCATCACGTTCTTTTAGGGTCAGTTCTAACACTGCATTTTTCTTCTTCAAAACTTCTATATCTTTATTCAGTTTGTTGATTTCTCTGTCCTGAAGTCATAAATCAGTGAGTTCACAGAGGGACACTGTATTTGTTACTTGGTCCATTCTCCTCTTCTTTGGGGATACAGATTCCAAGGGTCCAACTCCTCTCTTTCGCACATCTATTTTTTCATAGCGTAGAGTCCGCTCACGTATAGCCTGCAGGAATAATAAATAAGGTGATTAATTTTTTTGGTTCATGCTCTTTGTTTTATTAATAATATTTGAGGGATAATAACTACGATTGCACGCAAAAAATAAATGCCATTTGAGAAGATTTAAGTTAACGAAATTAACACTGTAATTTAGTTTAATCAGTTCAACAACAAATGGCAGTATATTCAGCTTGCATACGTCGTCGATAGATTCACTGTTGCTTTCAGTTGTACGTACATCTCCACGCCAATTTGGTAAATGCTGTTGGAACTGTATTTGCTTCCAGCTCCTTTTCTGTCAGCACACCAAGAAGCTCTTTCTTTAAATCACGCTCGTAATCTCCGGTAAGAAAATGAATTGAGCAGACTTGTGCATTTTTCACATTGACTGTATCAGCTCGCTTGCAATGAGTTACCCACTCCCTTTATACTGTATGTTTAGGGAATCGATGATAAATTACATCACTAGTTTTACGGTCATAATTTTACAATTCGCAACCTGCATAATTACTCGTATATTTACTCGTCTCTTTCGCTCTCTCGCTACGCCATTACAAAGATTATTTAGCCTCGCGTTCCCTCTTTATTGTACACTCGCTATTCGCACACTGGCGGCCGTCTGCCGGATGACGTCACAGTGCGAAAGGCAGCATGGGAACTTGGCGTCAGAGCCGCCTGGAATGGTCTACCGTCCACGATGGCGTTAGGGAGAATTGTGGTAAAATTTGGTGCCAATGTGACATCATTAACGCACCTTACATCTCACGTGAACTTTTGAGCTCTGGCCGGTTTTTCGCATGTGTCGACACCTTGAAGTTTGAAGTGCCGCCGAACGTAAGAGCGATGTCGCAGGGTGCCGCGCTTTAGTACTATCACAGATGAAGTTAGTAGGCGCCTTGGGCCGAATTTAAAACTTATGTATCGCTGTGGGAGACAATTAGGGGGTTTCGAACATTTTCTCACATAGTGTTCATTAATCTCCGCAAAACTCTTCTGAATCTAATGCCACCGTGTTTCATTCCACACTTACTTACTGAGCGTTACTGTACGATTCACGAACAACGGCCGTTCGCGCAGGTCGAGGCACGGACGGGGATCGTACTGTTGCCGGCTCCAGGCGACAGTTGCTGTACGCGCATCCACGTGCTTTACGTTTGAAGAAAGCGTGCATTACGCAAATTATGTCTCTCGATACCTTATGTAGAATCTGTCACTTACTATCCCCATCAGCGATGACAACTCACAACAAATAGGATAAATATTAACAAAATAGCTCGCTTCGATCACATTTAATGCTAGCATACGCTACGACATTTACGGCTAAGCGCTCAGAACACTACTGGTTGGAGGAGAATGCATAACGTCTGTGTGGAGAGTGAGAATAATCTCAGCCTCCATCAATGGTAATTCGAGCTATAGCTATTTAAGTAAGTAAACGAACCAGTCAAGAACTGTACAGCCTTAGCAAAGGAAGCAAAATGAAACAATTTCCTGTTCGCAGCGGTGAAAGCTTTTAGCTGGCGGTAGCAAAGTAATACCAAATCTTTTTCTGACTGCCATCAGAGAATAGTGTCAGCAGAGTATTCCATATGCAAACAGTCTACGGCAAACAAAATATAAAAAATGTTAAAATGTGTGTGAAATCTTATGGGACTTGTCTGCTAAGGTCATCAGTCCCTAAGCTTACACACTACTTAACTTAAATTATCCTAAGGACAAAGACACACACACCCATGCCCGAGGGAGGACTCGAACCTCCGTCGGTTACGGCAAACAGAGAAACCTGGTAGCAACGGTATACAAGTGTAAGTTATCAATTCACCTCAATGTTCTTGTGCACCTGTTAGATGGCTACGTTTCAGCCTCTCATTCTGTGGTTGCTGTGCTACTAAGCTTAGTAAGAAGCAACGAAACACAACATTTATTTAAATGAATGACACTGCATGAAAGGAAATCTTGTTTTTGTTGTCGTTGATGCTGATGTGATACCAAATACTGGTTTCGTACAGCTTCTACGCTGGTCTATCCTGTTTTAGTCTTCTGCTCTCTGAATAACCACCGCAACCTACACTGATTTAACCGCGCTTGCTATACACTGATCAACCAGAGCGTTACGATCACCGACCTACTATCGACATAAACCTGTCCAGGCGATAGCAGCGTCTCCTGACGAGGAATGACTGCTGGTACCACACATGTACGGTGTATATAGTATCAGTGAGCATGCTGTCCGTGTATAGAAAGGGGAAGGAGCGCGATCTATCTGAGTCTGACGGAAGACAGGTTGTGATGGCCCTGAGGCTCGGTACGAGCATTTCAGAAACTGCGCGACTTGTCGGGTGTTCGAGGAGTGCTGTGGTGAGAGTCTTCAACACGTGGCAGAACCAAGGTGAAACCACGTCCAGATTTCGTGGGGTTGGGCAGCCACCCATCATTACAGATGTCTGACGTTGTAGGCTGGGGAGGTAAAACAGGACGGGTGGCAAACTGTGGCAATGCTGGACAGAGTACAAGTGTGTATGGAAACACAGAGCACTGAACACACCTAACGAGGGCCACCGTATCCGACGACCCACACATGTGCTAATGTTAATACCACGGCATCGGAAACTACAACGGAAATAAGCAGGTGTCCTTCGGCACTGAGCATTGGCGTAGATGCAGAGCGTTCAGTGGTCTGATGAATCCCAGTACCTTCTTCATCAAGGCGATGAGAGGGCACTAATCCATCATCTGCCTGGGAAGCAACTCCTTGACACCTGTACTACAGGAGGGAGACAAGCTGGTGGCGGCTCTATTGTCCTCTGGGGAACATTCACTTGGACATCCATGTGTACAGTGGAGTTCGTACAAGGCACAATGATGGGCAAATAGCATCGAACGATCGTGTATCTGGACGGCAGTGACATTTTTCAACAAGGTAATGCGTCACGTCACAAGACCAGGAGTGTGATTGAGTGGTTCGTGGAACACAGTAGCGAGTTCCAGTTGATGTGGTGACCCTCCAACTTGCCAGATATGAACGCGATAGAACACATCTGGGACGTGTTTGAACGTTGCATCATAGCTCATCACCCCACTCTACGAAATTTACGGGTGTTATGTGACTTGCATGTGCAGATATGGAGCCAACTACCTCCAGCGAGCTACCAAGGCCTCATTGCTTCCATGGCACGACGCACGCTACTGTTATCCTTGACAAGGTAGACATACCGGCTATTAAGTAGATGGTAATAATGTTCTGGTTGATCAGTGCAGATAGAACTGAAGGTCATCAGCGTACATGTGGTATCTGCAGTAGGACAAAACGGGAGATCACTCACATAAAATCATAAGAGTATGAGACCTAATATCGCGCCCTGAGGGACGCCTTTAATTACGTTTCAGAATTTTTCCTTTGTACTCATTTAAGAAAAGTCAGTAACCTTGCAACAGTGCAGTAAGCGAGATTGTAAGAGCATCTCACAACGATGGATTTCTCTTTGAAAAATTAAGAGAAAAGTCAGTAAGTGCTCACAGCACTTAAAATTAATCAATATATTTAGGACCACCATGAAATATTGGTAGTGAGGTCACGCTGGAATAGAATTTTCAAAAGTCTTTTACATCACAACTTGCAATAAAGTAAATTATACTGAAGTTCTTTCATTTCGTAATGATACTTTCAGAAGATAGGTTGCCATGCTGCAACATGTGGATTCAACATTCAACGACGTTTGCGAAAGTGGTTGCTGGTTGTGCTACCTTTCTCACATTTGGGTTCGTGAAACGTCGACTGACACACCAGCCAGAATTACACGCTGAGATAACTGTTCGTAGGTAATGTGGAGTAAATTGTGGTTCCTTTAGTGACTGGTGAGCGGGGGAATGGGAGGGGATGGGGGAGGGAGGAGGGAGAGGAGCGGACGGGTTCGTGGCGAGCGTCTTGCAGCCTCCCTTAATGTAAGCCACAACGACTCCATTATTCGCTGTATGAAGGACTTTTATGAGATCTGGGGGTTGTATAAAGAGGTCCTCCTGAGCCATTAAGCTCAATTCGTCTCCCGGTTGGTCTTCATTTTATAAATCTCATAATCCTTTGTTGCGCTTGCTTTGTCTGAAGGCACGAAATGACTTTCTTGATCTATGGTATCCTTCAGGTGGAAAACTCTTTATCAGTGAATTTATTAATGCCTAAGTGAAGTTTAAGTGACCTCTAAATTTGTGAAAGCGTTTTAGGTTCAAGACATCAACTATTTTCCAGAAAATTTTCAGTTTTTTACACTTTTCAAAAATTAAAGACGTGCTTGTTCTGCTGTTACACCATACGAATACTCGACCTGTTTTTAAGTAAAAGATACACAATCAACAACCTCACGAAATCACTAGAATATAATTCTTTTTATTTATCGTAAGTAACTTTGCCTGAATACACATAGAATAAAGTAAGTTCATTTCCAGCAAACGTTTGGGTAAATACGTAAGGGCCACTGGGAGATGCTGCTGAAATTAAACTTTATTCATCTCCATTGTCGGCCAATCTATCATCATCTGGTAATATCAAATAATTTACAACAACTTCTACGGTATCGTTATAAAAATCATCCCGCTGCACTGAAACTGTTTTGGGCAGTAAAATACATTAATGAAGATTGATATTAGTACACTCTCTATATTCAGGTTCTTTCCTCCTGTGTGGAGCACACTGTGGATAACGAGATCACTGACGGGCCAAATCATTGCGACCACTAACCACAGCGAGATAGGTTGGAGCTTGATGGCGTTGTGGATAGTAAGCAAAGTGTACAGGGAGCTAGACTAGGTTTCTTGCGTCAGTCTCCTGACAGATCTGATGTGGCCTGCCAGAAATTCCTCTTCTAAAACATCTTCTTCATCTGAATAACGCTTGCAACCTACATCCCCAATTACTTCTGGATGTATTCCAATCTCTGTCTTCCTCCACAGTTTTTACCCTCTACAGCTCCTTCTAGTACTGTGAATGCTATTTTGTGATGTCTTAATAGACCTTGTGGTATTGTTTTTTATACTTTTTAGACAGAATTTCCATATGTAATGACACTGTTTTGTTGCGATGACATGAAGAATAATACCACCCCACGGACATCATACAGTTGGCAACAGAATTGCAAGTTTCTGTCTGACACCAATAGCAGCTGTGGCTGGGTTCTGGTGTACCCAATGGTGCGTGCCCACTAAGCCACACTTCCAGCGGCTCGGTACCACAAGCGCCATCTGCCGCTGCAATACAGGACAGGTAGCAGCAGCGACTTTTTTGGCCTACTTAGGCTTGGAGCCACTTCAACGTGTGTTGCTACGCAGATACGTCTAGTTGTGGCTCCAGTACGATCATTTGGGCTTTAGCACAGAGAGACTTGTCGTAGCTGAGATTGATTAAGTGAACTCTATTTCATGTTTCATTATATGTAATCAGTTTGTGTACACTTGGAGAAATACAAGTTAAGTAAATCTTTTATTTATTGTGTTAACTTGTTCTGTAATCATTTCTGCTCCTGTTCAGCTTTCCTACAATGACAGCTGTCACACCACCCCACAGTCTATCCGTTCTTAGCATTGTGTATGAAGTCGTACACAGCACACCTGGCAAAGAGAACTACACGTATGTGTGGCTGTCATCAAGTCTATTTCTTCCTGTTCTGTCGTGTTTTTGCTTCGTTTGTGCTGTTATTGATTGTCTTTTCTGGGAACCCATTGTTTGCCTTACTTGTGCCCCTTATATTCAAGGTTGCACAGTTGCTGCTTTCGCAACCTTCTTACTTTTCTATGTCCTCAATTGTCTTGTTATTTTGCGCATTGTTTAGCTGCTATGGGTGCCAAGACGCAATCATTTGCTGCACTGCCTGCAATGGATCTAACTCAGTTTCTTGAGTTTCAGAGTGAACAAATGGCACAACTGCTTAAAGTGACGAATCGCTTCATGACGCCGCATGTGTCTTCGTACATAACGCCGCACCGAACGGTAGTGCCACCACCTACATCGGCTGTGTATGTGCAGCCAGTTCGTGAGTTTGACAAAGTGAAGGAAGACTGGGCCGAATACCTCGGACAATTCAACATAAACATCGTAGCATATCGCGTACAAGGCACTGACAGGTATTCTTATTTCTTGCCACAGCGGAAGTGACTATCGCTTGTGCAACAAGTTGTTTCCAACATCCTGCTCTGAACTAGCACCATAAGAGGACCTATTACGGGCGCTTACAAAGTGTTATGAGGACAGGGTGCAAGTGGTTGCCAAGAATGTAGTCAGGTTTTTATCGAAAGGGTGGGGAGGAGGTGGGGCGGAGGTATGACTTGTTAAAGAGGACCTTAAAAAGGTTCATCTTTTTGATTTTATTCTGAAAATTCATTTAGTTATTTATTAGATTTATCTACATAATTTGCCTTCAGGAGCCCTTAATGTAAATAGTATTCGTTCCTCTTGTTTATGCGCTTCCACGCAGTGATACTATCGAGGTATCTGCAAATTACTACAAAGGCTATGCCAAACATAAAAGCTTGCTTTGGCAACCCAAATCCGGGTTTCCCTTTCAGAATTACATATCCCTCTGATTCCATCGTGCTTTCGTCCCTGAATCTTGTTTCCTGTTGTGCCAGTACGCCAATCGCAAGTTCTCTCATACTGTCAAGAACTTCATTTAGCTTGCCCACCTTATTCATTGTTTGTATGCTTATGGTTCCTGTTTTGAAAGTCTGTTTCGGTCTGATTTTGTGCCTTTGAGTTAGATTGGGTTTTGAGGTAGTGACAGGTTCGCAGTTTTGTTCCGGACATGATGCAGGTTCCCCAGAATCCGATAACCTGCTTGCGTTGACCTCGGTCAATGAGGGATTAGTCCCCTGGGGTATATTTGTAACTACCACATGCTTCATGACAGCTTCACAAGCCCAAGTTCGGACTTCGCCTACCGCATTTGAAGTAGCGTGGTTACAACTGCGGTGGTTAGCCCCAGAGGATACAATCAGGCCGCCCCACAGGGATCAGTCGCCTTTTGTGCCGCTCCACTGGAGTACAGACGCCTTGATGACCGTTGGGATTCGCCAAATCTTCGTTTGAAATGACTGTCCATCTTCTTCCACCCCTCAAGCCATTGACCTTTTCACGCTACGATTTTGATTGAGAATGATAAGGCAAAAGGATAAGCTTAGGACAGGATAAGATAGGATACAGGATGCTGATAGGTCGTTGTGGGACACACTTTGTTTGGCTCCTCCCCTTTGGCCTGTCCGGGTAGGGCCACCCTTGTGGTAGCTATGCTACGGCCGGCATAGCCCTTCGGATCCAGAGCACGCAAAACACCTCGCCCGCACGGACAGTGCTACGTTAAGGCGGTGTCCCCTGAGGACGCTCTCGTGGTAGCTATGCTACGGCCGGCATAGCCCTTCGGATCCAGAGCACGCAAAACACCTCGCCCGCGCGGACAGTGCTACGTTAAGGCGGTGTCCCTTGAGGACGCTCTCACTTTCTCTTTCTCTCTCTCTCTCTCTCTCTCTCTCTCTCTCTCTCTACATGTGTATATAAGATTTTTCTTTGGCACTATTGGGAACGTTGGGAAGCAACATTGGGAAGAGGTTGACGTGAAAGAGATGATTTTTTTTCTAAACATATCCTTACAACACTATGTATCCAGTTTCTCTTAAAAAAGGTATGGAACACTATATTGGAATCCGATAGAATTTGTGGCTAATATCTGGGATCAAATTATCTTGTTCTAGGGCAGAGAACTATATTTAATGCTGAGCAGTAATTCTAATCAATCATTTAAGTCAATGCAAGCGCTTTTCCCCAATGCTTCATTACGTCATCAAAATGCAAAAACCATGTACTGCGCACAAAAATTCAAGTTTTTAAGAAGAAACATTATTAACCATGAAATGATCAAATTACGGAAGACAAATGTTATCCGATCCCACGATGACAATAGCAATGAGGCAGCTCATACTGAATTCAAATCATTGGCCATTCAACTCAATATACTGTTTCTAACAGTACCTGAAAACACCGGGCCTTGAAATAAACTTTAAGTATCCGGTAACAGAACCCATTTATAATATTGGAAATAAAAAAGTAAACTCTAACTCCAGACTCTTCTCCTTCCTTCTCGCGACCGAAAATTTCTTGGAAAATTATCTTACAACAGAATATTGAACCTAATTTTTGAGAATAATCTTTCAATGGAGCTTAGTTTGTTTTCCATAAAGACTTGTCTGATGTGGAAACTACCTTTGATCTCACGAACTCAGTTATGATAGAACTATGCAATAAAAATTTCTCTGTTGGTCTTTTCTGTGATCTTGCTACTCCTTTGATTGTGTAGATAATAAAACTCCACTCAGGAAATTACATTGGTATGGTTAAAGGCACTCCTCTTGCAAGGATGGCGTCCCATACCGACAACATAAAACATTAACAAATAATAAGACTAAATTAGGATAAGGAAAACATTAAATACGGTGTCTCGCAAGTTTTTTCCGGGTCCTGTTCTTGGCCCACATAAATGTTTTACCTGGGACATCGGAGGGACCTTCTTAAACTGCGATGGTTTCTGATGACAAGAGTACTGATAAAGGTGTCTTACACATTAATACAAAACACAGGAATCAGAACAGGGCTACAACTGCTTCACAGCAAACACCTAAACCCAAATCGTACTAAGACACCTAATACGCAATTAAAAATACATAGAAACGTCAGAAGAGGTATCAGTAGAGAAAAATAATGCTGTCTACTAGATGAAGCTCCCTGTGTAAAGTTTATAAGCATGCAGATGGATAATTTATTGACGTTTACATCGGAATGAGAATAAATTAACCAAAATAGCTTGTTCTGCCTGTACTGCACCTAGATATCTCTCTCACTGAATAGAGCCGCAGACTGGTTTGCTAGCATAATATGAGTCAGTACTGTCTTATGGCATAATATGACGTAAATGTACTGCAGTAGCGATTTTGAGTAAATCTCATCCTAAAATCCCGTAGCGATTACTAAGAACCCAGAGGTTTTTGAACACACACTCTAATACCTACTAAGTTAAGACGAACAGTGCAATTCACGATCGCGGTACAAGAGGTTAATATATATTTTCCTTGTTGTCAAGCATCGTTATTCAGAATATACAGTTTAGTTTCATACTGTAGAGCAAAAGTCGTTAACAGGTAGTAGGCATACCCGATGCAGGAAACTGAAAACGGGATAGTGTGCTACAGTTGTTAACACAAGGCAATCGTCTTCGTAAAAAGAAACGTTCAAATATTTTTCTCGGGTCTTTCTGATTTCCTTATCACTGGGTTCTCCGAAATAACTGCAGGAAAATTTATGGATAACTCGCTAAGCAGGCCACATGTTTTCTTAAATGACCATCAGTTTGCCTTTAAGAAAGGTAAAGGTGTCAGAGAGGCAGTTCTGACGTTGCGCTTTATAGCTGAAATAGGGCACCTCCATGCGAATTGTCTGTCTATAAAATGTGTTCTACAATGTGAAATAGTGCGAAATGTTCGAAATGCTCAAGAAAGTTCGTGTAGTCTGTACGGAAAGACGGGCAATAGTAAACACTGATCAAACTATCGGTATAAAACGGTCCAAGCGATAGCATCGTCACCTGGCAAGGAATGAGTGTTAGTCAGACACATGCACGGTGCATGTAGTATAAGTGAGCGTGCTGTCCGTGTCTACTATGGGGAAGGTGCGCGATGTATCTGAGTTTGACAAGGGGCAGGTTGTGATAGCCCGGCGATGTCAGACATCCTAGGCTTTGCCGACTGATGAAACAGGACAGGTGGCAAACTGCGGCGGAAATAACATCAGACTTTGATGCTAGACAGAGTATAAGTGCGTTTGAATGCACAGTGGACCGAACATTGGGCTTGCGCAGCTGACGACCCATGAATGTGCCAATGTTAACGCCTCGACATCGCAAATTACGACTGAAACAGGCAAGTGACCGTCGGCACAGGATGTTGGTGCAGTGGCAGAGCGTTGCATTATCTGATGAATCCAAATATCTCCTTTATCAAGCCGATGGAAGGGAGCGAATCCGCATCTTCCAGGAGAACAGCTCCTTGACACCTGTACTGCGTCATGGGGATGGTTGTATTATGCTCTGGAGATTATTCATATTGGTATCCATGGGTGCAGTGGAGCTCATGTAAGGCACCGTTATGGCCAAGGAGTATCGTACACTGTATTTGAAACTGACTGAAAACATGTGGGATGTGACTGAACGTGGCTTCAGAGCTCATCGCCCCCCTTCTCGGGGTTTACAGGAAATAAGTGGCTTGTGTGTGCAGATGTTGTGCCAACTCCCTCCGGCTATCTACCAAGGCCTCACTGCTTCCCTGCTACGATGCGTCACCACTGACATTCGTGCCACAGGTGGACATACCGGATGTTAGGTAGTTTGTCATAATGTCTGGATGATCAGTGTACAATATGTGCAAGAACTAAAAAGGAACAATAAGAACGGATTACCAAGAAGCAAGGGTTCGGATTAAATAGCTTGCAAAGCAGGAGTGCAGTCTTTCTCCATCACTGTTCAATACATACACCGAAGCAGCAACGATGGAAATAAATGACAGATGCAGGAGTAGGATTAAAATTCAGGGTGAAAGAATATCAACGATAACTTTCACAGATGAGACTGCTATCCTCATTGAAATTGAGGAAGAATAACAGTACCTGTTGAATGGAGTGAACGAGTTAATGAACACGGAATATGGATGGCTAATATACCGAAGGAGGACGACAGTAATGACGAGTAACAAAAATGAGACTAGTGGTAAATTGAACATCAACATTTTGGACAATATAGGGAAACAGTTTTGTGAAGGAATGTCGGCAATCTTCGCATTTATCGCCCCCAGCGAGTCGAGAGGTCTCAAGAATATCTTTGGAGGAGAGTGCAGTGTGTAGGCGAAGAACGTAGTGCAGTTCTTAGGCAGACAGTAAAGCACGAGGTGAAAGTGGAGGTGGGCCCTGACAATACAATGTGTTTGGGTTGGGTTTCGTATTTTTCGAATTTTTGTAACTAGTGCAACCAAACGAATCTAGTAACAGCAAATATTAAAATCGTTCTAAACTGTCGAATTATTGTATTGATATAAACGCTGCTCCACAAATGCATGTTACTCACGACGCAGAGTTGCAGAAATTCTGGAAAGCAAGTAACGTCGAATCTTAAATGTGTCAGTGACTTACAGCAAAAATTCTACAAATAAATGTGATTTAGTAGCGGTTGGACCGTTTACGGTGAATCACAAGCCTTATCTGTAGACTGCGAGCAAAGAACATGCAGTGATTGATGGCCAAACCTATGTTTTTAGTCGCCACTGCCAAAGACGACAGCGAAAAACCCATAAGACGCTCAACGTCCATTTAGAAGTTTAATGTGTGAAACAGTATAGTAAAAATAGCACAACGAAATTAGCAGCTTTGGAGTAATTATAACTCAGAAAGATAAAATTAGAATTTCTTTCCATGAGAAGGACTTAAGTGAGATCCATACTAAATAGTGCAAAAAACGTTACGAATCCTTCCAGTTTCATTTTGAACAGCATTGAACAATATGTCTCCCTGGGTTCCTGTATACTGTATACTGCTAGAGTCAATGCCTGAAGTATTTGAGCTGTTATACAGATGTGCAAAAGGAGGAACAGTATGTCACAGCAATAAATCAGCTAGGTACGATTTTTCCATTTGTACAGAGGTATTTATTTTAATTGTACGGCAAATGCCGGAGTTGGAAACGCTCCGACTACAAGTTAAAATATTTTCTATATAGTCAAGCATCTTTATTTAACATATAGAATGTGGTTTTTCATTGTAGTGCAAAAGTTTGTAAGAAGTTGTAGACAGATCTGCGGTAGGAAATTGGAAATGGAGCAGTGTGACCCAGTCGTTAACACATAGCACTCGTCTTCGTAGAAAGTAAAGCTCAAATATTTTCTCAGGTCCTTCTGATTTCACTTATAACGGGTAATCGGTTTGCTCCTCAAGAGCAAGGAACAGCTGGCCGAGCTCGCCAAAATAATACAGAGTAAACATTAATAAAACCGACACACTGCAGGCACAGATCCTTACCGACCGAGCTGGTGCTCTGGTTAGTACACAGGACTCGCATTCGGGAGGACAAAACCCGCGCCCGGCCATCCTGATTTAGGTTTCCCGTGATTTTCCTAAATCGCTTTAGGCAAATGCTAGGAGGGTTCCTTTGAAAGGCCACGTTCGATTTTCTTACCTCCCTCATCCGATGGGACCGATGACCTGACTGTTTGGTCCCCTCCCCAAAAATCAACCAACCAACCAACAGATCCTTTCTGGGAATGGAAGAAAAAACGTGCTATGAACAAGCGTCCGGAAATGCATCGTTTTAGCGGTTGATGGTGCTGAGAATGCCAGTTTCTCTGAGCACGTGCCGTGTGTCCCTTGTCTGTTGCAGGCTATGTGGCTGTCACAGCGTAATGTAAGCAGTAGAACAGCGCGGTATTCATCTCCGGAACAAGGCGAGATGGTGTTTGCGTACAGTCAAGCGGATGGAAACGACTGTACCAAAACAAGTAACCTCATACACACCAACCACGTCGCACAACATTCCAAGCTCTATTTGGGAGTTTGTGTGATCGTGGATCCTTTCAGACAGACGAACGTGAAGGGAGGTGGAGGACTGTGCGAACAGCAGATATGGAGCTTGTACTAGTGTTCCTCTCAATATCCTCCTCAACTTGGTCCTCCAAATGCACCGCACCAATCTGCTGCTTATTGTACGCCACGTGAGTCACATGGCCTGCAACACACAAGGAACACACGGCATGTGCTCAGAGGAGCTCTCATTCGTCAGAGCCATCTACTACGGCAACGATGCTTCTCCGAACACATGTTCATAGGACATTTTGTCCTTCACTTGTCAGGAATCCGAGTTTGTCTGTGTCATTAATTTTCACCTTGCATAAGTTGCTGTTGTACGAAATAAATCAACTAAACGATGCTTATTAACTTCAGTAATATTTCCTGGGTATGTGACCGCGTAATATGTAATGAAATGAACAACGTTTCGGCTGCTATTGCTAGTGACTGATCACTCTAACAAAGGCTGAATCAGCAGCCCACACGTTGGTAGTGTTATTACACACAATAGATTTTATTGGAATGGGCTCCAGGCGCAAAAGCCTATGCTCTTATAGTACGAGTTAAATTAAACGATGTATCGAATAGAAACAACACAGTATATGAGACTGTAATATCAATTTTCTGTATCTCCAAAGACATTACAAAAGAACAGAAATTAATCTCAAACCGTTCTATCGTTTTGTGGAATTCGAGGCATGAAAAAAAATGGTTCAAATGGCTCTGAGCACTATGGGACTCAACTGCTGAGGTCATAAGTCCCCTAGAACTTAGAACTACTTAAACCTGCCCGAGGCAGGATTCGAACCTGCGACCGTAGTGGTCGCGCGGTTCCAGACTGTAACGCCCCAACCGCTCGGCCACCAGCGGCCGGCGAGGCATGAAAACTGAATTCCTTGTGGAAATGGGAGAATATCGCTGGAAACGTCATAGTCAGATACAGCCATATCGATATGTGGCACTATGCTTACGTCAGTAGTAGATTGCTGAGAATGACGGAGGGAAAAAAAAGTATTTTATATTTCCGTCATTCTCAGCAATTTCATTTATGAAGTCATGATTCTCATGAACTTCTTTTCAAAACATTTTTCTTTGTTGAAAGCTCATTTACTTCTTGTCCAAAAAGTCTGCAAATAAAATACTGGTAACAAGACCCGTAACAGAAATGTCGCTTTGCAGCAACTCAAGGCGCTCCTGCGGCCTCCGACTTGTGGCTTAGGTATTTACAGCCACTTAGTCGAGGGTTTGCAGCAGGTTGACAGGAGCTCCAGCTAAGTCCTCTGACCGAGCACAGAGTCGGCCGCTAATTAACGAAGCCGTAGCCAGTCGCAGGGAGCAGGGCATGGCTTCCGGACCCCTTGGGGAGATGGCAGCAACTGTCTTGCTGGTCGAACGGACCAATGCGGCGCGTCTGTACTACGGAGTGAGCGTGAGGGACAGAGGATTAGGCGTCGGTTAAAGCTCAGCCGAGGGCAGGGTACTGCGCTCGCGAGTTCAGCAGTACAGGGCAATCTGCAAACAGTAAATTACAAACGCGTATAATGGAGATTTTTTTCGATAAATTTACATGGCCAACCAAAGGGGCGTACAGGGATTGGAGAGATTAACTTGCACACGTAATAATGCGCCAATGTTCAATGTCCTCTGAAAGATGGTTAAACGTTTCTCACGGTTACAATGAGGAATTTAAATTTAATGAGAATAGGAAATTGAACGATGATAGGAAATTAGGATCATCTAATAATAATAATAATAATAATAATAATAATAATAATCTGTGATAAAATTAATATATTCATATACGACCTCTAGCTATTTAAAAGCAGCTTCGTACATGAGTCTCAACGTTTTTTCAAACACTCAGTTCCCTAAAACTAAGTCCTTCCCAACTGACAAACATAGCTTTGCCACGCTTCGCCAGAATTTCACGGTCATACGCAAGTAAGCACAGGCAGTGGAATAAAATTATAAGGGGCATTCAAACAAAAAAAGACGGAAAAAAGGAAGTAAACTGCTAATTATTTAAAAAGTAATCACCCTAACGGAGACAAGACGCTCAATAATTTCATAGACTTGCGTGGAAAAATTTGTACAGTTCCCTACTGTACCATAATTGTACCCAGGCGCTCACCTGTTTGTTCAAAAGCAAATGGATGGCAAGGAATGTCTTTCTTTAGGGCTCCAAGGAAATAAAAATAACACAGGAAGAAATCTGGAGGATTATGGAGTATGTGTTAGGACATCCCAGCGAAACTTTTTCAGCACAGTCGAAGCAATCGTGGCAAAATGCCCTGGTATAGCCCAGTTAGTAAAAGAATACGATTTGGAAAGTGTCTGCAGAAAATACGATCACGAGGAGAGACAATTTAGTAGGACATGCGTTAGCGTATTCAGGAAGTAGTTAAATTAGTGCTGGATGGAATGGGACGGAAGGAAATGTGTAGGAGTAAATGAACATTAGAGCTTGCAGATAGATTAAGGAAGATGAGTGTACCGGGAAGCAGAGGCACATTGCATAACAAAGGAAGAGGCAGGACAGGAAGGCCATTCGACAGACTAAGCGCTTCAAAAAAACGCGAAATGAAAATTTCCGTTGAAGCTAATTCATTTGAAAGCTACAATCTGTGCAGTCCTGAAGCATTGCCTGCACACCAACCGACGCAGCGCCGCGAAACGGCATCAAGTAGTCGATGACCCATGCACCAATGGAGAGAGCGGGCAGGAAGACAGAGTTCGTCACCCCGTGTCAACGCTGATTTAACCAGCCCGCCATCGATAGTCGGACCCAGTTCGGTCGCCGTCTTCGAGAGCATCAGTACTGACTAATGGGAAGACGATACATAGCTTACGTTCTGCGAATAGTAATAGTGTATAACGTAATTGCATAGCAGGCACAGGTAGCAAGGAAAGTCATGTTTATTTTCTTTTTAGGAATTAAGTGCCCTATTAATTAGAAAGATTAATGTACAGATTTTGAATTTCTGTCACCGGCCACCGCAACTTCTCACCTTCCTTGTTTGTGTCCGACATAACACTGTTCCTGTACAATTGGTGAAGAAGTTGTTTGCCGAAAAAGTCGGTTTTCCTTTCTTGAACAGTAACCATGCTTTGGTTGATGTTTTCTGTCCTTCCACAGCTTAACAGCCCTGGCATCAATAGTGTTTGGCTACCAGAACCTTACGGTCCTTAAGATAAAGCTATTTGGCCCACATTTTGTTCTCAAAATACAATGAGGCTGCCACCTCCCACATAAATAAAATCTCCAGATAAATTTCTTAAAATCCGTTGGCTTTTTTTCGTTTCAGGATATTTATTAGATAAAATCTCTTTTGGTTACGTTAAGACTTATTTATCTGTTCATATCTTCTGATTATCATACTTCCACTGGCCACAATATGGTGTTATTTCAGTGAATAAATACAGCCTCTCGGATACGTTATAATCACAAGCTATCTTGGTCTTGTGAGACAACGTATGTTTAATTAGGATAGTGTGACAACATTCGTGGATTGAATTACGAGTAAAAGATGAAAGTGAATGCCTGAACTTCATTGTAAGAGATTAATCACTGCATCTCGTTGGCCTTGGGGTTTTCTACTTGAGCTTCGGTTGGTTATTTTACTAACAATTTAGCACTGTGTTTCAGAAAGCGGATAAGAACAGGAATAATTGCTTTTGAGTCGAGGGTATTAGGTAAGAAAGATAATCGACTCGCAGTTCTACTTATAATTAGTCCTTATAATTAAATTTTCCATTTTAACACATTATAACGCGCAAACTAATGACCGTACTAGTACCAAGCTTCGTAGCATTGATGTCAAGGATATGGGAAAGCGAAATAATACAGAATCAATTCAGTTGAAACACTTTTATTGTACTGCTACGGTACATCGTACCATGACACGTTCATAGGATTCGTCCGCCAACAAAAAGCGTTCGATAATGTGAAACGGTTCGAGATGTTCGAAATTCTCAGAAAAGTATGTGTAAGCTACAGACAAAAATGTGTAAAATACTATATTTTTTGGTAGCAAGAAATAACTCACGATTTGCTGCGATTGGGAAGAGTGTAAGACAGGAATGTAGCCTCTCACGTCTGATGTTTAATCTGCACATCGGAAAGCAATGTCCTAAATAAAAGATACGCTCACCAGCGTGATAAAATTCAGGGTGAATGTTTACATACAACAAGATATTGCTATCCTCAGTGAAGGCGATGATGAATTACTCTGTGTTATGAAAGATATGGATGATTTACCAAGCGCATAATATGGATTGCTAGTAATTTAATTTTAAATAGGATGGATACTGAAGAAATTCAAAAGAAGGAAAGAAAGATTATTAGGAAAACATTAGGTCCCAAAATTACTGATAGAGAAACTGATAGGGTGGAAAGTAGTAAGGAAATAGAAGAATACACAGACATACTTGGTGACATCTGAAAACAAACACTTAAATTTTATGGGCACATTAAAAGAATGCTATCCACTACGTTGACAAAACAAGTAGTAGAATTCTACGAAAAAAAAAGTAATGCCAAAACTGAGCCCTTTAATTGGATCGCTGCAATCAAGGACTACTTTGAAGTATTCGGTATAAATCAGGCAGACGTTACAAACAGAAAAAGATATTTAATTCGAAAGTTGCTCAGAGGGAAGTTAGAAAACGGTCCGGAAAAACGCGGTCTGATAAAAAAAAGAGATTTAGTTCTGAAAGGATGAAACAAATTTCGACACAAAGAAAGGCCATCTATTAAAAGCGACATTGATTTATTGTAACTCTCGTGGTCATATTGGACCTATACGTGAATAATAATAATAACTGATACGAATCGCTGATGACATTGCTATCCTGAGAGAAACTGAAGAAAGTTACATGATCTGCTGAATGGAATGAACAGTGTAATGATTACAGAATACGGACCGAGAACGAATTGAAGAAACACGGAAGTAATGAGAAGTAGCAAAAACGAGAACAGCGAGGAACTTAACATCAGGATTGATGGTCATGAAGTAGATGAAGTTAAGGAATTCCACTACCTAGGCAGCAAAATAACTAATAACGGACAGACCAAGGAGGACATCGAAAGCAGACGAGCACTGGCAAAAAGGGGATTCCTGGTCAAGAGAGGTCTACTAGTATCTAACACGGGCCTTACTTTGAGGAAGAAATTTCTGAGAATATACGTTTGGAGTACAGAATTGTATGGTAGTGAAACATGGACTGTGGGAAAACAAGAACAGAAGAGAATCGAATCATTGGCGGTGTGGTGCTACAGACGAATTTTGAAAATGAGGTAGGCTGATAAGGTAAGAAATGAGGAGGCTCTGCACAGAATCGGAGAGTAATGGAATATGTGGAAGACACTGAAAAGATGAAGCAACAGAGTGATAGGACATCCGTTAAGACATGTAGAAATGACTTCCATGCTACTAGAGGGTAATGTAGAGGGCAAAAATTGTAGAGGAAGACAAAGACTGGAATATATCCTGCAATTAATTGACGACGTCGTTTGCAAGGCTACAAAAAAAAAAAAAAAAATCGTGGAGGACCACATAAAACCAGTCAGGAGACGGATAACTAAAAAAAAAAAAACCAGATAGAAAGATGTTTTTTCTTATCTAGGCCTCTCATGGAAAACTGTACTGCGCTCCATTTTCAGAAAGCTCCTCTACAACTCATTCAAAATGTTTGATATCAATAGATCTTACGTCGTGTCGAAAGCTTCCTTACGTCATGACGAAAGCTTCCTTACGTTGCCGAATTTACGCTGTTTCCAAATGAAGCGACAACTCTTTCAGTTTAACTGCAATGAAAATATAGTATATATCTGATATTGTTTATGGACTGAGCTCGTCTGTTGATTGTTGACCTAGGAACAGCCATCTTACAAAATATTTAAGTAAATCTATTTTTTGTACTATAGTATTATTTGTTGAATGTAACTATCTTCATCTGAGTCACAGTGTATACATTCAGTGCTAAAGAACGATTCAGATAATTATAAATGTAATTTAAGATACAACAATCTACGTAAGAAATGCTAATTTTAGTAAAAGACAGAGCTACTGTCTCTCTTAAAAACTTGGAAACAGGTTAGTGCCTAAATGGAGACTGTAGACAATTTTGGTTACTTACGAATAGAATTTTTCCTTAAAGCTTATGAACTGTCACAGTTCACTATATACGACTTTTACTGCATGCTCACTGTTTTCGTATTCTGTTATGGTTCACCTGATTGATATTATGACAGAATGCAATACTCCATGTGTTACATGAAATGTTCCACCAATGATTTGTTTCACTCTATTTGTCTTTGATAATATGTTTCATCTATAACTGATAATGCCTCATTTGATTGCAGGCAGACACTGCCTGCATTATGCATGGTGCTTTCAGATGCTGTATTAACATTTAACGAATCATGATGTTGGTGTTACGGCCGCGTTGAATATGTGCCGTCATATATCTCGGTTAATTTTCAAATAACTTTATAAAGAGTTTCAGCATGCCTGCTTCTATGTATTGCAATGTCTCAGTATAACCATTCACTTAACAATCTTCTTCGTCATTAGTCGTACAACTGTATTAAAAATGTTGCCCCAATCAATTTCGACTTAAAAAAAGTTACTTTCGTTTTGCTGACAGATTATCCATTTGAGATCGTAGTTTTTCACGGTAACTTTCTTGAATAAACGATTCGCGTTCTAGTCCCGTTAGATTTGTCAGTCTTGAGCTTTCGCCGATTTTCTCGGTCTCTATCATCAGAAGGTCAAGACGGAGGAAGTCGTTGAAAGCTTGAGATTGGCAAATCTAACGCGGCAAGAACTCCGTGAATAAAATTGTATGCGTTTCGATGTATTTCACTCGAATCTGTAATCAACACACTACCCAAAATCATTTATCAACTAGAGAATTATCATCAGAACTGACGTACTTCGAAATTCAACGATGCTTTCTTCTTTCAGCACTAGATTTTCAAAATAAGACTGCTAAAAATTAAAAATACGGAATTTGCAAAGACACGGGCACAAGAGCGAAATAACTTCTGTTAGTAGTTAACTGCTGTTAGCTGTTTCACCGACGTAGCAGCTCTTAAGAGCGTTCTGAAAAGAAAAAAAAGCAAGGTAGTCTCTTCGCGGAGCATACATCCTTCTAGACTCCATTCAAAAGACTGTGATCATAAAGGCAGGCTCTAAAAAAGCTCATCACAGAAGCTACGTTTATGGAGATGCATTTTACCACGGAATTATCTTCAGAGCCCTCTTATACGATACGGATTTCTTCAAAGCAGTGCAGTGCAATTTGCATTTGAAAAAGCGCGCATTACGGGTCGTTTGGTGGTACTACATGTGTGTGAATATGCACGCTATCTGCTTACAATTTAGAAGCAGCGTTTGTGTGAGTTTTCATATTCATTCGCACAGAGACAAAAAAAGGAATAATGAAGGAACGGGGGAGAAGGAAACCGGTAAAGAGTTTCGAACAGAAAGTTCAGCATTCTGCTCTGAATAGAAATATAGCACTGAAGTAAATTCTGCGCTGGTGTACTGGGAATGGAAAGTGTTTCTTCTCTGGATCATGTTAAATGTAAGCGCTTTTTTCTTCATATCCATAGAACGAAATATTTTTGTTCGATGGAAAAACGTTCGAGAAACCGAAGCCTTCCGTCACAAGATTAAAGAAGACAGGATATTTATTGTGAAGTTGAGAAAGAAATTAGCAAGCAAGGATGCATTACTACTGTGAAGGAAAGGCAGTAATTAAGAGATTATTCAAGTAAAGAGAAAAAGAAAATGAAAGACAGAACAAGAGTTCTATTACACTACTGCTAACAGCGGCATGCAGTTAGCACCTGTGGTTTAACCTAATGAGTTCTATATAAGCAAGCAAGTAACTAAGCAAAGCTCCGCGTTCTGGTCTAGATGGGCTAATCCGGACAGACCGACTAAAGTGTCATCCTCTGCCAGTGGCGTCATCTGGTTGCTGTATGGAGGGGTGTTGGGTCAGCACACCATGCTACCGGCCATCAGCTGTTTAGACCTTCGAGTCGATACTACCATTCAAGCAGTTCGTCAACTGCACCACGAGGCTGAGTGGACTCAATCCAGTCCTCCAACTGAGGCACTGTCCCTGGCAGTACGGGGAACAGAAGCCGACTCACGCACATAACATCCAAATACCCTGGCTACGGTGCTAGGGATGGAGGAGTTTCGTACAACACATTCCAAAAAAGATCCATCCCATCACTTCGTGTTCTTCCAGTCTCCAGCACCTCTGCATACACTGCAATCCCATTATCTTTGGGAACCGAGATGTTCTGGCCAGATCCGAGTATCCATAGTTTTTGGAAGTATGTCAGTTTTTTCTCTAACAACACTGGCTTTCGCCCTCTTTATTCTCTCGTCAACGCCACATTGTAACACTCAATACACTCACGCCTCACATGCTACGTTGAACATAGGCACTCATTTGATCGAACGAAGGAGCGTAACCGTTTTCAGAAGACTAACTACTCTGCCAGGTAGCAATTCCAGGTAAATGCAGTAAGTTTTAGCTAATAGTGCAAGTGATTATCTACTTCCAAGGGCTCAGAAATAACTAGTGACATGGTGAAAAGTCACCTGTCTTTTCGAGAAGCTACCAGTTTATCATAATATAACGTACCTATTCTTTACGCTGCTCGTAAGGTTTTATTGCGATAGTCGTATGTAATGTTCCGCTGTTACTGGAAACCAGGCATCGAATTCGAAGAGCATTGCTTACCAATAGAACATAAATCGTTGAAACCTGATGCCACCGCACGAATGATTGTTACTGCTTACAACAACCGAAATGTACAAATTTGTAAAAAATTGAAGTTCCAGTACGGTTAGCCGTAATTTTGTACGCCAGAAAATGGTCTGAATGAATTTAGATTGCAGAATAAAACTTTCACCAGTTCCAAAAACGAGCCAAAGTTATTTAGTAAGTAATTTTAATCATTTGGAAACAAGTACATACCACGTGAAAAAGACATATCAGCAACTGGACAAAACGCACAAGCGCTAACTTACTTGTAAAACATACATGTGAGATGAAAACAAAAGTCGTTAATTTGGAGTGCAATGATCTTATTTATCATCATGATGTTCAGTGACTAGCAACACATTATGGGAACAATGGTGTGTTACGTAACTCACGATAATGTTGCCTGTTTGAAAATGTGCTCAGTCGTGGCCAAAACTGATTGTTATTCTTCACTTATTACCCTGTACCTGATTGCTTTTCAAATAAATGCGGTAAAATCTTTCATTCATTGCAACAACTATATTTCAGTATTAATATTACGTAGACGTATGCACACAATATCATTTACGAAATATAACTATTTTCAGTAGTAATGTTACATATCATTTACGAAATACAGAATCAAATTCTAAAGCTACTTTGACCACATGAAAACCAGCATGCTTTTGTTATAGAATATTAATTTCACTTTAAATAATTTTTAATTTGAACTGATTGTCTCCAGTAGTAGTGCAATGATATCTGAGCAACTATAGCTACTATTGCCTTTTATTAAAATAATCACTCGAGTAAAAATGAACTGTAAATTTAATTTTGACTATGTCTTTCACTTCTGACTTTCTCGGAATTTATGGTGAAAGGATAGGTTCCTACTGATGGTTAACGAATCTAGCAATGAAGTTTCTCTCGACAAGTTTTTTATTTGACTACACACACTATGATGTTCCTCTATAATCTTCGTTATCAGGAGAAAGAAAACTGGCATTCTACGTACCGGAACGTGGAATGTCAGATTCTTTAATCTGGCAGATAGGTTAGAAAATTTAAAAACGGAAATGGATGGGTTAAAGTTAGATATAGTGGGATTCAGTGAAGTTCTCTCATTGTCCCATTTCAACAAAATATGAAGTTTCCATGTCAGACTTCAGGGAATTTGATTTTTAAACGGAAAACTGAGATCGATTACCAGAGCAACGGTTTGCGATTGGAAGGCTAGGATAGGAGTACAGTAAGCTTCTTGGAGGATGACTAACGTATCTCGTTCGAAAGTGTCAACGCCCTCTAGAGAAGATGACTGCTATATGGACTTCTGAATCGAGCGACGAGTTCAGCTACAATCTGCCACCCACCGCCAGTGAGGCGGGGTGAGGGAGGGACCGTTTAACGCAGCAACAGGCAACAGCGCACAACCATAATACAAGGCGACACCGGCAGTGCATGTGATACGTGACGAGGTGGTTCACACCAGATACCATCTGGTGGAATGGCAACAGACTAGGTTGGTATTTCGTTTCGAGTGGTCCATTTTTCTAAGCGGTTCCGACCTCCCAGTTTCATTACATTGCTCACTGTGGCTGGTTTCGTATTTATGGTAGAAATAAACAAGGACTGACGTAGTGGACCGACGGTAGCACGTGGTATCCTGCATTTGGACGTGGAGTAAACATAAAGAGACAACTGTTTATCAGCCAAAAACTTTTATTCGCATATGGGAGACTTGAAATTGACAGTGGGTAAAAATTTAAAGCACGTCTCTCTGTAGTCAGAAATGTGCCAGTAGTGTTACTGGACATTAAAATTGCTCCACCACGAAGATGACGTGCTACAGAGGCGAAATTTAACCGACAGGAAGAGGATGCTGTGATATGCAAATGATTAGCTTTTCAGAGCATTCACACAAGGTTGGCGCCGGTGGCGACACCTACAACGTGCTGAATGAGGAAAGTTTCCAACCGATTTCTCATACACAAACAGCAGTTGACCGGCGTTGCTTGGTGAAACGTTTCTGTGATGCCTCGTGTAAGGAGGAGAAATGCGTACCATCACGTTTCCGACCTTTATAAAGGTCGGATTGTAGCCTATCGCGATTGCGGTTTATCGTATCGCGACATTGCTGCTCGCGTTGGTCGAGATCTAATGACTGTTAGCAGAATATGGAATTGGTGGGTTCAGGAGGTTAATACGGAACGCCGTGCTGGACCCCAACAGCCTCGTATCACTAGCAGTCGAGATGACAGGCATCTTATCCGCAAGGCTGTAACGGATCTTGCAGCCACGTCTCGATCCCTGAGTCAACAGATGGGGACCTTTGCAAACCAACAAAGAACTGCACGAACAGCTCGACGACGTTTGCAGCACCATGGACTATCAGCTCGGAGACCATGGCTGCGGTTACCCTTGACGCTGCATCAGAGACAAGGGCGCCTGCGACGGTGTACTCAACGACGAACCTGGGTGCACGAATGGCAAAACGTCATTTTTTCGGATGAATCAAGGTTCTGTTTACAGCATCATAATGGTCGCATCCGTGTTTGCCGACATCGCGGTGAACGCACATTGGAAGCGTGTGTTCGTCATCGCCATATTGGCGTATCATCCGACATGATGGTATGTGGTGCCATTGGTTACACGTCTCGGTCACTTCTTGTTCGCATTGACGGCACTTTGAACAGTGGACGTTACATTTCAGATGTGTTACGACCCGTCGCTCTACCCTTCATTCGATCCCTTCGTCTCAGCAGGATAATGCACGACCGCATGTTACAGGTACTGTACGACCCTTTCTGGATACAGAAAATGTTCGACTGCTGCCCTGGCCAGCACATTCTCCAGATCTCTTACCAACTGAAAACGTCTGGTCAATGGTGGCCGAGCAACTGGCTCGTCACAATACGCCAGTCACTACTCTTGATGAACTGTGGTATGGTGTTGAAGCTGCATGGGCAGCTGTACCTGTACACGCTATCCAAGCCCTGTTTGACTCAGTGCCAAGGCGTATCAGTGCCGTTATTACGGCCAGAGGTGGTTGTTCTGGGTACTGATTCTCAGGATCTATGCACCCAAATTGCGTGAAAATGTAATCACATATTAGTTCTAGTATAATATATTTGTCCAATGAATACCCGTTTATCATCTGCATTTCTTCTTGGTGTAGCAATTTTAATGGCCAGTAGTGTAAAACTGCACCTACACCGTGTGATCAAAAGTATCCGGACACCCCCCAAAACATACGTTTTTCATATTAGATGCATTGTACTGTCATCTACTGCCAGGTACTCCACATCAATGACCTCAGTAGTCATTAGAGATCGTAAGAGAGCAGAATGTGGCGCTCCGCGGAACTCACGGACTTCGAACGTGGTCAGGTGATTGGATGTCACTTGGGACACACGTCTGTGCGCGAGATTTCCACACTCCTAAACATCCCTAGGTCCACTGTTCCTGATGTGATAATGAAGTGGAAACGTGAAGGATCACGAACAACACAAAAGCGTTCAGGCCGACCTCGTCTGTTGACTGACAGAGACCGCCGACAGTTGAAGGGGTTCGTAATCTGTAATAGGCAGACATGCCCAAGGTAGCAGGCGCGCGGTTCGGGACTGAAGCGGCTAGACCCACTCGGCCACAGCGACCGGCTGAATTTAAAGATTTACTTGATGATGAAAGAGCAAAACATTATGATTGAAAGATGGGATTCGTTGTTCTGTACAATGAGAAGCAATTTGTCCTCTGGAAGGATGGAGCACGTTATGTAAATGATGGTACAATAGTCAATTTTTTTAAGTTTTGTGCATTATTACGCTAACATTTGCAACAACTTCCACTGTAATTGAACGAGGAGTACGGAGACTTTACATATTACTGCAAATTACGTTGGTGAAACCAAAGGATGTGATTGGAAAATTTTTTTGTTTAAAACCAGCTGTTATTGAATTTATGAAGGAAACAGCGAATATTAGAAATTCTGAATGGACTGCCAATGTCGCATTTTAAGAGACTTGACTGATCACTGTCCAAAGTAAGATATGGGAAGGTGGAAAAAAAACTTATCTCTGATGGAGCTGCATTGAAAAAGAAAATAGCTTTGCAGAAGGAACAAATTCTGACAAAAAGCACCACCAGCTTTTCTAGCTCGCTGGCATTAAAGAAAATACGAGTTCTGAAGAATTCATTGTGGCCTTGAAAGAGTTACAAGGGTAGTTTCCTAAACGTTTTGAGAACACTGTTTTTCTTAGATTTGTTTTGGGACAGTTTTCCAGACCGTTTTGCTTCTCAGTTGAAACCACCCGTGTCCACGTGCGGATGGATCTTATTGATTGGCATTGTAATTTCGATTTCAAAGACAAAATCTTTTACAGTAAAACTGTCCAGGAGGTCCACATTGTTTTCATCGATAAGGATTTTCGTGTCTCCATAATAAGGTTTCAAATCTGGTAAAATATCTTTATCAACATACGTGTTTAAAAGACATTTTTAGATTATAAAACTACATACGTCACGATTAGGTGGCAACCTGAGCGCGAAATCTGTGAAACCGTCAGCGTCTGTCCGTATGCCGACAGTTTGTGCCAGATAAAAATCGTGTTTTGTCTTCATTGTACGAAAAATTATTAAATAATACTAAAAATTTGTTTTGCTTGTGATTATGTTGTTGAGAAATCTGTAATATGAAACTTAAAGGTATATATACGGGGTAAATAAATTCAAGTTTTGTAAGAATATATTATATTGAAGCAGAGATTGTCAGATGTGGTGTCGATTGTGTAGTAGCGTCGCTGCTGATCAGTGATCGATGATTCGAGGTGTTATGGGTAATGTGTTAGAGTAGCTTTAGATCGTGAGATTAAAGCATAGAGTGAATATCTCTGGAGTGAGCATTGAGTTCTGCGCATCTTGTCAACATTAAACCAGGATAGTCACGTGTTTTCGGGACTTCGCTGTGCGGTTGTGCTTTCCGCAGCGTTTGAAGTTTATAATATCAAGAGCTTTTGTTATGTTTCAGTGTTTGTTGATAGTGTAATAGCGATGGTGACTTACTGTTGTTGCTACGGATGCAAAGAAAAATATGTGAAAGGAGGGATAGTAACTTTTCATGGGTACATACCATGTAGCTCTAATTATACTTATCATATTAGTAAGAGACACTGTATATGTTAAAAATTTCGAGACGCATTATTATTGAAGCTTGATTCTGTAGACATATTTTTCTACGATTTTATGACTATATAATAGCTATTACGGCTCGTACAAAAGCTTACAAACAATCGCTTTCTCTCGTAAATTTGCTATTGGAACAGGAAATGGAATGGTTAGTTGTTTCAGCAAATACTACCCTCCATGCATTTATCAGTGACTTGTTGATTATGTACATAGATTACTCAGTCTACTATTTATTTAATAAACTGGGAGCAAGTACGTAAAATGCGTTAAATAAATACTTCAAAGTGTTACCAGTAAGAAAAATTGTGCTTTAGGTCGCAAAAAAGAGGAAATAATTACGCAGAAATAGCAGAAAAAAAGGACGAATTAGCAGGGATATAATCGCTAATGTGTGGCAAAGTCGGTGTTTTTTGGACACTTGCAAAAGTACTAGCGTACTGTCAAGTCGTTCTGCAAGACTATCACTGCAAAAATTTACATCAGGCTCTGTAATACTGTCATACCGAAAACTGTCAAAACTCGAGTGCATCTGAACTCTGACACCTATCGCAAAGAAGCAGAATGCAATATCACTTGCCCTTAAAGGTTACGTAGCTGGTTTATTCCCGGTATCAAATGGATACTGTTAAAATGTCTGCACAACATATATAAATAATCCACGACACGTACGAAAAGAATTTGTCTGTACTAGGGATATAGAGACATTCCAAATATACAGGGCGCTATACGGACGAACACACGACGTCCCGAGAACACGTGACCAGGTTCAAATGGCTCTGAGCACTATGGGACTTAACTACTGTGGTCATCAGTCCCCTAGAACTTAGAAGTACTTAAACCTAACTAACCTAAGGACATCACACACTTCCATGCCCGAGGCAGGATTCGAACCTACGACCGTAGCAGTCGCGCGGATGTGACCAGGTCGGCAATGTATGTTGACAACACAAGATCTGTTCTGCGCATGTGAATGCTCACTCCAGAGATATTTACTCTACGGATTAATGGAGGACTCTCACTTGTAAAGACATATTGTACCTGATGTGTCCTGGATATATACTTACTCTCTATGGGCAGTAATAATTCTTTTTATTTGCAAGATCCTATGATGTCTGCTAACTGTAAAAGAAATCTCAACAGAAGGTGGAAATAATTAAGGTAAATGAAGTTGTTTTACTAACAATGCAATGATTGACAGATCGGTTCATTGCTCTGTACATAAGTGATGACTGAGACAATCTGTAACAGTCACTTCCAATAATTTTGTAAAGCTGGTTGTTAATGTATAATTAATTTATTGAGTGTGTTAATTGCGAGCATTTTTAATTTTCAAAGAGCCAAAATACATGTTTTAAAATTAATGCCATACTGTAACTTACCCCAAGTCAACACTAGTTTCCAGATCCACGTCATTTTTGATTAACTATTTTATGAAGAAATAATTGTCTCAGTCATATTCGATTTAATTAAAATGTATGCTAAGCAACAGTCTTGCACAGTTGCTGTTTGCTAACTATACAATTTAAAGTACTAACAGAGAGCAGTGCGAAGACCGTTACCATTGCGCAGATAAAGGTACGAAATTTTGTTTTTTCAGGGATAGTATTCATTAAGCACAGGAACTATTATTTTCAAATTGATCAAGTTTTGTTTTATTACCAGATTCAATTTCAAATCAATAGCTTTGCATCAGATTCAGTTTTTGTGTAACGTAAATTCATGCACTTTTGGTTTGGTTTAAAGTTATTGGCAATTTATGTTCTAGCAGATGAACGAGATTTACATTCACACAGTCAGGAAAGTTCAGTACAGGGTAGAGCGCGTAAGCGACGAGATGAAATGCACGTTCACATGCCATTCCCATTCTAACAGTTGTGTTTCAGTCTATTTTCAGTTACGTAACTTCAATCATATTTCAAACGTACCTGTTTCGCATATTTCAATTGTACATGCTTCAAAACCAAGTAACATTTAGTGCGACTACACTTCCGTTTAAATGCAGTGTGGTTGCAGTTTTCTGCTCTTTCCGCTCCTCAAGCTCACGTTAGACATCGTGACTTGGCGGTGGGGAAAGTGTGCAGTTAGAAAAGAGAGTTATGCACGCATGCACGAGCACCACTCGCGTGACGAAATCTTGGCCTTGCCTATTTGTCAGAGCACCAACAAAAGTAAACGACATGTCGTTTGCTGTCCGAAACTGACAAACCTCTGCCTCCTTTGTGGCATTAATCGCTTCGTATGGGATCAGTGGTCACTATTATTTGGCAAATTTATTTTACTTTAATCTTTTGGCCCGTTGTCCTTCCCGTCACCACATTCATTAGAGGACCTAAGGGAATGTGGTCGCGTTCGCCATCTGCCTGTGAATCTTATAAATTTATCCTGTGTCTTACCATGTTTTGACTGTTTGTGTATCTTCTTTACCGGTGTAGAGATTGGGCATCAGCCCAGCCTTTGCCTAAGGAAACGTGGAAAACCGCCTAAAACTAAAGGTGGGCCGGTTTACCAGACCAACGTTCATTAAGATTAGTTGGAATGCAGCAGAATGGTAGAAAATCACATTTTCAGTTTTTAAACATATAAAATAATTTTGAATTTTTTGCATGAAATGATGCAAAATGTGTTAAGAAATTCTAATTAGAGATATTTTTTTATTTCATTTATCAAAAATTATATGTGCGCTCAGGAAACTTGCCCATCTTGCCATCTGTTCGTATACAAATCTTCGCATTTATAAAAACATAGTATAGTAGGCTGTGGATTTCACTCTTCTGTTGCAGAAATGTTGATCTGTCGGTTGGTATCATTGTCATAGGAACTGTGTTTGCAGTTCATTTTTTAATCCGTGAATTAGTACTTTGAGTTTTGAGTTTCGTTTGCTCCTCGATCGGAATTTATCTGTCTTGTTATTACTTTTAGTGCTAAGTGCCGTAATTTCTACGATGGCTAGGAGTGTGTCATTATTTAAAAAGCGTGACTTCTGCGGGAATCAATTTTCGTACACCGTTTTTGTATTGAGAATGAAAACATGGTTCAGGTAGACTGTATTCTGTATATACAGCCTACCTGGATCGTATTTTCATTCTCAGAACACGTTGAGGCTGTGGAAGACACAAAAACAAAATCTTAAAACGTTTCGTGAAAGTGATTCTGTTTCATCAACTGTTGATGATAGTGGAAGTTGTAACATTTGTACAGCTGGTAAGTGTGAAGGGGGCACACCCGCTACTGCATAAGAAAAATTATCAAGACGAGTAAGTGAAGTTACAGACGAAATATATAATATACAGAGAATTTTGACATATTGATCTCTGAAAACGTATCCACGGTTGAACGCAGAATCAAAACAAGACGTTCAACAACCTCATACGGACCCGTACGCCGAAGAATGTATTTGTCAGGAAAAAACTTCGAAGAAGGTGAAGAAGGGGAACCAATAGATAACCCTGATGACTCTACTGGACACTGTTGATAATAAAATAAACGCTATTTGTGAATTATTTTAATTGAGTTTTCTGCCATTTGGCATTTTCACTGTTATATGTTCCTTTATCTTACAGGTCACTGAACCAATGACACTCAGATTTTCAGAAATGCTATAAAATAGTTAAGTGTTGCCACCGAACTAGAATATTGACGAGAACTGACTTATGTATGAACGATAGTGATTCATTTTCCACACTTAAAAGTTGCATAAGAGTAAAAAAATTCGCAACTTTTATACCAACAGAAAAGAAAAATTGATTCTAATTCAGTGATCTAACACTACAGGCAGAAAACAGCTGTCTATATTTCAAAGTACTAGGGATAACAGATCCAGAAAATAAGGTACACAAATTTTGCAAATTTGACATTGGCATGATAGGGTGTTCTGACTCCCCTGGAGAATACGACATAGATCTAGTTCTCTGCCCTCTCTCGCAAGTTAGCGCGCTGAGCGTAATGCAATACGAGTAGCTCCTTAATTGACTGTTACCTAATATAAACAATTCCCTCAATGTTGATGCAACTGCTGGCGAATCACTGTATATATAAAACTGGCCTGAGGACGGTTCTATACAACCGAAACTTGTTTCTAAACGCAAGTAAATCGCTATTTGTTCCGTTTCAAGATTAGTTTTAATAATCAATTGTTATTGTCCTTTCGACCTAAGGTCCTAAATTATAAGCATCTGAGTGAGTGGCAACGCCAAAAACCGGGCCACATGCAAGATATGTAGACTCTTCCCCCAACACGCGCTGCAGTAAGTTCACGTTTTCTGCGGAAACTTTCCAAACAACCTAGCCGTAAACAGGGTGGTCCGGTTCCACAGGGAAAGAGGAAACGCGGTTTCTAGTGGAGCTCTGTCACCTAACTTGAGGGCGCGCCCTGTTGACGCGCAGAATTAATGTCGGCGCCGTATTGGCAGCTGTCCGCCGGAACAACGTTAAGCCCACCCGGCCGCCCCGCCCATCTCCGCGTGATCGAGTTAGGTCGCGCTCGTCTGTTCCGCCAAAGTGGCCTTGTCAACACTTTTAAATTAACTCCCCAAACGCCAGTCGCGCGGAGAAAGCTCGTTATGATCGGATAAATCTGTCTTCCGGTAACAAACTGATGCCTTTGTTCGTCTAACGCTTTGCGATTTGTATTCCGAACATCAGGGCACATTACGGACTGTTGCTCGAGAAACGTGTATCATTGGAGGAGACTCATATCAACGTTTCGTATTCATTTCTTATTGAGGTATTATATTGGAAGTAAGCAGGAGGCAATCGATTTTACATTTAACTCTAGAAAACTAAAGGGCGGAACACGTTACATTGCCACTAAACCATCGTAAATTTTAGTACTCCAGATTTCATTCAAATGAAGTAATTTTTGTGTACTAGTAAACTGGAATTAAAAATTTCGAATTGTATGTTACATATAAAATAAGACCAAAATGTCTTGTTTTATACCATTTAACTGCTGCAATTTTATTGATCAAAATGTTATTAGAAACGCGTTCATAACTTGTGTTATGCGCTAGATACAAATTACTATAATTATTGTAATTCAAAGAGTATTTTACATACAAAATGATTAGAACGTCTTCTGTTTCCTTCCGCTGTCACCCAGGGATTCTTCGTAGGATTCTTAGTTTTCCTCATTTGCTGCTTCAAAGTCTGGATCTACGTCATTGTCATCTGTACAGACAACATCATCTCCTTCAAGAAAATCTTCATCGTCATTATTTGCCCATTGTCTGTCTTTTTAAAATTTTCTTGAAGCAAAACATCCAGTATCTTAGTGTCGAAATGAGACTCACCACCATCCATCTTGTGCTAATTTCAGTAGCAAAAGCCGAGATTAACAGTAAAGAAGGCCAATTTCATATAAACTGACACACTTCTAATTGTAACTGCTTGATATTTCATCTGCTACACTAAGATAAATTCTAGGTGACGAAACAAATCCAACGACTATTAGAAAACAGGAACACCACTACTAAACGTTCGTAGTATTCACGACAAGATTACCAGTTCAGCAAATAGTTAGTTAGGCATTAAGTAACTCATCTATTGCTAACAAAAACATTTGCCATTAAGGTACTCAAGAGGAGGTGTAGCTTTTGAGTCCAGATTGGCGGAAACCGCAAAGAAATTCCAACTGCAATCGTAAATCTTACCAGCGTTTAGTAATCTAGGATTAATTATGCAATGATGGACCCAAACATTAGGATCGTATGTTAGTCAGCGGGTTGATCTACCTTGTATCACAATACGTAGACGATTCTTCGTGGCATGCTTACGATAACTTCATGACACGTCTTTGGAGGTATGTCGCGTTACATGTCAACAAAAGTTCACACGATTTGCGTGCATTACCCTCTGTAATAAAAAACTGAGCGGAAAATGTGAAAGTGTTCATGCGAAGTCCGCAACGATTCACTGACGACATAACGACGAAGGAACAGATCGGAAAGAGAGTAATAAAGTACCAGAAAACGAAGACAAAGTTCTCGGGTTCGACCACCGGTAAGTTCTACGACTTTACCTGTGAAATAACACTTCTTTCACCTCTGAAAATGTTGGTTGATGTGAAAAGTACCGAGTTGCTTCGTTGTTCGGAATGCACATTAACTGCAAGTCCCCTATCACTGGAAGGGGAAATCAGTTCAAAGGTCGGACACAGGCAACTGTATACCACCTCCAACAGCACCATGCCTAGTAAATTACTGTGGTGTGCAAAAACAATATTTGGTTAGATGACTGTTTTTTTTTAACGTAGGCTGATCAACAGCGACAGAAACGTAAGGCGTTACGCTATGAATCAAAAGAATTGCCTCCCGCAGTTGAGAGTATTAAAATACTATCAGTTAACTGACAAAGCATTCTCAACAAAGTTCCAGAGTTTGAAGTGCTCCTGAAAATCAGTGAAACTCACATAACACTAGCTACAGAAAGCTGGTTGAAAACTGAAATTGATAGCAATCAGAATTTTGGGGAAAGTTTATGTGTATATCGAAAGGATAGACAAATGGGAAATGGAGGTAGTGTACTTGTCGTAGTAAACAAAAAAACCCAAATCCACCGAGATAGAAATAGAAGCTGCGTGTGAGATTGTTTGAGCAAGACTCAGTGTCAGCGGTGGGCATAGAATGATAATTGGATACTTCTATAGCCAGCCAAACTCATCTCCCGATGTAACCAAAAACTCCAGAGAAAACATCAGTTCACTTGTAAATAAGTTCTCCAGTCATAAAGTAATCATCGGTGGAGACTTAAATAATTCAACAATTAAATGGAAAAATTACAGTTTTATTAGTGATGGACGTGATAAGACATCCCGTGAAATTTTGAAACTTTACGAAATGCCTTCTCTGAAAACTACCTGGAACAGATAGTTGGGAATCCCACTAATGATGGAAATATATTGGATCTAATGGCAACAAATAGACCTTATCTCTTTGAGGATGTCCACATCGAAACTGATTCAGTGACCATGACGCGTTTGTGACAACAATGATTACCAAAGTACAAAGGACAACTAAAGCAAGTCGTGAACTAATAAAAAAATCATTAGTTTCATATCGCAGTGAGGGACTTGAAACTTTCAGTATAGGTCAGGAGCATGTATAGGTACTCTGGCTCATGTTTAAAAGTTGATCACATAGTGGATAGATATGTACCCAATAGAACAGTTCATAAAGGGAGGGAATCTCCACGGTATGCAGTCACAGTACAGAAATTTCTAAAGAAACAGACATTATTGCGCTGTAGCTGTAAAACAGAGTGTAGGGCTGTAGATAGACAGATGCTGAATGAAACACGCCTGGTTGTCAAGAGAGCCTTGCGTGATGACTAACACAGCAGAATGCTTTCAAATGACATTTCACAAAAATCCGAAGAGATTCTGGTCGTATGTAAAGGCTGTTAGTGGCACCGAGGTTAGAGTCCAGTCCCCAGCTAATAAGAGAGTAACTGAAATTGAGGGCAGAAAAGCAAAAGCTGAAATTTTCCTTTACAAAGAAAAACCCAGGAGAATCGCGCCAAATTAATCCTCATACCACTGGAAAGCTGAATAAAATAAGTATTAACGTCAGTGGTGTTGAGAAACAGCTGAAATTACTACAACTGAAAAAAGGTCCAGGGCACGATGGGATACGTATCAGATTTTATATTGAATTAGAGGCTGTTAGCCCTTCTTCTAACTATAATCTATTGTAGATCCCTTGAACCGGAAACAGTGCCCAGTGGTTGCAAGAAAGCACAGGTAACACACGTCTACAAAAAAAGTAGGAAAATTACCGTTCAAAAGCTTTCACGTCGATTTCTTGTAGAATCTTAGAAAGTATTCTGGTCTCAAGCATAATGAGGTATCTTGAACTGAATCTCTCCTCCATGCCAAGCAGCACGGATTTTGAAAACATTGATCATGTGAAACACAACACGCACTTCCCTCACATGACATACTGAATGCATTGCATCAAAGAAGTCAGGTAGATGCAGTATTCTCGATTTCCGAGAAGCATTTGACTCAGTACCACGCCTACAATCTCTGTCAAAAGTTTGATTATATGGGGTATCAAATGAAATTTGTGACTGGCATGCTGTCTTGGATGGAGAGTCATCGTCAGATGTAGAAGTAACTTCGGATCTCTCCCACGCAAGTCTAGCCGGCCGGAGTGGCCGTGCGGTTCTAGACGCTACAGTCTGGAGCCGAGCGACCGCTACGGTCGCAGGTTCTAATCCTGCCTCGGGCATGGATGTGTGTGATGTTGTTAGGTTAGTTAGGTTTAATTAGTTCTAAGTTCTAGGCGACTGATGACCTCAGAAGTTAAGTCGCATAGTGCTCAGAGCCACTTGAACCACTTAAGTCTGTTGAGCCCGTTACTGTTAATGTCGTGTATTAATGACTTTGCGGATAACATTAATAGTGAACTCAGAATTTTTGTATACGATGTAATTATCTATAATGAAGTACTGTCTGAAAGTAGCTGCATAAATAATCAGCCAGATCTTGATAAGATTTCAATGTGGTACAAAGTTTTAAATATTCGGTATGTAAAATGGTGCACTTCGCGAAACGAAAATACTTAGTTTACTATGGCTATAATATTAATGATACACAGTTATAATCAGCTAACTCATACAAATACTTGGGTGTAGCACTTAATAGGGACATGGAATGGAACGAATACTGGGTAATCGCAATCAGTCTAAAAAGAAGATTGCTTATAAATTACTCGTGTGTCCCATTCTAGAATTGTGCTCAAGTTTGAGGGTCCCATACATGATAGGACTAACAGGGACATTAACGTATCCAGAGAAGGGCAGCACGAGTGATCCAGGTTTTTTTGACCCATGAGAGAGTGTTACAATGACGATGAAGAAACTGAACTGGCAGACTCTTGAAGATATAAGTAAGCTATCCCGCGAAAGTCTACTAACGAAGCTACAAGAACCAGCTTTAAATGATGACTCTAGGATCATACTATAGTCCCCTACGTATTGATCACGTTTGGATCGTGAGATAAGGTTAGACTAATTACTGCACGCACATAGGCATTCAAATAATCATCCTTCCCGCGCTAAATACGTGAATGGGAACAGAAAGAGTTCTTAACAACTGGTACAATGGGACGTATCCTCTGCCATGCAATTTGCGCTGGTTTGCAGAGTATGGATTCAGATGTAGATGTTACTTTCGGCTCTGAAGCATGTGGCTCTACACCACATACGTATCGTGTCGACCTTTCAACGCAGTCCGCCTGTTAGGTAAGAAGTCGGAGCATCTGACTGCCATGCAGCAGACCGGGTTCGATTCTCGGTCGGAAATAGCATTGCCATTGGTTCTACAGCTATCTGTGCGATCTGTCGGCATGTTGCTCTCAACGCACTGCAACTACCAGTCTCCGAAAGGTGGCCATATGTGGAACATGTACGTCCTCAGGGCTTTCTGTGCTGTGATTATAATGTTGTGCCCTTGCAGAACTACGATTAAGTAGTTTTGATACAGTATGTAATTGACATAGTAAATGGGAGGATTGCCTGTACATATGATAGCGTTGGTGAAGAAAGAAATATAAACGAATGTCTGAGAGGAAACTGGTAGCCGACGTTTTCTCTTTGTTCCTTGTCTGGTTGTTTTCCACATAATCAGATCCGCACATCGTTCAGTGTTAGTACATTGTGTATTTTATACCCTTAAAAATATAAACTGCATTTTATAGGTAGTATTAATTAGTTGATGCCGTAACTCCTGCTCTTTTATGTAACCAAAGCAACTACTTTTGATGCCAGGACTGAATACATGCACAAATGTGAAATACCTATGCAGCTGTTACTGTTGCGTTGTACTCAATAGAATCTTCTTCATCATGATCAAATTCAAGAGTTTCCTATTATTAATAATAAGCATGAAGTTGCTTACGAGTAGAACAAAAAATTTTTTATACAAATTCGACTAAGCATTGGAGCTATGTTCGATATACTTTAATTCGTGTCTTTTCTTTCGTTTTACTTTTTTAGGAAAATGCGTTTTCCAGAGCTATATAATAAATCACTATTGTTTTTCCTTTTTTAACACGTTATCCTTCTGCCCCAGGTCAAAAATTAACAATTGTTGTATAAAACCTGGATTAAACATTGACAATTTCAATTTTTCAATAAATGCTGTTTATTTTTAAGTAACAGGTGGTAGGATAACTATGTAAAACAAAAGTGTTCCGTTGGTTATGCTTCCCTTTATACAGGGTGAGTCACTAACTATTGCCACCAAGAATAACTGCGAAAGTATGATGAGAGCTGAAAAGTTTGTGGGACAAAAATTGCATGTGACAAACGGGGCCATAATATGAAGTTGGTTTTTTGTTGCTAGGTAGGGTCGCTTCAAAGACATGAAGGTCAACCTTTTTTTTAAGGCCAACGAAGGACACAAAGGTGGCATGAACGTCCATTTACAGAAGGTGTTCGAAGTGATGACCATCGGTGCCAATGCAGTGCTCCAATCTTCTTATCATGGATTGAGCGGTATTCCTTATCACATGCACTTCAGATTTCGCGCAACATAGATTAAAATGATTTCAAGGGAAGCAGTGGATGATTATGTAACTTCAAGCAGGGTTACGGATTTGGAAAACGTAAGATAACGAAATTTCAAACAAGGCATGATTTCGACGATGCACAGCAATCTTTGAAATCGGTCAGAAAATTTGTAGATGAGTTAAACAAACTTATTTCGTCGTTCAGTAAGAATCTGTTTTCAAATCCTACTAATCGCTGTTTGAAGGGATAATACATGTGAAAGGTTTGTTGTGCTACGAGACGTCGGGGTTTCCCTGCCCCCTACGATTCTTTCTCGTGTGCTTGATCTTGCAAGGGCAGTACGGAATTTTACGTCACAGCAAGCGAGAGTATGAAAATGGGCGTAAGAGAACTACAACTATCCCATGGGTACTGCTTTCAGCCAATAGCTAGACTAAATACGTTGCTTTTCCTTGGCTCCTGGTCAGCGTATAAAAATCATACTCCTTTAGAGCAAAGTACCCTTGCGAAAAGTATGTGACATGGCAGTTCATATCACATGGAATCACTGGAAAAATGCAGTCTCTGGATGTTTTTTTTCCGTGACTATAAAACACTATCGCACTATCCGTAGCTATGTCTTAAAACATAGCCACTTTCACGATAAACTCCACTACAGACTGTTTCACATTAGATTGGATGCCATTACATCACCCCACTACACTAATATGATTCTACGTGCGTTCTTTAAAAGTGGATACCTAGCTGAAGGTCCGGCACGTTTTGTAACTTCTACGGAGTTCGCCTTCGATCTCGATGGTGCGAACCTTTGTGATAACTATGGCCCACCATTTTTCGTTCTGTGTTCGTGGTACAAGCTAACAGCTTGTTTTGAACGTTCCTTGAATGTAGACGATGTTCATTTTGTGAGGTGTAATACATACATTCCATAGAAGGTTGTTCTCTGCACCTCCCGGACACTTATTTTCTGTCGATGTCGTGATGAACATGGTGAACCGTTAGCGGCCAATACTCTTCCTGTCATAACTGTTAACACAACACTTCCAGCCGGCCGGGGTGGCCGAGCGGTTCTAGGCGCTTCAGTCTGGAACCGCGCGACCGCTACGGTCGCAGGTTCGAATCCTGCCTCGGGCATGGATGTGTGTGATGTCCTTAGGTTAGTTAAGTTTAAGTAGTTATAAATTCTAGGGGACTGATGACCTTAGAAGTTAAGCCCCACAGTGCTCAGAGCCATTTGAACCATTTGAACAACACTTCCATTTGAGCCTTACTAAAGATTGAAATTCCAACCTGGTCCTCAAGACGTTCCTTGCCAGTCTGATAATCAAACGCATTTACCAAGTAATACGCTAAAAAAAAAAAATCCCCGCAGAACGAGACCATGACTTGCAAAGCAGAATAGACAGTTCAGTTAAAACTTCTGAGATCTTGGTCGGTAGATAAAAATTTTACTCTGTGACAACGGGAGATATTTTCGGAGGTCCTTGTACAAGGGCAACTGGATCAACTACTCGAGGAGTCCCCGCATTTATGAAGTTGCATAAGTCGATCGCGTAATTACCCCTGTTAGGCGCCATCGTTCTTGGTTATTTTTAAGTCTTATTAAATCCTTATTACGGTACATTACTGGAAATGTGCTAAAAGTGTAGCCTACATGACATATGATTGCCACTTACAGGAGAACTATATGGCTGAGTTGGTTTTTATTCTGCGCTCTTTTAAAAAATCATACTTCCCACGGAATTCTGCACACATTTAGTAGTTCCATTAACTTCTGACTGTGGCATACGAATTAAACGCTGCTGAATGTATAACATTAAGCAACATGTGCCTGTTACGTATGGCAAGAAAATTATTGTTCGTTTTGGTTTTATTCTGCGTTGCTCTTCTTAAGCTACCAGCTTTCTATTTACTGGTATTTATCGCGTCTTAGTTTTGTTTCCCCATTTTTATGTGTTCACTAATCCTTTAAAATTTGTCTTATTACGCTTTTCTACGCGTCTTTCGCGTTGTTTACATTATTTTATAATATTTTCTCTCCCGTTCTTCATTTAAAATTTACAATTTAAATGTGTACACCCGGGCTAGTCGGTCTCATGCCATTCTCTCCCAGTGGTCCTAACAGATGCCCATTCAAAGTTTATAAACGTAGCTCCCTCCTAAGGGCGTATCACTCCGTCCTCGGCGTTCGCTTGCGGCAGTCGCTTGGCCATACACACTCTCGCGGCACTCGGGAGTCGCAGCAAACGATGTAAGTGTTCTGGTTCGTATCTTATACCATGTCTATTCATCTAGCCGGTTTCTCTGTTTTATTATTAGCTGTCGCCTCTGTCACTTTTCACCATATCTAGGACGGCCGCTGTTAGAATTTTATTAACGATAGTCCTCATTTGTTTGATTTTAGGCGGCCTTTCTGGCCGAGCGGTTCTAGCCGCTTTAGTCCGGAACTGGGCTGGTGCTAAAGGTCGCAGGTTCGAATCCTGCCTCGGGCATGGAAGTATGTGCTGTCCTTAGGTTAGTTAGGTTTAAGTAGTTCTAAATCTATGGGACTGATGACCTCAGATGTTAAGTCCCATAGTGCTGAGAGCCATTTGAACCATTTTTCTTTTATTTTATGCATACAAGCGTAGGTAAAGATTACTTTTTAGATCGTTTCTCTTTTTTGTTTTCAGTCATTCCACCCGGTGATGGGGTTTTGTTAGCCCGAAACCAGTCCTGAATTCAAAAATAAAAGCCTTATAACTGGAGCTTTAATTTACATATCTATTAAAATGTTCTGTTGAAGCAAAATGGACATCCACATTTCGTCTACAAATTATTATGTTGTCTACAGAAATTATTATAGTGTGTGTGTATATATACGTGATACTTGTTTGAGTACGGTTCTTAGGCGGATTTCTTACGATTATTTAGGCAAACATTTTGTTGGGTCCAAATTTCCGACTCAGACAATAGGATACAAAGACAATTAAAATATGTTTACACACAGAGAAATGTGTACACGATTCACAGATATGACGCACACAACTTCCCTTCCTCTTGCTGACTGAAGGCGGTGGCGGCGGAGATGGCATAATTGTATCACGCGAAACACCGGAACACGTAACATGGGGTAGACGCTATGAAACAGAGAATTAAAGCAAACGGCATGCATAACTGTGCGATCTCTGCTCCTACACACAGAAGTTCGCTCGGGAAGCCCGCACGAGCTTACATTAGCCGTACAGGGTGACTCAAAAGTTCTGTTAACATTTGAAAATGCACTAATTCGTAGAATCGTGTATGTGGAGAGGTAAAACTTGATACACATACCTGAAACGACATCGGGTTTAACTGGAACTAAAAACAATTGCAAAAACTGGGCAACAGATGGCGCTGAGCAGCAACACATCAGTGATAGAGCGTGAGAATTGTCAGAGTAACTGGTGCGAGGTACGCCGATTTGTTACAAAACCGCATCGCCCCTAGAATAGCTGATAAAAACCTGCTGGAAGGTACGACTTTTATGTAGCATGGCGCTACATTCCATACTGTTAAACGTATGAAAGATGTCTTGTGCACTCGTTAGGTGAGAAAAGCGTGCTGAGACGCTACTTGGCGTCCCAGGTCCCCAGACCTCATACCTTGACGTTTCTAATTGTGGGGTTACCTGAAGTCGCGACTCTACTGCGATCGTCTGACCCCATTAGGGATGCCAGAAGACAACATCCGACTGCAGTTTCTCGCCATACCTACTGAAAGGCTGCACAGTGATGTTCACAATATTATCCGTCGAGTACAGGTATTGCTGATGAATTACGGTCGACATGATGAGCATTTGTTGTAGAGAACATCGTCTTTGCTAAAGATCCATTGATAAACTAATTATTTTGTATCATATGAATCGCCATATTTATTTATTGATTTATTTAACCTGGCAAGATTAGGGCCATCAGGCCCTCTCTTACATCTAACCAGGCATTCTACTTATTTTACATTCATATGTTGTGGTAGGCATGTTGAACTACATCTAGTACAAAAAGTGAAATAAACAATTACAAAGGCACACTTGGAAAAATATATACAAATAGAGTGTATATTCGTAGATGATAAGTACTGTTACAATTAGACATTATGATAGAGACAAATTTTAGATAGGAGTCCTAGCAGCAGGGAGTATGACGGAAACTCATGGTGAAGGGAGGAGAAGAATACAGACGTGAAGTAACATAATTAAGGAAATATAAATGAAAAGAAGATTTCATGTTAATAGAGATAGATGAAGAGGAAGAAGAGAAAGGAGCAAGATAGGAGACTCTAGCTTTCCTATTTGACAGAGGACAAGATTGGCCTTGTACATTAATTTTGTGGAAAACGCTATGAGGATGATAGTAGGAAGTGCTTCAACTTGTTCTTAAAGAAAGCAGGGGATTGAATTTTGCGAAAGGTAAAGGGCAGTTTGTTCTATAGGCGGACAGCGGTAACTGAGAAGGAGTTTGCAAAAGTCTTTGTTTTGTGAGTGGGCACAGTTAGGATACCAAATAAGAGTGACCTCGTCTTTCGAATATGATGACATGAAGGGTGTTTGATCTCTGAAGCAAAATACTGGGATGCTTGCGTGACGAGGAGTCTGTGAAGTAGATATAGAGTGTGGTAGTCACGCAATTTGTCCGGCCGCAGCCACCCTACCTGGGAGTATGAAGCACTAACATGATCATATCGGCGAATGTAGCACGTATAACGGACACATGCACTCATAGTTAGTTCTAGCTGTCGGTTGTTTTCACTACTCATGCCTTGTTGAATTACATCACAATAGTGGAGGTTCGGTAGAACGAGTGCTTGCACGAGCTGATGTTTCAAGTCCTGTGGAAATACGTTCTGAAACTTTTTGAGAGCATAGAGAGAAGCGGACGTCTTCCTGCACAGTGCCACTGTATTCTCCGCCCAGTTGAGATGCTCATCCAAAGTTACACCCAAGTTCTTAACTGTTTTCTGATACGATATTGGAGTACCGTCGAGCAGAATAGGAGGCAGCCGTTCGCGTAAATCTGAATTTATTAATTTCTGATGCGCTATTAAGATTTCTTGTGTCTTTTTTGCATTTAGTTTAAGTCCCAGGTTTTTCGCCCATGTCACTACTGAAGACAGATAATAATTCATCTGAGTGATTGACGTGTTTATATCCTCGTGTCTGAAGCTTAGGTAGAGCTGGAGGTCGTCGGCATAGAAATGATATTTACAGGAGGACAGAACCGACGAAATATCGTTGACATATAAAGAAAACAAAAGTGGTCCTAACACTGATCCTTGTGGCAGTCGCGAGAAGACATGTTTCCAGGAAGATTTTTCATTTACTCAGACAACACATTGCTGTCTGTCTTTTAAGTAGCTTCAAACCATCTCATTGCACTATCTGAGAAATTAAGCTGTTGTATTATTCTGAGAAATATGTCAAAGTTAATAGTATCGAAAGCTTTGCTGAAATCTAGTAGCGTCAATGTTGTTGCCTTTCGGCTGTCGATGGCATATTTCAGGCCATCAGTTACTTTAATTAGAGCAGTGTTTGTGCTGTGATGTTTACAGAAACCGGATTGAAATTTGTCATATAGGCTGAATTCATGCAGGTGTTCAATGATTTGATCATGAACAATATATTTAAGTGCTTTGGAAACAGCAGGCAGTATACTAATTGGTCGGTAATCACTAGGCAGTTGCGGGTTTTCGACCTTAGTGATGGATCGAATTATGCTTCTTTTTCCATGCAGTGGGGTATACTCCGTTCACAAGGGAAAAATTAAATATATCAGTTAAGACAGGTACTAAGATATCGGCAACATTCTTAATCATGGTTATACTGATACAGTCATTGCCTATCGCATCAGAAGAGATTCTCATTATTGTTTTTCTTGCCGTATTTATTGTTACGTGTTTTAGGTGGAATGTATGGTTGTCAGTTATCCAGTTAGGGGATTCTGGTGGGCGGTAATTACCAGCCGTGTGGGTATTCAGAGGTGCAGAGAAGAATTCATTTAATTCGTTATCTGAGACATGGAAAGCTGTTTCCGATTTTGCCTTTCCGACCCCCAAGCTACGTAGGTTCTTCCATAGCGTCGTGGGTGTCAGAACGCTGCCATATGTTGGTTGTTTTGTGCGCTTTGTTTTGGTATTAATAAAACCCCTTATCATTTCAAGTATGTATATCAGTTTTTACCTCTCTACGTACATTGTTCCATGAAGTATTGAATTTTCAAATGTTAACTGACTTTTGAGTCACTCTGTACACAAACACGCTCTACACCGAACAGAAGCTTTTCATGCAACGTAGCGTGTTGTCTGCCCTACTGGGCGGAGTGACACATCATCGACCGTGAACACTTCCCACCCGCTGCTCCGTCGCGCCCGCCTAGAGTTGGGATCGACTCCGAAGCCGCCGCCGCCGCCGTTCAGACAGAGGGGCGCCGCCCAGGACACGGTCCTCGCCGCTGTCGACAGCCCGGCAGCGGCTGTCGACTTCCGATATTCGATATCGACAGCAGCACGTCCGCCGCCGTCCCGCAGAATCGACTGCCACTCAGTTCCCGAGCCCATTTCCTCGAGTGGAACCGTGAGAAATTGGCTGCCTTTCCGCGGCTCATCCAGAACGCGCGGACGACGCAGAACCGTTCGAGCAGAGTGCGATTGAAATTAAAATTCATGCGAGTTTTCCCCTCCGTCGCGTCACGTCGCTCTAGTGAACTCTGATACCTACTTCGAGTCCCTTCTCGCCTTTACCGGTGATAGTGACAGTTGATAATGGAGCCAAGGCTAAAGAAAAATCCAGACCCGTTCTTATGATTTGTCGACCTGGAGAAAGCGTTCGACAATGTAAAATGGTGCAAGATGCTCGAAATTCCGAGAAAAATATGGATAACCCATAGGTAGAGACGGGTAATATACAATATATACAAGAGCCAAGAAGGAATAATAAGGGTGGAGGACCAAGAACGAAGTACTCGGATTAATCCGTACGTCGAAGAAGCAATGATGGAAATAAAAGAAAGGTTCAGGGGGGAATTAAAAATCATGGTAAAAGGATATCAATGATACGATTTGCTGATTACATTGCAATCTTGAGTGAAAGCAAACAAGAATTATATGATCCCCTGAATGGAATGGTCTAACGAATACAGAATATGGATTGAGAGTAAACCGAAGAAAGAAGTAATGAGAAGTAGCAGAAATGTGAACAGCAAGAAAATTATCATCAGGATTGATGGTCAAGAAGTAGACGAAAATAAGGAATTCTGCTACCTAGGCAGTAAAATAATCAATGACGGATGGAACAAGGAAGACATCAGAAGCAGACAAGCGCTAGCAGAAAAGGGGATTCCTGGCCAAAAGAAGTCTTCTAATGTCAAACATAGGCTTCAACTTGAGGAAGAAGTTTATGAGAATGTGCGTTTGGATTGTGGGAAAGCCGAAACAGAAGAGAAGCGAAACCTTTGAGATGTGGTTTTAGAGACGAATGTTTAAAATTGCTTTGATTGATAAGGTAAGGAATGAGAAGGTTCTGCCCAAAATCGGACAGGAAAGGAATGTATGGAAAACACTAACAACGGTAAGGGACAGGACGATAAGGCATCTGTTAAAACATCAGGAAATGACTTCTATGATACTAGAGGGAGCTGTAGAGGGCAATAACTGTAGAGGAAGACAGAGACTGGAGTACATCCAGCAGATAATTGAGGACGTAGGTTGCAAGTGCTGCTGTGAAAAGTAGAGGTTGGCACAGGAAAGGAATTCGTGGCTGGCTGCATCAAACCAGTCACGGGACTGCGGGACTGATGACTCAAAAAAAAAAAAAAAAGAAGCCTACTTCTTCCCTAGCACAGTGTTTAACGCGCATACCCGATAAAGAAGCGGAGTGAACTACCCTCGTGTAGTTATTTCTCTCAGAACAGAGCAACAAATTATAGTACTGCCCTGTATAATAATTTGGCAGCATGCTGGAACATCAGCGACTGTAGTAAATATAAATAACAAGGATCACTAAAAACCGCTTTAAGTTGTCACCGTAGTTAGCTGTTTCGGGTATACAACAACCATCATCAGGCCAGTTTCAAGACCACATGAAGAGAAGTCACAGATGCCAAAAGCAGCTCTCACTTGCTCCTCATCTGATATTTATGTAGATCTGATGTTGGTTGTTACATAACCGAACCTACCAACCATCAGTAAAATTGAATCGATTTGGACTAATATTCTTATTTGCTTTTCTCGTTGTCAGATACAGAATTTACGAACGTGGATCCGTAGAATAATTATGGTTACAAGAAAGGTACAACCTACCATTCAAATGAGTAACTGGACTTTCTGAGATGAATATTCTTCATTGTTAATTATTTTGTTCTATTTATATTCTAATTTTTAGTCTTCATCTTATATAGTTTACTTGAGCTAAGAAAGGCCTTTCAGGTGGATACGGAACTTTTCGCGCAGTCCCCTTCTTCGGAGTGGTGCCTAGAAGTCGGTGGAGGGTTAGGTAATTAATGGTAGATTCGAACATGAGTTCGATTCTAACATGACTCTGTGATGATGTGACACGTTTTGGCTGTAACATTATTGTACCGTTGCAAGGTGTGACCAATTTTTAGTATTCCATCCATAAAATGGAAGAGATATTCTGGTTGTCATTAGGTCGAGCATGGTCCAAGGTCCAAGGTCTATGAGACATGTGAGATCCAGTTTTGTCATTTGCTTTGTCAGGTCCTTCAAGGGATCCTCGGACTTCAAATAAAGGGATTTAGACGTCTGGTTTCTGAGTCTGACATTACTTCAGATGGCATAAACTTTCGATCCAAGTCTGCGTTTAAGTCTTTTTTTATGTTTACACTAGATATGCTTTTATAGATCTCTGCACATTTTAGATCTCTGTTCTTTTTAACCGATTCCCAGTAAGCTGGGAATGGGAGGAGTTGAAGGTTCCCAATTAATGTGATCATTTGGCAAGAGTTCAGAGTTCCAGCATTGGGCTCACATGCAAGAGAAACCTCCCAAACGTCTTGGATGAAGCAGAGGATATATGTTTACCACCACATCTTCCCATTTGTAGTCAAGGTTCTATATATGTAACAATAAAAGAGAAAAGCGCGAGTGAGGTAGCTAAAGAGAAGTTGAGACTGACGAGTAAAAACAATTTTCCTTTGCACTACACAGTTACTGAAATTAAAAACAAAAGTCGTAAGTGTATGGTAATTTTGATTAAAAGCACTCAACAATTTATTTTATGAGAAAAAAGGTAACTTTCTCATAAGCTGTAGTGAATCACCTGCATTCAGCCGTTTGAACCTGAGTAATAGATTGCTGCAAAGGTCAAAGTTGCCTTGGGTGGGATACTTCGTTTTGAGTAGTTAGCACCAAACACGCAACAGCGACGTAAAATGTTTATCTTACACTGAGAGCAGAATTCTGCTGTGTTATATCTCACATTGGAACATACGGTCCTAGCTCTGCATTCAGGGTGAATGAAAAATGGGAGTGCGCGGGTGTGGACTCTATTTTACAAAGAATTTTTCAAACATAAAGTATTCTTCTTGACAACAGAGAAATGATAAGAAACCAGGCCTTAAATTGCAGCCCAGTATTACTCAGGAAGACACGGCTCTACGAGGGTATAACGACATAAAATTCCTATAATAAATTGTAAACAAAAATGAAATAGAGTTTACTTCACCAAATAGAATCGGGTCAACGACAGTAACAGTTTAAAAGGTGGTGGCTACTGGCCATAGACACAAAAATGAAAAAAAAAATTCCTCTGCACCTAACCGCAGAACAACCACCTAAAATGCAGCTCTCCGTCTTAATTAAGGCTACCCAAGTAGCAGCCAATTAAATTTGGATCTATGACCTCTCCCATTGCCATCTAGTCACGTGGCACTTAACGGAAGAAAATCGGCAGATGTGAAGGTAATTTCTGTGGTACCCCAGCGAAACACCGTTACTCTTTACAACGTACATAAATGATCTAACAGAAAGCACCGAAGCTCTTTGAAACAGTTCAAAAATGATGTGGTTATCTACAAAAAAAGTAGCAACGTCAGAAGACAGACTGCAAAATGAACTATAGTGGGCTAATGAATGATGTAGGATCTGGCAGTTGACCCTGAACTTTAATAACTGCAACATATTGCCCGTACATAGGAAAATGACAAATTTCTCGAAACAGTGATCACTGAAAAATATCTATGAGTATATATCCTGAGTGTCCTTACGTGGAATGACCAAATAGTAAAAAAAGCAGATGCCAGGCAGATTCGTAGGAAGAATCTCACGGAAATATCGACGAATGAAGTGGCTTACAAGGCGCTTGTTGGACTGTTTCTTGAGTATTGTTCATAAATCTGGGACCCTTACCAAGTAGGATTGGTAGAAGAGACAGAGAAGATCCAACTAAGAGTGGCGAGCTTCATCACTGGATCGTTTAATTGGTGCGAGAGCTTTACAGAGATCCTCAACAAACTCCAGTTACAAGAGAGACGTTCCATATCAAAGAGAGATTTGGTTGATTGTTTGATTTGGGGGAGGGGACCAAACAGGGAAGTCATCGATTCCATCGGATGAAGGAAGGTGGGGAAGAAAGTTGGCAGTGACCTTTCAAAGGAACCATCCTGCCAAAGAGAGAGTCACTATTGAAATTTAGAGAGCATTTTCCGGTAGAAGTCGGACAACATATTACTTCCTCTTACATACATCTCGATAAATGACCACGATGCGAAAATTCGAGAAATTAGAGCTAATACAGAGTCTCACCGATAGCCATTCTTTCCAGGCGCCAGTTGAGTGGAACGGCTGGGGGAACGGGGGAGGGGGGGGGATGGGGTGAGCAAGTGGGTGACCAGTAAGTGGTACCAGAAGTGCCTCCACCAAACACCGTCAGGTGGCTTGCAGAGTGTTCACATAGTGTAAACTTAGATAGATAGCTATTACCTAGCATCTAGAGGACTAATTGAGATAGGGTAATTTTCTGTACAATTGACAGAAATAATCAAATTCAGTAATGCCACCTTCTGTACAATTGCACATACAAAGTAAATCATGCCCACGACGTACAAATGACAATATCAGCATCGATTTCGCTCTTGGAGAAAACATACGCATGTTCAGCATTACACCGCACAGCAACCATAACAAGCTGCTCTGTACCACCAACACTCTCAATACATAGCGTGTGCTATATTGTATCACTTGATCGACCAAACTAATGCTGTCGGTCACATTGTCTCCCAGTTAGTGCTCACCTGGTTGCGGAAGTCTCCGTCTGGGTCTTCATTGGAACTGCCGTCCTCTAGCCCAGGAAAAGACACCAACCAGCCCACATGGTTATTTATATCCACACAGTGGCCACTCCCCACGCTGGCTATTAACGAGATCCCTCAGACAGCTACTTAGCTTCCGAGCTTCGAGAAGACTCCACGTTCTCGTCTCTCCGTACATTCTCTGCCTCCAGCTGCTCTCCATGGATGGCCCTGCTTATGGGATCCATAGCACAGCTAACAGCTCCTGCTGTCCGCTGGGCGAACCTTCCTTGCGTACACCGGAATTAAGTCTACTGCGCACTGCCGCTCGCAGTACAAGGCTCGACTATTTTGTGAAGCCCGCCAAGACTCCAGCTTGGGTGCTGAAGTACCAAATACCCAAATTCGATCTAGCGCGCTGACGGGGATCCAGTCTAAGGCGTTTGGAGAAAGCTGAAACCCCTGTCAGGATTTTACGGTAAACAAATAACTGTACATGTAAAATATTGAAAAGAAACAAACAGAAAAGATGATCGTTAGCGTGGATTGTGTTACAATGCGGATATAGCACAAAGATGGTATCTAGAGGTGACTCATTAATTGTAAAAGTGCGATAACTACTTTGACTGCCACTACTCTATCGAAGCTGTGCAACAAAACTAAAAGATCACTTCTTCGAAACCCCGAATTGTCTGTCATTGCGAAGAATAAGATTTTAGGCTCAAAGAGGCCTGCAATATTCCTCTGTAATGGCCCAAATGTGTGCCGCCCAGCGACGTTATCTTCTAACTCTGCGATGCTTCAGACAGCAAGGTGTTCACACACACACACACACACACACGCACACACACAAAGACAAATCAGAAGTTTATGTGAGCTGTAAAGATGGACAATAATGTCACATTGGCACCAAATTTCACCACATTTCTGCACAGTTCCACAGTGGTCGTGTCACACGATAAGAAAGTCGTCACACCCCTTTTACCTACATTTCACACCTTCATAAGAAGCCTCTGCGATGGAGGTCAGAGCCGCGTCACCCAGCGCTGAAAAAGCAGTTTTCTCGTCAGTGGCCGAGAAAATATTTCAGAAACATGGCCGTTCAGAATCGACACGAAGAGACCACAAGCAATGGCATATAGGGCGTCAATGAAACCACCACTTTCGGTGGGGCGTTGATTCCCACACATTTTGTGGTCGAAAACGACAGTTCGCAGTGAGATAGGCGATGAGACAACGTTCTTGACAACTACTGATACTGCTAACATCTCCCCGACGCTTCACCTCTTCTCTAAGAACATCGTGGGTGATACGCCATACTGAACGTGATTCACTGCAAAGAGATCGCAATTTTTACTTTGGTGTTCAGGATGGAACACATGGAGATCATTTAAAACCATTCGAGGAAATGTGGAGGTGATCTGAAGCGACAAGGGAACCTTAATGTTGTGTCATGCCTCCTGTAGTGTGTTACGGTGGGGTGCGACTTTGTCACGTATGAATAAAACATCTTAACTCGGCAAAACATTTGGTAGTGAATTTTAGAAATGTGCCTTTACAGAGAAAACCTGCGGAGTAGTGTAGGCTCCTGGGGGTAGGCAACCGCGTGACACACCTCCGATGCCATTTGTCTGCCTGTAGACGATTGGGGCGGTTGTCAACAAAGTCTTCATGTTGCTGATCGCACTGCCAACTCTCGTTGTCAACCACGAAATATGTGTGAATCAACGTGCCAATAGAAGGGTGTTTTCATTAATGCTCTTTGTGCCATTCTCCTGAGAGCTTTCCGCGTCGATTCTGAGCGGCGGTGTGTCTGAAATGTTTTCCACGGCCACCTATAAAAAACCGCTTGATTTCACTACTGCCGGCCGGTGTCGCCGAGCGGCTCTAGGCGCTTCAGTCTGGAACAGCGCAACCGCTGCGGTCGCAGGTTCGAATCCTGCCTCGGGCATGGATGTGTGTGATGTCCTTAGGTTTGAGTAGTTCTAAGTTCTAGTGGACTGATGACCTCAGATGTTAAGTCCCAATGTGCTCAGAGCCATTTGAACCATTTCAGTACTGGAGTCGCGCTTTTGACCTCCATCGCAGACACTTAGAAAGAAGGGGTGAAAGTAGATAAGAGGGGCTGTGATGACCTTCTTATCGTGTGGCACATCCACGGCTGCTCAGAGCCATTTGAACCATTTCAGTACTGGGTGTCGCGCTTTTGACCTCCATCGCAGAGACTTAGAAAGAAGGGGTGAAAGTAGATAAGAGGAACTGTGACGACCTTCTTATCGTGTGGCACATCGACGGCTGCGTTTGGCAGAACTGTGGTGAAATTTAATGCCAATGTAACATAATTAACCCACTTAACATGTCACATGAACTTATGAGCACTGGCCTTAATGCACCTGTCGACACCTTGCTGTTTGAAGTGTTGTCGATCGCGAGGGTAACATCGCAGGGGTCGATGCCTTTGCACCATTACAGACGAAGGTTGTATGTATCTTTGAGCGGCATTTCAAACTTATGCATCAGAAATGGCGTTAATTATGGGGTTTCATAAAATGATGCCCTAATTCTGTTGTGCAATATAATTTGGCGACATCAATGGTATGTCTGCTTGCACAGGATACAAGCACTGTAGTCATCAGTTTATGCTCATACCTGCATAATTCAACATTTCCGCAACTTGAAACTGTTACTCTGGTCATTCTCATACATTAAGAGCATGCATACTCTGGCATAATATTACATGAAAGTCATCAGTTTATTTCTTCGCGCATGTCACGTCAACGAGTCTAACAACTAGAATCACATTTCTCTTAACTCACTCTCTGTCACACTGCTTACTGTACGACCGTGCATTATCGACATTTTACCATCCTGTCTCTCTCCCTCATGTGTTTTACGTACTTTTGCTTTTATTGTAGGTATACAAACATTTAAAATAAAAGAAACCGCCGAACACCAGAGAATAACACATTAATAATAACAAATGTGTTGCGCAGCATCACATAAACTAATATATAGTGTCATTATAGTGCAGACATGAAACATGACATGAAACATGAAAAAGGAAATTAATAGCTTCAGTTATCAGCAATACGTTGACACACATCTATCTACTATCTACGAAAGCTGCTGTAACAGCATTGACAGCTGCTATACTGAATCATGGCCTTCTCCATTATTTACGCATGTGTCCATGGCTGACATACTATTCTTTTGGAAATAACAATTCCACGGCTTCACTTCAAATATCTGTTTACCTCTTCTCTACTAGCAGCATTCCCCATTTGACGAAAATCAACAAGTTTTTTGTTTTAGTTATCTTAATCTCTTCTAGACATGAAGGAGCCAAGACGGCCGAGGGAACAGCAGATTGCAAGGTGATGTTAATGTGAGCTAATAGGAAATCAGCAGCATCTGGTTCATTCATTTCTTTTCGCGTAACGGCACGTCCAGAGAAGTTCAACAACTACGCCATCATTGGACATGGATTGGCACTAGGAGAACAAAATTTTGCTATTGTTATTCCTTCTTGCCAGTTTCGATAACTTCCAGTCATAATATCTGTTTTATTTCTGCTATGAAGTATAGCTATTTGTAACCTAACTAAATTTATTGCTTTGTAGGGATTAGCGTCCTATTATGTATTACGTGAGATAATGGCGATATAATGCTGTTATAATGTAATTCACCAAATTTACATCTTTATGCCTAGAATCACAATTTACGCATTATTTTTACAGGAGAGCGCTTGAGCGTACTTAACTAATAGCTACGAAAGGAGTTAGTTAACAAAGTAGAGCTTAGGAACTGTTATTTACAGAAAAACAAGACGAATCGCTTTGTTGTACTACTAATTTAGATCATACACAGCTATCAAGGATCACACTTATTAGCATCTCGACAGTTCTGTATCGATCCGGTACTTGTGTCCCAACGTGTATCACGCGTGACGGCCAGAGTGGCTGAGCGGTTCTAGGCGCCACAGTCAGGAACCGCGCGACCGCTACGGTCGCAGGTTCGAATCCTGCCTCGGGCATGGATGTGTATGATGTCCTTAGGTTAGTTAGGTTTAAGTAGTTCTAAGTTCTAGGGGACTGATGACCACAGCAGTTAAGTCCCATAGTGCTCAGAGCCATTTTTTTTTTTTTTTTTTTTTTTTTTTTGTATCACGCGTCGTTGCAGCATGCAATTGGTTGGTTTCTTTCTATCGAGCGCATCCTGGTGTTGTCTTGCATGCTATCACTGGCCTTGTCTATCCTTTGTTTTCTGGAACGACCACAGGGTGAACACTGTCTAAAGGAGCGGTAGTTTTTGACACTGACTTTACTCGTGATTGTGATCTGTACCACCTGAGACTTGCTTCTATAAATTTATCGATGGCTGTGCCTCCCGACTGTTCCGATAAATATTTATTTTTCATATCTTTATTTCTTTGTGACACTGTTCGTAGCACCCAACACTTCCACTTCAGTTTCAGTCAGGTATATCCATGCTTTGTTTGTAGTGAAACAAGTATTTTGATGCGGTACCGCTTGGCGGAATGTGAACTGACGTTACATATTTATGGCTAAATTCCTTACAGTTATTCCGTAACAGGGATGCAAATAACTGAATGGGCAACTGCGTACAGATTACATTTAATTACGTGGGTATTGCCTGTACTTTCAGTTTATTCAGCGAAGTGAGCGAGAGAAATAACAGATGAACAGAGAGAGCCGAACCTTGTAGCCATGAAAAACAGAATAGCGCACTTTCTGCGACACATGGTCCCGGTTGGGTGCCGCCACAATTTTGTACAGAGGCCGCGTTTTGCGATAGGAGGTGAGAATAACACATTATCTTCGAACATGACCTATAAGACAATTATAAAATCAGTAACAGCTCTTCCGCGGAAATCGACCATACCAGGAAACCGAACACGGGATATTTTTTCAGTACTTTCTGTGTGAGAGCCTGGGAGGAGCGTTCACACACAGACCAAAAGGATTGTGAATATTAGAAGAATCCTGGCAACCACCATAGGAAGGCCAATGCTTTGCGAGGACACTAATACATCGTCTGTGGTAAGGGAATTGGTGTATGGTAAAATGAAGGATAGGCTGTTTCATGAACAGTAACTCAAGTTAATCGCGGCTTCATTGCGTCGTAATTACCATTCAGTCCTTCCTCTGTGACGATGCTATACACAACTGTTCTGCGCCTGACAATTAAGACTACGCACCACTGAAGTTGTGGTCGCCACCACAGTCCACTATGCAATCTGCAACTAAACTCTACAATGATCAGCGAAAACATTATGACTACCTGTTTCATACAGTGTTAGTCCGCCTTTGGATTGTAATACATCGTCGATTCAGTGTAGTAAGGATTCTAAAAATTCTTCCTAAATTTCCGTAGGTACGTGACACTAAATGTCTATGCACAGGTACTCAATTACAGTAATTTGCAGGTCAGTGGTATACGGGCATGAAGCTGTCGACAGATAGCGTCTCAGATGTCTTCACTCCGGCTCAGATAAGGTGCATTATTGAGATAGGACGTTGTCTTGCTGGAAGGTGACATCACCATCTGAGAAGACATCAAGCGTGGTTATATAGGTGATCCGGAATAGTGTTCACATAGTCTAGAGCTGTCCTAGTGGCATCGATTACTACAAATCCCATGGAAACCCAGATAAATATTCTCCGCAGTGTAACACTGCCCTAACTGGCCTGAGAGTGTGGCGGGTTGCATGTTTCGAGCAGGCATGCACGAGAAGAATGGCGTATCTGGACATGACCATCCTACTGGGCGCAACGAAAAACGTGATTTATCAGACCTGGTGACGTGTCTCTACTTATCCACTTTCCATTCTCGATGATTCCTCCAAACTTAAACGAGGGAGCAGGTAAAGTCACCTGTTGCGTAGTCACATCTGCAACAATGTTCGCTGAATGGTGTGCACCTAAACATTCCTGCACTAGCGTTGTGATCTGCTGTACCTTGATATACAGAGTGGGAAATCCTCCGGCCTCCACGTTCTGTGACTAGCTGTGAACGTCCAACACACTGTCATCTTATTGATTGGCGACCCCATGGAGTGCTGTGTGCACAACGACCATATACGTGAAATTAGAAGGAAGGTCAGCGTTGGCCGTAATATTGATGGTTTATTGACAGCAAAATCGATTTTCAATCACATAGTGATCATCTTCAGAGCTGTGGTGTACAAATTAAACTCATAGGCACTGGTATCAAGTTATTATCAGTAACCAAAGCTAAGAAACGATCACAATGTGAAACAGCAGTTTGTTGCTTTAATTTTGGACACCAGTTTATATGTACACACTAACGAGCAGATTAACCCATCTCTTCTTCCACTGTCCCTTCTATACTCATTTCTTCAACTACCTTGAACTCATTTGCCTCACATCAAGGCATACACAAACTGACTACCAAGTTCTCTGCTACATCCAGCATTCAGTTTTAGTGTCTTTTCTTGAGAGTGTGTGATTGCCTTTTGTTTATCTAAAGCTTTATCCGTAAAACTACATTAAAACTAACTTTCTTTTAACTAACATGAAATACTTGATTGTTAATTTCCCGTCTATATTTACATCTAGTACCATCTCTGTCCTGGCTGGTTGATTCTAATTCCTGGCAGCATTCTTAATCTTTACTCCTATGACAGGAAATTTTCTCGAATACTTTGCAACATCCTGTTTTAACTCTGTCTTAGGTAAAAGATTCTCCTCTACTTCAAGAATACAGTTCCACTGTAGACATCTGTTTTCCTTAAAATAATCCAGTATCGTTACCTCAAGAAAATATTTTATTAAAAGAATCTCAAAATTCTCTGTCTTAATCTCAGAAGTTTTACTTAAAATTAAATTTTCGATCCTCCTATGCTTCAGGAACTAATAAATGATGATATTTAGTAATTCCACCAGCTGCGACATGGTCGTGTATATGAACAGTGATCCAATACTGTCAAATGTTTTTTATTCCAGTCTTCGATGACAATATCTGTTCTTTTGACGAGGACCTGTTTCAGTCAGTAATGACCATCCTCAGATCTCTTATACACCATGTCATAAAGTGATATATGTTTTGACCATTCCATTATGGCCTTATCACTTTAGGACATGGTGTAGAAAAGACCTGAGTATGGTCATTACTGACTGAAACCAGTCATTGTCAAAATAAATGATGTTCTAATCAAAGACTGGAATAAGAAACATTTGGTCTCATAATTACTCTCACATTTCAGTCACTGCTTAGTTTGTTATCCATAGTAATGTACTGTTCACAGTCAACAAACAAATACGTTTTGGTCTTACCTTCACTATTACCACTTGCAATATTGTTAATGTTATCACTACCTCATATACATTACCCGCTCTAATATTAATCATAGGCCGATCCCTTGCTGCCCAATCTTGTTTCAACAATGTCTCAGGTAAATGATCTTATGTTTCTTCCTAAAGGCAATGTTTAACCATTGTAGGCATCTATTTTTCTTCGAATAATTCAAAACCTACATTCCTAGCAATATTTAATTAACTGAAACTTTTAGTTCAGAATTTTTCATCCTTAACAGCCCATACCTTTCTTGCATAATTAAAGTTACATTCATATAAATATTGAGCAATCCACTTTGCCGGTATTTAGCCCAATCTACCCAGTCATTTGCATCATACTAGGTGTGTGAGAAAAGAAATGAGGCTGACATTATCTATAAAAGATTTTATTTCTTTTGAACAATAATTTTGTCCCCTTCAAAGCTGTTTCCTTTGGCATCTATAGACTGATGGAGTCGTTGTTCCCAGTCTTCGTAGCAGTGCTGGAAGTCTTCAACTGGTAATGCCTTTAACTTTTCAGTTACATTCTTTTAAATGTCCTCCTGAGTACGAAACTACCGTCCTTTCCCATTTCGGGAAATGAAATAGTCGCTAGGATTCAGATTAGGTGAGCACAGAGGCTGTCGAACAACAGGAATGCATTTTGAGGTAAAAATATCATGATGGAAGTGGTTGTGTGACATGGGGCGTTCTCATGATGAAGCATCCACTTGTCTGTAATGTCCGATCTCACTCGATTGACCCTTTTCCTGAGTCTTTCAAGGTCATCTTTGTAAAACACTCCCTTGACAGTTTGTCCTTGAGGAGCAGTCTCACAAGAACACGCCCACGATCGACATTTACGTCAGTTTTTGTAGTTGAAGTCTCCGTGAGCGACGTTCATCGTGTTCCCGGCTTTCCAAAACTGATTTGTACCAGCGGAAAACTTGTGCTCTTGATGAGGAATGTTCATCATAGACCTGTTTTAACTTTTCAAAGGTCACACTCGGGATTCCCCAGTTTCAACACAAAATGTGTTGACATAACGTTGCTCTAAATCCCACAGTTCGACTTTCGTAACACATAATAAAAACACAACTTTACTGATGGTGGATTCAGTAATTACGTGATGACTGTTGGGAGATGAAACGCAGTCTGAGCATCTGGAAGGGATGAACACACCGGTCTGCACAAGTAGTACAACACAGTGTTGATAGATCGCCCCCAGTGTTGTCAGTCTCATTACTTTTCTCACACACCTCGTAATCACGTTTATTTTTCTTATTATAAGCTTCACTGAAACTTCCTGGCAGATTAAAGCTGTGTGCCCGACCGAGACTCGAACTCGGGACCTTTGCCTTTCGCGGGCAAGTGCTCTACCAACTGAGCTACCGAAGCACGACTCACGCCCGGTACTCACAGCTTTACTTCTATAAGCTTCACTGCTCAAATTATTACCTACAATCTATATACGCCGTTTACCATCAACAAATATATTTGTCCGCACCTCATCTTCATTAACAACCCTTGCAACATTATTGACACGTTTCAGTGCATCTTCCACTGTCACTACAACAAAATGATCAGCTGCAGCTACACTCTGCAAAACACCTTCTTCAGGCCTGTCCACTAAACCCTCTGTCACAGGTTCCATTGTCTGTACATAAATAACTTCATTTTAAATTCGAACATTTTAGGTTAGGCTTTACCGTGACTGTTACTGACATCGAATGAAACAACAAGTTTACTGTTCACAAGTCACTGTTTATTTATCACGACGACACGTTTCGAAGGTTTAAACTTCAATTGTCAGGTTGTAATGTCCTTCGTATCTTCGGTCTTGGCTAACACTCAACGGTAGACCAATGAGATTGTTATTTCTTATGTATCGGTATCGACGTTACAAACAGAACATTGATGAACTGAACTTGCGACTTGTGCGAGATATTTACTTCACTAAATGTCGTAATTAAATCGTTTGTAATCGATGGTTTATCAGTTGCTATTTAAATATTAATGATAAGTTCAAATTAGTTCCAGCGACACCAGTTTCTATATAAGAGCCGAGCGCTTCAGTCAAATAATATCGCAGCACGTTATCTGTATAAATAATATTGTAAAACTTGAATGATAAATGCGTGAATTGACACGATTTGCTGGTTTATTACACAATATTAGTCACTTCCTAATAGAGCCGTGAGGAAGAAGCTTTCCCAGGTGTTGGGGGGAATTATAAATTATATGTTTCGTAACTGTCGCCAAGTTCCATAGTCCATAAGTTATCACGAATGAAATTGTCTATCTGTGTTCACTTAAATAGCGTCAACTTTAGGTTATCTAATTAAAAGTCACTTCTGTCTAATACATGCAAGTCCTGTATCTGAATTCTAAATAACGTAATATTTGAAGTCAAATTATCGTTTCACTGCGTCATAGTAGATCGCAATAATCAATTCTGAAAAAACATTCTAATTGCGCCTACATATACGAGCAAAAGTATGACCTGCTTCGGCTAACTCTCGTAACGTAGAGACAGTGGATTGAATTATCCTTAGCCATTACTCACGAATCTCAAAGAGTACTCACACGGAGTATTCTTTGGGAACGTTGGCTCTATTTTGCGAATTTTAATTACAATGATTTTGCGATTTACTATGATTTTGAATTTTGAGTTTGGTTTTACTGGAATCCTATCTTTCTTTCGTATGTTGATAAATTACTAAGTATTATATTCCTGATTCAATTACTGGTTAATATCCAAATAATAGTGTTAACTGGAAATTTGTTTGCTTGTTCATTTTTCATGGAATTTGGAACTTGTTTTTGGGAAATCTTTGGGAATTTTGGAGCTAATTTTTGATTTTCATTTCTCGACCGAGGAAGTGGCATTGCAAGGTGGACTCACATTTGTTAGTGTGACATATGCGTGTGTTGTGTTACGATTTTTGGAGAATCTTGTGGCACTGTCTCCAGTGGTTACAGGTTCCTTTCACTGTCAAACACCTCACACTTATACTGTCATAGTTTGTAAACAAAGATGCCTCATGATGGAGGTTTAAATAAAGAAACAGTGATACCAACCTCATTAGTGGAACATGCACAACCATGCACGTGTGCAACACCGCTTTTCGAAAATTATTTGTCCACCTCATATTCACGTTCTCTCCTAGAACGGAACACCACAACGCCCGTCAGAAACAGCCTTCAGAGTCAGACGTTGCAATAACAATAACGTGTACACTAGTGTGCCGCGAGACCATAGCAAGTGTTGCCGCCGAGTTACTGCTAATGCCGCTGTCGTTAGGGACAGCTGCAGCTCGCCGTGACGCAGTGAGCACAGTTACTGCTGTCCCGGAGAGCCGTGATAACGGCAGCCCCGCTGTTTTTCTGCCGCTAATCGCCCCAGACGCGTTAGCGCGGCTCGCGCCCCGGGAGAGCATGCCGTAAGAATTTAGAGCCGGGCGGTGGGTCGCGCGTGGTGTGATTTGCCTGCTGTCGCCGCGACATTACGGCCTAATTGCGCGAGCCTGCGCCAGGGGCAGGTGTGGCGCCAGCTGCAAACTTAAGCGGCCGGGCAATCAAAGTTTAACGTGTCCCCAGCCCTAGACCCAGGCCCCGACGGCTGACCACGGCTGCTCCCGGCCGCCTCCAACTCTGCCGGCACGTCCTCCGCCTCGCTCCTCTGGTACCAGGGCTTCCAGTCCATCTGCTGCTAACGACGCTTGCTACCCTAGGAATACGGCCAGCAACCCGCTCTTGTTATTACCCCTTCATATCTACCGTCATTCGTTTCCCGACAAAAGAAAGACGACACCTCGAATCACAAGAGCTGAAAGTATATTCTGCACACAACTGTAAAGTGCGTGGCAGGACGTGATTACCGTTGTATCACGTACAAGGTGTCCACGAAGGAGTTCCTGATTTCAAAATATCTCTAACACTAAGATCTATAGACGAGTGCAGCAAAATGTATGTTTAATGTGAAAGAAATTTTTACAGAAGTTTCGAAATAGTTCGAAAAGCTGCTAACAGCCGGCTAAGTGCATTGTTCAGCTCGTACAATATCAGTGCGCGTAACTAAACTCGGCCTCTGGAACCAGTCTTTGCAATCACATCACATCATTTTCGAAATGTCTGCCACTCGCAGTACTTAGGTGGCGCAAAGGAGCAGTGAAAGTTTCCATTACATTCTGTAGTGTCTCAAAAGAAACGGTTTCAGATGCACTTAGATTGTCAATTCAAGCTCATGTAGCCTAGTATGAAGGTTCCGATATTGTCTTTATATGGCCCACAAACGGCGGCCGCGGTGGCCGAGCGGTTATAGGTGCTTCAGTCCCGAACCGCGCGACTGCTACGGTCGCAGGTTCGAATCCTGCCTGGGGCATGGATGTGTGTGATGTCCTTAGGTTAGTTAGGTTTAAGTAGTTCTAAGTTCTAGGGGACGGATGACCTCAGGTGTTAAGTCCCATAGTGTTCAGAGCTATTTGAACCAATTTTTTGGCTCACAAAGTCACAAGGAGTCCAATCGGAGAATATGGAGGCCAATAGATTTCTAGCCCAGTATAGTTGCAATAATCAAACACAATGACTCCATTACCGAAGTATCCATCAAGAAAGCGAAACTATTGTTTGGTGCGGCGTGGGCTGGCATGATGATTGCGCAAACCACTCCGTGCCTGATCGATCCTCCAACGCTGTGTGGCGAGAAACTGTTCAAAAATTGCAATGTAACGATCACTGCTGATGGATTCTCGCATGAAAAAGAACCATTAATACCTTTGTTGCATACACAGCCCAAACAGTAACTTTGAGATAAAGCAGTGGTTTCGCTTCACACAAATGGGAATTTTCGGAACCTAGACATCCACAGCTTTGTTGTTGATAAGCGACTCCATTCAGGTGGAAGTGTAGTTCATGTGTGAATCAGCTGCAGCCGACACCAAATCCTTCATTAACAGAGAATCTGGTTGCAAAGTCATCTCTCTGTCGCACAGCTTCAGATCAGTCTCTGGTGCATTTCGTTGGACGGATTCCCCTGGATTTCGAGACATTTTCAGGAGAACCTTCAGTTTGCCTGGAGCCAACATTCCCAGCTAGGTCATCAGCCACGCAGACTTTTCATTGGAATTTAGCGAAGAAATTGCGAATGATTATCTCATCAGTTCCTTGTGGAACATTACATCGTGTTCAAACACTGCGCTTCATTTGCCGTAGGAATGTGTTCCAATTTGCGGTATTCCATTACCATAAAAACTCTTTCTTCAGTGGAAAAGATGAGTTCAGCCTTTTCGTTATTTCGCGTTTCAATGGTGGAGCTGATAGCTTTGAGCTGTGGCGTGCTATTTTTAGACGTTACATATTGTTGTTACAGCATCATCTATTGGCAGCTTTTCGAACTATTTCGAAACTTCTGTGTAAATTCTGCTTACAATTCTTGCAGCTTTCATAACAGATATAGCACGTGTTACACTCGTCTATCGCTCTTAGTTTTCGAGATATTTGATTGTGAAACAGGGACTCCTTCGCTGGATATTTTGTGTCAGTGCTTCTTCCAAGTTTGCGCGTTGTAGTTAGACTAATCTGGTCATTGCACTCCCTACAGGAACGATACGTACGGGATTTTAGTATATTTCTAGATTCCTCTCTCGGCATTAGTTTCTAAAAAGTCGTATGTAAATTTACCCAGGAAGGCTCAAGTTCCTCGGTGATGCTTTCCCAAGCGTTAAGAAAACCTGTGAACATTCGAGCTACTCTTCTTTGTCTGCGTTCAGTATACACTGTTAGCCATATTTGTTATGCGTCCCAAGCACTTGAGCAATATTCTATGTGGCTCTCGCGAGTGTTATGTGCACAATCATCTGTGTAGAATAATTACGAGTGAGCCTGTGTGATCATTCCACGTCATATCCAAATAAATAACCATTTGCGGTTATACTTTAAACATTATCAGTTGCGGCCCCGAGGGCCGTTATGAACTGTGGCTGTCTCAAATGTCCTGAATCCACTCAGGAGCAAGGCAAGTTCGCCTAGATAGTTGTGGATAGATTCACTATGCTTCATTTAGCCAATGGTCTTCGGGACTGTGTTTAAAATAGAAGTGCAACTGCTGCGGATGCCTGTGTCGTCATGTCGAAGATCCTGGACAAGAATATTTCCATATAAACTGTTGTTGTTCTTGTCTTCAGTCTGAGGACTGGTATCACACAACTCTCCTCGCTAGCTTATCCTGTGCAAGCATTACTACTGCAGTCTACATCCATTTGAATCTGCTTAACTGTGATCAAACCTTAGTGTCCCTCTAAAATTTTTACTCCTGCCGCTTACCTCAGTTAACAAATTGCCCATTTGTATTTCTCCAATTAGATTCAATATCTTCTCATTTTTTACCCATCTAATCTCGACGATTCTTCTACAGCACCATATTCCTCAAGCTTCTTCTCTTGTGTAAACTGGTTACTTTTCACATTCCACTTTTGTGGAAGGTATACCCCTACCAAATACCTTCAGAAAAAAATTCCTGACATATAAATTTATTTTCCATGTTAAAAAAAGTTTCTATTTCACACATGTTTTTCTTGCTACTGCTCTCTTGAATTTTTTATAACACACACATCGAAAAAAGTTTTGCATCACCCCAGTTCCCAGAACTCCTGAAGATGGACGTTGACTGTCGATATTCTATCACAGACACAGTCCCTTTGACTTTTCAGAGGTGTCATCACTAAACGCGCCAAAGATGTAAACAACCATGCATGAGCAGCGCCTATTAGACGGAGGGAGTCCGACAGTCGTTCAGTTCCAGTCATTCCACCAGGAAGGAGATATTCAGCTCATGTTGTCTGTAGTTCAACCATGCCTAGACGGTCAGTACCGCGGCTCGATCGCATCCGCATTGTTACTTTGTGCCAGGAATGGCTCTCAACAAAGGAAGTTTTCAGGCGTCTCGGAGTGAACCAAAGCGATGTTGTTCGGACATGGAGGAGATACAGAGAGACAGGAACTGTCGATGACATGCTTCGCTCAGGCTGTCCAAGGGCTACTATTGCAGACCGCTACCTTCGGATTATGGCTTGCAGGAACTCTGACAGCAGCGCCACCATGTTGAATAATGCTTTTCGTGAAGCCACAGGACATCATGTTACGACTCAAACTGTGCGCAATAGGCTGCATGATGCGCAACTTCATTCCCGACGTCCATGGTGAGGTCCATCTTTGCAACCACGACGCCGTGCAGCGCGGTACAGATGGGCCCAATAACATGCCGAATGGACTGCCCAGGATTGGCATCACGTTCTCTTCACCTATGAGTCTCGCATATGCCTTCAACCAGACAATCATCGAAGACGTGTTTGGAGGCAATCCGGGCAGGCTGAACGCCTTAGACACACTGTTCAGCGAGTGCAGCAAGGTGGAGGTTCCCTGATGTTTTGGGGTGGCATTATGAGGGGCCAACGTACGCCGCTGGTGCTCATGGAAGGCGCCATAATGGTTGTACCATAAGTGAATGCCATCCTCCAACCGACAGTGCAACCATATCGGCAGCATATTGGCGAGGCATTCGTCTTCATGGACGACAATTCGCGCCCCCATCGTGCAGATGTTGTGAATGACTTCCTTCAGGATAACGACATTGCGCGACTAGAGTATCCAGCATGTTCTTCAGATATGAACTCTGCGGAACATGGCTGGGACAGATTGAAAAGGGCTGTTTATGGTCGACGTGACCTATCAAACAGTCTGAGGGATCTACGCCGAATCGCCGTTGAGGAGTGGGGCAGTCTGTACCAAAAGTGCCTTGATGAACTTATGGATAGTACGCCAAGGCGAATACAGGAATGCATAAATGCAAGAGGAGGTGCTACTGGGTATTAGACGTACCGGTGTGTACTGGAATCATGACAACCACCACTGAAGGTCTAACTGTGATGGTCCAACATGCAGTGTGTGGTTTTCATGAGCAATAAAAAGGGCGGAAATGATGTTTAGGTTGATCTCTATTCCAATTTTCTTTGCAGGTTCCGGAACTCTCGGAACCGAGGTGATGGAAACCTTTTTTGGTGTGTGTATATATCTCGGCCACTGCCATTTGCTTTGCCGCCCAGTAATAAAACTCATTTACAGGATTTTACGTCGCATTTCCTAATTTAATTCCTCCTCAATCACAAGTTTTTACTGCATTACACTCCATTATTTATGTTTTAACTTTCTTGATGTTCATCTCATAACGTCTTTTTGAGTCACTATCCATTCCGTTTAACGAATCTTCCAATTACTGTAAGATCTACGCAACAACTACAGTGTCGTCGGCAAAATTCTACTTTTTATTTATTTTTGTGATCTTTAATTCCCTTTCCAAATTTATCTTGGTTTCTTTTACACCTTACTAAAAGTGTAGATTTAATTACATCGATGATAAGCTACATGTTACACTCTGGCACACGCCTCAGTTAACAGATTTCAGTTGTGACATATTGCTATAATCGATTAATTTGCTTTTGCGTTTCGTTAGACATATATTATAAGAGATAATGAAAGCAATGCCGCATTTTGAGACTTTTATCTAATTCCATTATACACAAAGGAGTTTACGCGATGCGCAGTTCATGTTGCGACATTCTTCTGAGGGAACGACTTAAGCTCTGTTCAAAGCCCAGACTGTAGTTCATGTTGAGTGGTATGGTTAACAGACCACTCGTCAGTGTGCAACTAGAGAGATCTGTTTTCCACGCTTACCTCAACTTTTCCATATACTTTCCTTTGTAGTGCAGTATGCCACCGGGTTGGGCTGTTGCAACTGTCTTCGACTAAATAGAGACTGTCACTCCGCTTTAAAAACCAGAGTGATAGTTTTAAAAATTAAATTACCTACTCACGATGTTTTCAGCAGAACAGTCTCTGTCTTCGAAATTATTGGTAAAATATGAAAAACGATGTTACTTAGAATTCGCCGCACCAGCGTCGCCTTCAACTAACACAAATCCTTGAAACAGTTTGCAACAGAAAATCAACAGCTCTTTTGTTACGGAGTAAACGGCAGTAACTTATTCACAACAAATTTCACTTTTATAGAAAACTAATCCGCCTGAATCATGGGCTCGACGTGGAGGTGATGAAGTGAAACCACATCAGGGTTCGATTACTTCTAAGATAGTTCCTGAGTAAATCTTAAATAAATTGCTTATGTAACTTAAAATTGAACTAAACATCAAATATTTTATACTAAAGACATTTTATAATAGAGCTTCCCCGTGTTTATGATTTCAGTAAAAAGACTGGTATTATATTAATAACAGTATTACGGACACAGATTAGAGCCATAAGCGTCGGTTAATCTCCACATTCAGAATTTCATCTGTCAGTCAGAAGCCAGCTTCTCCCTCAGTCTGTATGCAGCAAAACGCAAGCGCTATCTCACCGAATGATTCCGTCTGTCGTCCTGTGATATCAGGACGCATTAATCGTGCCTATTGAGCGCCGTACCTCAATAAGGCTTCGCTCCATTAACGAACAAATGAAATGCTGAATGCATAATTTAAACAAATCTAATGGCTGATGGCGTGGTCCCGTTTGAATGTAAGCCGTGTATGACGCTCAAATATTGCGGCTAGATGCAGTGTATGGAGCAAGTATAGCCACCACATCTGAGCAATCTGCTACAGACAGCTGTGCAATTAACATGGCAGCACATCACGAGGTGACCAGCTGTGAACGTGGAATGATAATGTGTTCAAGACACATGAGACATGGCATATTGGAGATGACATTCATCTTTCTGGTAAGTAGTGTGGATGTTCAGTACTGCAAGGAATGTTTCACACTCGTAAACAATCACAAAAGACGACCAAAAGTGTTTGACGAACAAATGTTACGTCAGAAATTGGGTTTAGGTGCAGTTCTGATGTCAAATGCCGGCCGCTATGACCGAGCTGTTCTAGGCGCTTCAGTCCGGAACCACGCGGCTGCTACGGTCGCAGGTTCGAATCCTGCCCCGGGCATGGATGTGTGTGATGTCCTTAGGTTAGCAAGGTTTAAGTAGTTCTAAGTTCTAGGGGACTGATGACTTCATATAATAAGTCCCATAGTGCTCAGAGCCATTTGAATCATTTGATGTCAAATTAATTGACTAATTAAGTAAACTCATCAATTAATAACACTCTCCCTCTCGGAACGCCAAAGTCTATCGTGGTGTCCCTCCTTCTATCCCATCTGGGAAATCCCCAGCCCTCTCCACACTCTCTCTATCGAACCTAAGTTCCGGACTAAGAAACAGACCTGGACCACTGCCTTTGCAGCTTGGATGGTAAGCAACTTTGATATAAAATTAAATGAATAATCATTTAAATTGATCAGTTAATTACACCCTCCCCCCCTTTTCACCAGAAAGAATGTCGGGAAATTCAAAATACGTGTTAATGTCAGGATAGCAGCTGACAATGACCTCAAAGTTGTAGTGGAAGTTGAGAATATATGGTGAGCTACGGAGGTGAGGCTCGTTCATATAGAGTGCGACAAGCTGAAGTATGTATAGAGGGGAAGTTGACGGTTAAGTGCGCCACATTCTGTCTCGGCATTCCGGTCTCCTACAGCAGTAGTGTTTGTGCGTCATTACTCTTGTGCTTAGTGTTGCTACGCTAAAATTTACAGCTAGAGAGTCATCACAAAACGTATTTCTAAAGTATCTGTGATGCACACATATTGTCTGCAGAGCGCGGCATGTGCTGCAGTGGAGCGAAGGTAGAACTTTAGTTTTGTCTTACGAAAGATAGTGGGAGCATTGAGATGAAGCTGTGCTGTGTGTGATTTCGATCACTCAATCATTCTAATATCAATGAAAGTTCAACGCAAGATGGTACACCAAATCCAACAGATATTGGATGCAATAAATGTGAAATTAAAAACATGCAAAACAGTTATTTGCGAAATACTGTCGCATGGTCTCCAAAAGTAAGTGAATGCAGTACAGCGATGGTGTGTGTAGTCTTCCGTCCCACGATTAAGAAATATTCTATTTAAGCTACATTCTGAGAGAACTTCGAGCGTATCTCTTCGTTCTTTAGTACTTCCGTCCGCAGTTTGTGGTCGTGAGGTAGCGTTCTCGCTTCCCGCGCCCGGGTTCCTGGGTCCGATTCCCGGCGGGGTCAGGGATTTTCTCTGCCTCGTGATGACTGGGTGCTGTGTGATGTCCTTAGGTTAGTTAGGTTTAAGTAGTTCTAAGTTCTAGGGGACTGATGACCATAGATGTTAAGTCCCATAGTGCTCAGAGCCATTTGAACCATTTTAGTACTTCCGTATCCCACTTCTTCGCGTATTGCATTTTCCTGACTAGTCTCTTAAACTTCAGCCTCCTCTTCATCACTACTGTATCATGATCTGAATCTGTCTGCTACTGGATATACCGTACAATACAGTTATCTGATTTCGGAATATCTGTATGACCACGATGCAATTTAACTGAAATCTTCCAGTATCACCCGGCCTCTTCCAAGTATAGCTCCTCATCTTATGATTCTCGAGCAGAGTGTTCGCTATTACTAACTTAAATTTATCACGGAACTCAATTATCTTTCTCCTCTCTCATTTCTTGTCCCAAGCCCATATTCTCCTGCAACCTTTGCTTCTACTCTTGCCCTACAACTACATTCCAGTCCTCCATGACTATTAGATTTTGATCTCCTTTACGTACTGTATTACGTTTCCAATATCCTAATATAATTTCTCTACCTCTTCGTCTTCGGCTTGCAACATCGGCATTTATACCTGAACTAATGTTGTCGGTGTTGGTTTGCTGTCGATTCTGGTGAGAACAACCCTACCATTGAACCGTTCGCAGTATCTCACTTGCTGCCCTACCTTCCTATTCATAACAAATCCAGTTCCTGTGTACCATTTTCTGCTGCTGCTGATATAGCCCTATACTCATCTGACCAGAAATGCCTGTCTTCTCTCAATTCCGCTTCACTGGCCCGCACTCTACTTAGAGACTAAGCATTTTCCTTTTCAGATTTTCTAGCGCCCCTACGACGTTCAAACTTCTAACATGCCACGCCCTGACTCGAAGAACGTATCCCAAATATTAAGATACCAGGCACATTCAGCCACCACTTCGGATTACACGTTAAAGTAACATGATGCATGGCAATAGGCAGCACAGAGATTTCCTTTTTCACCCTGCCATACACCCCAATACGGAATCTATTCGCTACTACCTTAGTGAGGTCTACATGTCACAAAGCTGCCTTTAACGGGTCACATTGAATTGAGTGCCACAAATCTTAACAATAGTGCACTACTGCGGGACGAAATTATGTTTTTTTAATCCTATGCAGGACTGGATACGTTGTCAGAAAGCTAGTATGCATTTCTATGCTTCGACACCAAAAAGTCACCATTCTTTAACGCAGGTTACAGTGTTATCTGAGCTATAATATTGAGGGCAGACTTAATTGTGACTGGTGTTGGAAAAAACAGGAAAATAACGAATTTTAACGATAATTCTCTCTTCTTCAAATGTGTATAACAAAGTAAAAACAATATATCACAAAATAATAGTATCTCTTATAACATAGCTGCCTTCGACAAAAATGCTCTTATTGTAGCTAAAACAAGTCTCTGATACACAGCACACGAGGATAGGAGAGCTCCACATTTAACACAAGAAGCTATAAAGCCTGCAGGGAAATATTATTACTCCTACTACTTCCTGCAAGCAGATTTCATACAGGTCAGCATTTTCAGAATCTCTCACAGTTATATGAGGTTCTGATGCTTCTTCCAGAAGTTTTAATGGAGGTTTAGCATTAGCTACAACCTTTGTAGTTATTTATGCATCTCTGGTCTACCAAATATCATCCACATCCACAAAACCTTACCGTTCGGAAGAAGAATTAACACACATTTGCAAAACCGCACACCATGTTCAACCCATGGGTTATTCGTTTCATCCCGATATTTCAGCCCTCTCCAGAACAGAAATACATACCGTTTCATCTCTGTCGCCAGTATAAAAGAAACCAGCTTCACTTAGTTTTTCAGGACCTTACGTAACAGCTCAAGAACAACATTTGAAAGATGCCAGCCTTGCATCGTATGTCCTATACATAGAATGAGCTTACCTAATCTCTCACACATCACACTTTGAATTGTATAACGATGCTGATTCACGAAATGAGTGTGGGAGTATCTCTATTCTGCACGGGTTACAAGTATCGTACAAAAGAAACAGTTCGACCTATCGATATAACTCCGCCATCACTCACTCTCAGACATGCACTGCGTTACAGAGCGACCTGTTTTCTGAGTTTTCTTTCATTGTAGACCGGTGAGATGTGGAGTGGGGGGGGGGGGGGCGTCTGATGGTGGATTCACTAGCTGTAGATCCAGGATAGAGTCTGGGGGCTCCCCACGAGAATCCGATACACTCACACACACACACATACAGAAAAATAGCCCAAGTGCGTTGAATGTTGAGTAGGGATGTGAGAATGGAAATGGATTAATAATTGCTTAAATAACTTGAAAAAATTGATTGGAAAGAATAGTTGAGAAAATCGTGACAGTATTTTATGACTCTGTGGACAATCTTGGGTGAACCTCAACTGATACCAATATCAACAGACATTGAATATGATTACAAATTGGTTCAAATGGCTCTAAGCACTATGGGACTTAACATCTGAGGTCATCAGTCCCCTAGAATGAGAACTACTTAAACCTAACTAACCTAAGGGCAGCACACACATCCATGCCCGAGGCAGGATTCGAACCTGCGACTGCAGGAGCAGTGCAGTTCCAGACTGAAGCGCCTAGAACCGCTCGGGAACATCGGCCGGCGATATGATTACTTTCAAGGCCAATAAAAATAATTTACATTACGTACTCCTGCTTCCAGTAGTGTGCGGTACCAAATAATCACCGCAATCATTGAAACTGTCGATCTGCCTATAAGTTCTTAAACATACGAAGCACAATATTTTTAGTATAAGTAAACCAAGTTCAATACGTGCCTATCAAGTCTAAGTCATTACCTTCACATTAATTCCATTGTGTCTAGCCTTTAGTGTGACAATTTCGTTGTAGGGACTCTCCTCCAGATACGATGTTAATTATTCTTGGCCGCTCGGGATTAGCCGAGCGGTCGGGGGCGCTGCAGTCATGGACTGTGCAGCTGGTCCCGGCTGAGGTTCGAGTCCTCCCTCGGGCATGGGTGTGTGTGTTTGTCCTTAGGATAATTTAGGGGCTCATGACCTTAGCAGTTAAGTCCCATGAGATTTCACACACGTTTGAACATTTGAATTATTCTAGTCTGCACCTAATCTCTCGATACAGGATCTCGGTGTCGAGTGAAATGATTAACAGATAGGAGCTGAACTTATAATTGTACGAATAAATTATCCTTTTCTAATAACATTTTGTAATACTTTAAATGTACGGTTAAAATACACATTTTTCACAATGCTGGTACCGCGGATCCAAGCATACGTCCGTGCGCTAACACTTCCCGAAACAAAAGGGTGAAGTTACGTGAATTAATAAATTAAAGGGCGTATTTCTTAGTTTGTTTCATACAGGTATTTAAAGATGTATCAAACATTGTTCAAGTCACAAAACAACTCGTTAATTTACTTTTGGCGTGTCTTTGGTTTATAGCTTATTCAGTTTACATTTAGCTTATTTATAAGAAAAGAAAAGAATGAAAAATAATATAATTCGATACAATGCTTTGCAGTTTTCTACATTTACAAGCAAATTTAGAATACGTGGCTAGAAGTCACTTCATGATCACGTGAGCATCTTGGTATTGTGACATCTTGGATCTTTTGAATAGACTGTATATAATGGGAGCTTTGAAAGCAGGGCACTCTGTAACACAGTGGATGTCTGAGGGTGATGCGAAGGTAGGACGGTTGGAACTTAAATAATGGCAACTATTTATTCACAACCGACACAATGTTATGGTGATTCTCGTGTACGACTGTGATGGTGTTATCAAAATGGTTGAAGTGGTTCTGAGCACTATGGGACTTAACTTCTTAGGTCATCAGTGCCCTAGAACTTAGAGCTACTTAAACCTAACTAACCTAAGGACATCACTCACATCCATGCCCGAGGCAGGATTCGAACCTGCGACCGTAGCGGTCGCGAGGCTCCAGACTGTAGCGCCTAGAACTGGTCGGCCACTCGATGGTGTTATCGTAACGCATTACGTTCCTCCACGGCAGACCGTCAATGCACATTATTACTGTTCGTTTTTGGAGCATCACCTGCGACCAGCTTTGCGAAAGAAGCGGTGACACAATCTGCGCAAACCTTCCATCATTTTGCACGATAATGCACGGTCACACACAGTGCAAGCTGCGGCTGCTCTGTTCGGTCGATGAGACTGGGAAGTACTGTACCGTCTACCATACTCTCAGGACTTAGTCCTTGTGACTTTGATTTGATTCCGAAGATGAAGGAACTACTTCGTGGCATTCGCTTCAGAACTGTTCCAGAGATTCGACAGGCAGTAGACCGCTCCATTCGCACCGTCAACAGAACATGTTCTGCTAACGGTATATTACGCCTTCCACATCTCTGGCAACGGGTTCTACACAACGCTGGTGACTACTTTGAAGGACAGTAAGAGGTGCAAACATGTAACTCGTTTGTATCGGTTGTGAATAAATAATAGTTGCCGCTATTTAAGTTCCAACCCTCGTATATCAGTGGTCTGAACTGTTTCTTTTGTGTGGTACATGTAACTTGTGCACAATGGAATACTTCCATATTTTATCACCGCCTAAATCAGTATCGTTATAAATTCAACGTGTGATCTGTGGGAAATTAGATTAGCTCGTCATAAATATAGAACAAACGGTGCGAGGCTCCCTCTTTCGAATTTTGGTCTATAGCTATTAAGTTACGTCCAGAAAAACTAAGTGAAGTTTTTTTCACACTGGTAACTGAGATGAAATGGTATGTGTTTCTATTGTAGTTGAGGGTTGAAATATTGCGATGACATGAATAACTCGTGGGTTGAATATGCTGTGCGGTTTTCCAAATGTGTGTTAATGCTTCTTGCGAGTGGTAAGTTTTGTAAATGATATTTGTTAGAACAGAGATGCAGAAATTACTGCAAAGGTTGCGGATAATATTAAACCTCCATTAAATCTTCTGAAAGCAGCATCAGAACCTCATATGACTGTGAGAGCTTCTGAAAATGCTGACCTATATGAAATCTGCTTCCAGGAAGTCGTAGGAGTGCTAATATTTCCCTGAAGGCTTTATTGCTGCTTGCGTTAAATATGGAGCTTCCCTATCCTCATGTGCTGTGTATCAGAGACCAGTTTTAGCAACAGTAACAGCACATTTGTCGTTTTTAGTTTGTTGTACACATTTTGAAAAATAGGGAATTATCGTTAAAACGCGTTCTTTACCTTTTTTTCTGCACCAATCGCATTTAGCCCTAAGCTTTCGACGACAGTGCACAGTATTTATAGTCCTATTAGTGTGCGATAGATTTAGTTACGTTCAGGTCACCTACCAGCCCACCATAGGTCTTCCCACTGGCTTGCAGACAACTGCATCACCTGTGAACAGCCTACATACAAGCATTGTTGATTAATTAGCTGTCGATGTATGACAGTCGGATAAACGTGTAGGTACTAGCTTTGCTTCCCAATAAACACCTACACTGATTATAAACGCACAACCAGGTGGATACGTTCTGTTCTAGACGGAATTCGGTATCATGGTCGGTGCACTCCCGAAGAGCGCGTGGGGATAAAATGTTTAATGCTACGATTAAACCCCAAATCGTTCCCTAATCCAGCAGTACCTCTGAATAATGCGTGGAGGTGCAAACCCGTTCCACCTACGTAAATGATTCAGCGGATAGTGTACGTGTTGGAAGCTCTGTGATACTGTTAGAGTTGTATCATGGAGTTACAGCCCAACTGAACAACTGGTGGTGAATTCCTCACGAAACACCATGCTGTCAACGAAGTATCTGATACGATTATGCCGTCTCATATCTAGCGTAGTGATCAGTGGAATGCGATAAATGAGACTGGGGCACGTACCAGGACATATTACACTATCATTCGATATCGAAGACTTGCAAATGCATCATATTTTGTTTGCACAGTCCTCCTATAGTAAAAATGCAGCAGTAAGGCTTCGTTGGTCTTAAAAAAATTTGAATCTGGCGTAGCTATCATACAGAAGATTAGGGTCTATAACGAGGCATACTGACATTCACTTTTAATCGATGATTACGCATGTGATTGGAAAAGAAACGAAGAAATTGATAATACTGTACGACATGTTCCACACCGTGTAGTTGTTTCTGGAATACGTATTTAGATTTAGGCGCCTGTATACAGCAGAGTTGCGACACCTGTAAGCTTCAGCTATTTGCAGAGGATAGGGGGCTGGTGGGTGTTCAAGATGAATCTGTGGTAGCCGAAGGGTCCTGCTACTATTCTATTCCGTCGTTGACTACAAATCACTATAAGGAATACCTGGACGCGAGCTCCTCATGGTGCTGAACGTTACTGTGCTATTATTTTTCGTTGTGTTAGCTCTCTTCACGACCACTGACGGATAGAGGGCTAAACAGCATTCAAACTAACGGAAGAGTGCTATCGCAACGTGACATAATTTCGAGAGAATTTGCGAGGGTCTGTAGTTTGTCTCATGATATATAACGCTATGTATCAAATAGTGGAAAATTCGTGCGAACGTGGGGGTAAGCGATATTCCGTTAGAAGGGAGGCTGAAAGCTTATCTCTCTACCGCGTCTTCTAATTGTGGCCCAACATATTACTCCCTCGCACATACACCTCGCGATCGAAAACTGGAAGATTCGTGCGAATATGGTGGATAAGCGATATTCTGACAAACAGGCTGTGAGGTGATCTCTTTACCACTTCTTCTAATCTTCGTGAGCAGACGTAGGGGATATACGTCTCGAAAAGTGACTTTAATGAGATTACTTTCGGCTACATCTAACTCGATCGACGAAATGAGGGAGTAAGTACAAAAATGTTCACGCGAAGATGGTAATACGGCTGCAGAAAAAAAAAAAATGGCATGCTATTTTTGTCTTTGTGATAGCTGTCTATCTATCCAGTGACTGGTGGGGGACTAGATGGTCATCTAGCCAATAGAACAGTAGTGTCGTAACGTTATGGGATTTCGAGAGAATTACTTGGCGGGGGCATTTATCAAAAATCAGATGGAGTCAAATACTGTATGTAAAGACTAGAAGTTTCTTGGGAATATGCAGTGTAAGTGATACTCTGACAAAAATCTCACATCTCACGAAATGACTGCAAAGAAAAAATTAGAGACTAATACGAACATTTTTGCTGAGAGGTAATCAGCAGCAGAAGTTCCGTCTTTTCTCGATAAATAGGAGACAACATTTTTTCGCGTATTTGTGTGCCTGTAAACGGATGTACTGACGTCTAAATAGGAAGACCAAATTTACATCTACATCTGTATGCATACTTAGCAAGCCATCGAACGGTGCGTGGCGGAGAATACCCTGTACCACTAATAGCCATATCCTTTCTTATTTCACTCGCGAATAGGGCGAGGGAAAAAAAATGACTCTCTACACCTATGTATGAGTTGTAATTTTTCGTATCTCGTCTTCGTGGTCCTTACGCAAAATGTACACTACGTGATCAAAAGTACCCGGACCCACCCAAAAACATACATTTTTCATATTAGGTGCATTGTGCTGCCATCTACTACCAGGTACTCCATATCAGCGACCTCAATCGTCATTAGACATCGAGAGACAGCAGAATGAGGCGCTCCGCGAAACTCAAGGACTTCGAACGTGGTCAGGTGATTCGGTCTCATTAGTGTCATACGTCTGTAAGCGGGATTTCCACACTCCTAAACATCCCTAGGTCCACTGTTTCTGATGTAATAGTGAAGTGGAAACGTGAAGGGACACGTACAGGACAAAAGCGTACAGGCCGACCTCGTCTGTTGACTGACAGAGACCGCCGACAGTTTAAGAGGGTCGTAGTGTGTAATAGGCAGATATCTATCCAGACGATCAAACAGGTATTCCAAACTGCATCAGGATCCACTGCAAATATTATATAACAGTTGGCCCGGAGGTGACAAAACTTGGATTTCATGGTCGATCGGCTGCTCACAAGCCACGCATCACGCCGGTAAATGCAAACGATGCCTCACTTGGTGTAAGGAGCGTAAAAATTGGACGACTGAACAGTGGAAAAACGTTGTGTGTAGTGATGAATCGCGGTACACAATGTGGCGATCCGATGGCAGGATGTGAGTATGGCGAATGCCCGGTGAACATCATCTGCCTGAGCGTGTAGTGCCAACAGTAAAATTCGGAGGCGGTGGAGTTGTGGTGTGGTCGTGTTTTTCATGGAGGAGGCTTACACTCCTTGCTGTTTTGCGTGGCAGTATCAGAGCACAGGCTTACACTGACGTTTTGAGCACCTTCTTACTTCTCATTTGCATCTTTCAACACGATCGAGTAACTGTTCATAATCCACGGCCTGTGGCGGAGTGATTACACGACAATAATATCCCTGTAATGGACTGGCCTGCACAGAGTCCTGAACTGAACCCTATAGAACACCTTTTGGATGTTTTGGAATCCCGACTTTGTGCTAGACCTCACAGACGGACATCGACACCTCTCTCCCGTGCAGCATTCCGTGAAGAATGGGCTGCCATTTTCCAAGAAACCGTCCACCAGCACCTGATTGAATGGATTCCTGCGAGACTGGAAGCTATCATCAGGGCTAAGGGTGCGCCAACGCCATACTGAATTCCATCATTAACGATGGAGGGCGCCACTAACTTATGACTCTTTTTCAGCCATGTGTCTCGATAATTTTGATTACACAGTGTATGTTGTCCTCAGTAGAGACCTTCTGCAGTTAGCTTCAAATGTTAGATCTGTAGATTTTCTCACTGGCGTTCTCCAAAAGAACATTGCGAGTGCAATATCACTGCACGAAAAAAATGATTCACCGTGAAAAGGAACTCTTTTTGTCAATTTAATTAATTAGTCAATCAATTTGATATCAATGACTTGCCGCCGGGCGGGTGGAAGTGAGGACGGGACTGCCAAAGATACGTTTGCGACCTGGAGCGGCAATCAGGCGTTTTCTCGTTGCGTCGAGATCTATTAACGAAATTTCAGTCTCCGATCTACACTCCTGGAAATTGAAATAAGAACACCGTGAATTCATTGTCCCAGGAAGCGGAAACTTTATTGACACATTCCTGGGGTCAGATACATCACATGATCACACTGACAGAACCACAGGCACATAGACACAGGCAACAGAGCATGCACAATGTCGGCACTAGTACAGTGTATATCCACCTTTCGCAGCAATGCAGGCTGCTATTCTCCCATGGAGACGATCGTAGAGATGCTGGATGTAGTCCTGTGGAACGGCTTGCCATGCCATTTCCACCTGGCGCCTCAGTTGGACCAGCGTTCGTGCTGGACGTGCAGACCGCGTGAGACGACGCTTCATCCAGTCCCAAACATGCTCAATGGGGGACAGATCCGGAGATCTTGCTGGCCAGGGTAGTTGACTTACACCTTCTAGAGCACGTTGGGTGGCAAGGGATACATGCGGACGTGCATTGTCCTGTTGGAACAGCAAGTTCCCTTGCCGGTCTAGGAATGGTAGAACGATGGGTTCGATGACGGTTTGGATGTACCGTGCACTATTCAGTGTCCCCTCGACGATCACCAGTGGTGTACGGCCAGTGTAGGAGATCGCTCCCCACACCATGATGCCGGGTGTTGGTCCTGTGTGCCTCGGTCGTATGCAGTCCTGATTGTGGCGCTCACCTGCACGGCGCCAAACACGCATACGACCATCATTGGCACCAAGGCAGAAGCGACTCTCATCGCTGAAGACGACACGTCTCCATTCGTCCCTCCATTCACGCTTGTCGCGACACCACTGGAGGCGGGTTGCACGATGTTGGGGCGTGAGCGGAAGACGGCCTAACGGTGTGCGGGACCGTAGCCCAGCTTCATGGAGACGGTTGCGAATGGTCCTCGCCGATACCCCAGGAGCAACAGTGTCCCTAATTTGCTGGGAAGTGGCGGTGCGGTCCCCTACGGCACTGCGTAGGATCCTACGGTCTTGGCGTGCATCCGTGCGTCGCTGCGGTCCGGTCCCAGGTCGACGGGCACGTGCACCTTCCGCCGACCACTGGCGACAACATCGATGTACTGTGGAGACCTCACGCCCCACGTGTTGAGCAATTCGGCGGTACGTCCACCCGGCCTCCCGCATGCCCACTATACGCCCTCGCTCAAAGTCCGTCAACTGCACATACGGCTCACGTCCACGCTGTCGCGGCATGCTACCAGAGTTAAAGACTGCGATGGAGCTCCGTATGCCACGGCAAACTGGCTGACACTGACGGCGGCGGTGCACAAATGCTGCACAGCTAGCGCCCTTCGACGGCCAACACCGCGGTTCCTGGTGTGTCCGCTGTGCCGAGCGTGTGATCATTGCTTGTACAGCCCTCTCGCAGTGTCCGGAGCAAGTATGGTGGGTCTGACACACCGGTGTCAATGGGTTCTTTTTTCCATTTCCAGGAGTGTACATAGGAAGACATGACCAGCGTAATAAAATCACATATCCACTACTGGCCATTACAATTTCTACACCACGAAGAAATGCAGCTGATAAACGGGTATTCAGTACAAGTATATTATACTAGAACTGACATGTGATTGCATCTTCACGCAGTTTGGGTGTATAGATCCTGAGGAATCAGTACCCAGAACAACCACCTCTGTCCGTAATAACGGCCTTGATACGCCTGGGCATTGAGTCAAACAGAGCTTGGATGGCGTGTGTAGGGACAGCTGCGCATGCAGCTTCAACACCGTACCACAGTTCATCAAGAGTAGTGACTGGCGTATTGTGACGAGCCAGTTGCTTGGCCGCCATTGACCAGACGTTTTCAGTTGGTGAGAGATCTGGAGAATGTGCTGGCCAGGGCAGCAGTCGAACATTTTATGTATCCAGAAAGGCCCGTACAGTACCTGCAACATATGGTCGTACATTATCCTGCTGAAATGTAGGGTTTGTCTGGGATCGAATGAAGGGTAGAGCCACGGGTCGTAACACATCTGAAACGTAACGTCCACTGTTCAAAGTGCCGTCAATGCGAAGAAGAGGTGACAGAGACGTCTAACCAATGGCACCCCATACCATCACGCCGGGTGATTCGCCAGTATGGCGATGACGAATACACGCTTCCAATGTGCGTTCACGACGATGTCACCAAACCTGAATGCGACCATCATGATGCTGTAAACAGAACCTTGATTCATCCGAAAAAATGACGTTTTGCCATTCGTGCACCCAGGTTCGTCGTTGAGTACACCATCGCAGGTGCTCCTGTCTGTAATGTAGCGTCAAAGGTAACCGTAGCCTTGGTCACCGATCTGATAGTCCATGCTGCTGCAAACGTCGTAGAACTGTTCGTGCAGATGGTTGTTGTCTTGCAAACGTCCCCATCTGTTGACTCAATGATCGAGACGTGGCTGCACGATCCGTTACAGCCATTGAGATAAGATGCCTGTCATCTCGACTGCTAGTGATACGAGGCCGTTGGGATCCAGCACGGCGTTCCGTATTACCCTCCAGAACCCACCGATTCCATATTCTGCTAACAGTTATTGGATCTCGACCAACGCGAGCAGCAAAGTCTCCATACGATAAACCGCAATCGCGAGAGGCTACAATCCGACCTCTTATCAAAGTTGGAAAAGTGATGGTACGCATTTCTCGTCCTTACACGAGGCATCACAATAACGTTTCACCAGGCAACGGCGGTCAACTGCTGTTTGTGTATGAGAACACCGACGCCAACCTTGTGTGAATGCTCTGAAAAGTTCATCATTTGCATATCACAGCATGTTCTTCGTGTCGATTAAATTTCGCGTCTGTAGCACGTCATCTTCTTGGTGTAGCAATTTTAATGGCCAGTAGTGTATTACCTAATCTACACTCCTGGAAATGGAAAAAAGAACACATTGACACCGGTGTGTCAGACCCACCATACTTGCTCCGGACACTGCGAGAGGGCTGTACAAGCAATGATCACACGCACGGCACAGCGGACACACCAGGAACCGCGGTGTTGGCCGTCGAATGGCGCTAGCTGCGCAGCATTTGTGCACCGCCGCCGTCAGTGTCAGCCAGTTTGCCGTGGCATACGGAGCTCCATCGCAGTCTTTAACACTGGTAGCATGCCGCGACAGCGTGGACGTGAACCGTATGTGCAGTTGACGGACTTTGAGCGAGGGCGTATAGTGGGCATGCGGGAGGCCGGGTGGACGTACCGCCGAATTGCTCAACACGTGGGGCGTGAGGTATCCACAGTACATCGATGTTGTCGCCAGTGGTCGGCGGAAGGTGCACGTGCCCGTCGACCTGGGACCGGACCGCAGCGACGCACGGATGCACTCCAAGACCGTAGGATCCTACGCAGTGCCGTAGGGGACCGCACCGCCACTTCCCAGCAAATTAGGGACACTGTTGCTCCTGGGGTATCGGCGAGGACCATTCGCAACCGTCTCCATGAAGCTGGGCTACGGTCCCGCACACCGTTAGGCCGTCTTCCGCTCACGCCCCAACATCGTGCAGCCCGCCTCCAGTGGTGTCGCGACAGGCGTGAATGGTAGGGACGAATGGAGACGTGTCGTCTTCAGCGATGAGAGTCGCTTCTGCCTTGGTGCCAATGATGGTCGTATGCGTGTTTGGCGCCGTGCAGGTGAGCGCCACAATCAGGACTGCATACGACCGACGCACACAGGGCCAACACCCGGCATCATGGTGTGGGGAGCGATCTCCTACACTGGCCGTACACCACTGGTGATCGTCGAGGGGACACTGAATAGTGCACGGTACATCCAAACCGTCATCGAACCCATCGTTCTACCATTCCTAGACCGGCAAGGGAACTTGCTGTTCCAACAGGACAATGCACGTCCGCATGTATCCCGTGCCATCCAACGTGCTCTAGAAGGTGTAATGGCCTGGCCAGCAAGATCTCCGGATCTGTCCCCCATTGAACATGTTTGGATGAAGCGTCGTCTCACGCGGTCTGCACGTCCAGCACGAACGCTGGTCCAACTGAGGTGCCAGGTGGAAATGGCATGGCAAACCGTTCCACAGGACTACATCCAGCATCTCTACGATCGTCTCCATGGGAGAATAGCAGCCTGCATTGCTGCGAAAGGTGGATATACACTGTACTAGTGCCGACATTGTGCAGGCTCTGTTGCCTGTGGCTATGTGCCTGTGATTCTGTCAGTGTGATCATGTGATGTATCTGACCCCAGGAATGTGTCAATAAAGTTTCCCCTTCCTGGGACAATGAATTCACGGTGTTCTTATTTCAATTTCCAGGAGTGTATTAAGTGATACGAAGTACTAAACTAATATTATCATCTCCTCTGTGCCGCTATTTCCCTACTTTAAGAGGCTTCGCATCTAACGATGGATTTGTCTACCTTAAGAGAGATATGCTAGGAGCCATCCTGTGACAGACTCCGTCGTCATGCAAAGATGACTTGAATATTCTAGTCATGTGATGCAGGATGTAACAGATATTAAGCTGATGTGTATGAATTTTTTTTTTTTTTTTTTTTTTTTTTTTAGTGCCTGAGAGAATATTTAGCGGAAATCTTGCCCAAACCGTATCGTTCTACAGGATTTTCACACTAAGTACCACAAGTAGCGATACTTAGCGTTGTGAAACCTAGTGTACGCTGCGATTTCGAAAAGGACGTGTATGAAAGGGAGGAATCTAAATTTCGTTTGAGATATTCGAGGTGTATTAACAACAGCATCCCCATCTCGGATTGTGTAAAGCGAATGTTTTAATCTGGGGGATCTGTGTCAGGGGTGTAACTGCAGTTAAAACTTTACATCCCAGCTGCACCTGCTTGCCTCGCGCTGTGCTAGGAGTTAGCGACGCTGGTTCGGGGCCAGCGGTAGGAGAGAGTCGATGTCTCGGCCGACCGCATGCCGCAGCTTAGCTTGTAGCAACCAGCACGAAGAGAGAAATACTCTGGCCAGTCGGCTCTTTAAATTTACAATGGGCTTGGTAGATGGCGCTGGAGTGGACTGGTGATGATTGGCCTGTTTTCTCGTCTTGAGACGACGTGTTCACGTAGGATAATGAGCACTACACTCACAAAAAATCTCACTCGATGTATTTCCCATGTTTCTGTTGGCTAGGATGCGGATTGCGGCTCGTAAATACGTGTGAGTGTGTTTCATTCCCCACTGCTGTTGCTAGATGCTCCCCAATATAGTGATCATGGAGTTCCTTACAGTTTAACAGTGGTCTTTATGTGCCTCCCAGCATCTGTTCTTTTGCACGTAAGTGATAGGTTTTTGTTTTGTGATTATGACTCATCTTCTCCACATGGAGCTGAAGCAAACCTCTAGTGCTAGAGTAATAGCGAAGATATCCACTCTACGTCCAGCAGCTGCTGACGAGGTTGGCTCCAGGTACTCTCTAGTGCTCGATCAATGGAAAATACCATCACTAGCTCCCATGCTTCACGGCCAGAGGAAAAGATTTGAATTTTCACTCCCATCTTGGAATTGCCCGCCAGTTTTCGGATTCTCGCCCAATAGGAGGAAGGGAGCTAGACTGCGCCAATATTCTGGGTCAGCCATGTTGGACTGTGTCATCATAGACCGCATCATTGTTCCAAAGATGATGAAATAAACAGAGTATTCTACGTTCTTCCACACCAGCGATATGCAAATTGAATTTTTATAAATAGTGAATATTACAATTAACTGTTATTATTATTATTATTTTATTATTATTATGACCTCTGCAACGCAAGGTAATCGGCATCTGAATTTGCTTCAAAAATTTGAATTTACCACGAGAATTTGAATTTTAAACCAATTTTGATTTTCCTACGGATTTGAAATTTCCCATCACTTTTCCAGGTGGGTGAGGGAGGAGGGGCAGGTATGGCTAATTGATCAATTTACTTAATTAGTCAATTACTTTGAAATCAAAATTGCATCAGAATTTCTTCTTGTACTTACCAAACTCCAAAGGAAAAGGTCCCAGGTTCAATTCCTGGTCCAGCATACAGGTCTGATCTCCCAAAGGGGAGGGACTGGAAGGTCTGGGGATTTCTCAGAGGTGAGGACCAGAGCCCTCCGATGGCCTGGGGAATTCCCATAGGCGGAAGGGGGTATTTATTTCACAAATTTAATTAACTAGTCAATTAATATGTTCAAAAATGCTCCAGAACTGGATTTATCCCTCTACTGCCTCCATCCTGAATTTTTGGCCTCAGAACCCTTATCTATCAGATTTGGTTCCAATGATTTTTGGCCACTCTTCGTTAGATGTAATGCACAGTTAAATGAAAACGAGACAGATGGAAAACAGTGAGTGAACTCTTTATCACTTCAGAAGTAATCGCCATAACTGTTGATACTTTTTTCCCAATGTGAGAAAACTCAATCAATGTCTTCATAGAAAAATGTTTGCAATTGCTTATGAAATCGATGATTGTACCCAGGCGAGTATCTTTTCGTCCAAAGCAAATCGAAGGCAACGAATCTTTTTTATCATCGCATCGTCCGCCCCTGGTAGCTGAGTGGTTCAGTCTGGCTTTAGCTGTCGCCGCGGTCGCACGCTCCCCAAGTTTGCTCCATGAACGTTCAGTGTTTACGCCAGTGTTTTCGTGTTTCGTGATTGTTTATTGGTCTTTTGCACGCGAATTAAGTGTTATAAATTGAGCTATTGGTCTTCGTTCGTGTCGTCTTTCTATGTAGTGCCGTTGAGATTTCGGCGTTATCCGAAATTTCTTCGCTGCAGAGCACCATGGCAAACTCCGTGAGAAAAAAACACAGTGATTTTCACCTTCGGCAAGTACACCCGTCAAGAACAGCCCTCTGCACTTGAAATACACGACTGGATTATCGAGGTAATTGACCTTCATTCTGAATCTCTTCATACCATGCAGCTAGACTTTGATGAATACTGCATTTTAGTAAAATTTAACGATCCCGTGAGTGTAAACCGCTTTCTGGAAAAATTTGGTTATGAAACGCAATTTATACACCGTGATGGTACTAAAAGTAATGTAAAACTCAGGAATTCCGAGTCTCTAAATAGAAATGTTAGAGTTTTGAATATTCCCATAGAAGTAGACAACTCGAAAATTAAAGATGTCGTTTCAAAGTATGGGGTTGTCAGGCAAATAGTAAACGAAAGCTAGGCTTCGCATTTCAAGCTGCAGTGCTTTAACGGCATTCACTCCGTGGAGATGGAAGTGAAGGCAAACATTCCCTCCCACATCTTTGTTGACGGGCACCAGGCGCATGTTATTTACTCAGGGCAAACCCCTACATGTCCCGTATGTAACGAGTCTGGTCACCTCCGTCAGGACTGCCCTCGCCGTGTTTTTGTGCTAAAAAATAACCTTACCCAACGCAGGAAATTAACACTCAACGATTTGTTGCCAGCCAGTAACACAACAGAGCCGGCGGGTGTCGTGGATCCTGTTACTACTTCTGAAAGTGTTGCACTAAATGTTGATGAATTTCCGCCTTTAAAACTTGCATTAACTGCTAAAATTCCGTCCCGTGACAGCGAGTTTTCCCACTAACAAGCGTCCTCTAGAGGACACTGAAAAAAAATGTTGATGAGGACTCTTCCTGAGAAACACCCGTAGCCAGGAAGCCGAAGCCAAGTCCTGAAAATCTGTTTGAAGTGGAAAAAGGAGATGAAATGCTGGTCGATGTGGCTCCCATTTCCGCACAAGGAATTGTACCTCCACGAACAGATAGTGACGCAGGTTGTAGTGACCTTTCACAGAAATGTGACCCTGAGCCTGAGGTCACAGCTGCAATAACCGCATCAAGTGCACAGCCCATACAGTGCGAACAGTACGAGGAAGTACAAGTAAACAACCTGCTGACTCCGAAGCGCAACACCGCACCGAAGGAGGAAATAAACAAGCATCACCGCCTCACCAGCAAGGCAACACAACAGACAACACGCCGGAGCCAAATATTGACGACTCGCACGCCACCGCCGTTGCGCCAGACGGCCACCGTCGGAGGCTGCGACCGAAACCAGGTCTTGATGTCACGCGTCATCAAGCGAAAGCCACACCAGAGAAGAAAGACATCAGGAAAAAGAATATTAAATATGAAGTCATCAGGGCCAACACTGACGAGGAGAAAGAGAAAGACCACAGTGACTTAAAGCAATACATCGTCAGGATTTCAGGATAATTTTCTTTTCAAGCACTTTGTTTAAAAGCAGTAAAATTTTTTTCTAGGAAGTTAGTACATGAAATGGACACACAGCTTGTAAAGATAGTGACTTGCAGAGAAGCGCGTTGGTGCTATAATCATACCGATCCTCATCCCAAACACCTTCTTATGGTATGTGATACAAGCTTATAGCATTACTACTGTTAACATTAATAAAATACAGTCACCCTTGAAATTCTTGTACCTGTCTGGGACAGATGTCGCGTTGCCACAAGAAGTTGCGATACAAGAATTTCGGATCCCAGGCTTTTTTGAAATTGTTAATGTTTCTACGGAAGCCAATATCGGTACAGCCATTCCTATAAGGGAAGGCATTCCGGTGACTGAAATCGAGGGACTAGAATCCGGAAGAGCCGTAGGCATAAAAACTTTCGATGTGACCGTGCTTAACCTTTACGCCCCATCAGGAAATTCCCATAAATTGGATCGTGCGAAGTTTTGTCAAGATGAACTTATTTATTTATTGAGGAAAAATCCGTGTTCTCTTATACTAGGTATTTTAACTGTGTTTTAAATCAGAAAGATCAACAACCCAATTTCAACTACTCGCCACAGTTAAAACAGTTAGTAAGTGATCTACAACTTAAGGATGTGTGGGAACTTCAGCACACGACGTCAGTCCAGTTCACCTATATAACCAGCCACTCTCGCAGCAGACTAGATAGAATTTACGTGTCACCAAATTTGCAAAATTTTTTATTAAACGTTGAAACTGTTCCCGTGTATTTTAGCGATCACAGTACACTTTTAACTTGTTTTAATTTAAGTGTACAGCCAACCCGTCGATTCAGAGGCCAATGGAATCTGAATATCTCTGTTTTAACTGACGAAGAACTGGAACAGGAAATAAGAGTAGCGTGGACTATGTTCCTCCGCACAGCAGACAAGCACCCAACAGTCATTGACTGGTGAACTAGGAGGGCTAAGGCTAAACCAAGGCTGCGGAAAGTTGTCATGCAGTATAGTGTATCGAGGCACAGGGAGTTGAGGAATACAATGGAGTTTTGTTATAAAGTTTTAAGAGACTTATATCAACAGGCACATGATGACGCAATTCATCTGAATGATATATAAAAAAAAGCCAAGTTATTAAGCATTAAACGGCCACAGATGGAGGGACTAAAAATTAAATCGAAAGCCACATCAGTAGTAGCAGATGAAACAGCTTCTCTGTATCACTTGGTGCGGTGTGCTTAAAACAGACGTGAAACTTTTATTGATGAAGTCCAGACGTATACTGGTACAAAGCTCACATTCCAGAAAGAAATACTGGACGAAGTCCACAGATACTATGACAACTTATATCCCCATACCACAGTGGACGATGCAGCTCTCGAGGACTTTCTCACCATTTTAGGTCCACAATTGTCGGAAACAGAAAACGCTGACATCCTGTCAGCTATTACTAAAGATGAAGTGCATGAGGCAGCGCGTAACTCACCTCTCAAAAAATCTCCGGGACTTGATGGCCTCCCTGTTGAGTTTTAAGCCCGCAACTGGTCTATAATTGGGGACAAGATCACTTCCATGGCGAATGAAGTCCTGATTCCTAAGAGTAAAGGCAAAACCAACTTAAACAATTTTCGGCCTCTTTCGCTACTAAATTCTGATTACAAAATAATTTCGAGTATTATCAACAAAAGACTCTTCTCTGCCTTTTCAAACAAAATATTGAGTCATCATCAATCTTGATCTCCAACCAGAACGGTATTCGACAGTCTATTTGCATACAGAGACGTCATTGCAATTACCTCAGTGACAAGTATAAAATGTGCTTTAATCTTTATAGATTTCAACAAAGCTTTTGACCGCGTTTGTCATAGATACCTCTTTGCGACGCTGTCAAGAATGGCTTTCAACCGTCAGATTGTCAACATGCCAAGAAATATTGCAACAGGTATAAATGCGAAAATAGCAATCAATGTCCAAACATCTAAACCGATACAGATAAGGCGAGATGTTCCACAGAGCAGTCCCTTATCTATGTTTTTATTTTCCGACTCTTTAGAGCCCTTTCTCCGCACTGTCCACGTAAGATTAACAGGCATAACATTGAGTGGTGAGAAAACTGTCATACGAGCTTATGCTGATGACGTGGGTGCTGTAATAAGGAATAAGGAGGAGACAGTTACACTGGAAAGAGAAATCCAAAAGTATTGTCTAGCATCGGGAGCGACAACAATGAAAACAAAAGTAAAATATTGAATCTGCGGGGCCTAGATCACCTCCGACTGGCATGGGCAAAAGAAGACAACAAACATAAAACTTTGGGAATAACGTTAATGGCATGTCCGATGAGGATGGCTGCTTTTAACTGGACGGAAACTAGGAGGAAAGTTCATGCTGCTGTAATGGAGAACATCCATCGAACTATGGACCAAGTGCAAAAAGTCAGATTCATTAACTCCTGTATTTTGTCTAAAGCGTATTTCACTGCACAGGTATTTCCAATCCCCAAACTTGTAGCGAAAGGGATCATGTCCACTGTTACCAATTATTTATGGCGAGGAGACAAATTCAGGTTTGGTGCGACTACCGTTATACTGGATGTCAGAAACGGGGACCTCGGTTTGGTGGAAATTCGAAATAAAGCGTCTGCTCTGTTCCTCAAACGGACTTTCCACATACTCAGAGAACTTCCACAATGTATAACCGCAAAGCTCTTTGACGCTGTGACACCCCATAGCCTACAAGCACCGATTGATGTGCGAAGGATTAATGCCCGTCTGCAGTATGTGAGGAACTTTTTCCACGAAACAAGTTACCTTAGTGACGAAATCAGAAGCAACACATGTATCACAGAGCGCGACATCATACTTGAAAGGAAGTTAAATGGGGGCAGAAACAAAATTGAAAAGAAGTTCAATAATTGTGACTGGAAAGCTGTATGGCGGAACATCAACTATGCCGGGCTATCTACAGACGCTATTTCCGCATGGTACAAAACAGTTAACAATGTCATCAGCACCTTCGAGAGACTATATGGGATCGGTTTAAATGAGATATACCGTTGTGGAAAATGTAATATGGTGGATACACTCATCCACAGATTCACCTGTGGAGGCAATGTGAATAACTGGAATTGGATCCGACAACAAATCGCCTTTCTCACCAGATCCTCGACGGAATATATAACGCCATCGTTCCTCCTGAGACCAGACATGACGTACTTTCCGAAATTAAAAACCAACACCATTAGATGGTTACTGGGAAAATATGTTAGTTATGTCATCAACAAACGGGTCGGACAACGAGATAGAATTCCGCGTTTACATGAAGTGTGAATACACAAAAATCAGCACGTATCGCAACCACAAGAAGCTCTAGGGCAACATGCTGAAAATCATTTTTGAAAGAATGGGTGTCGGTTAAATATGTGTAACCACCGCAACACCTTGAACGAGAACGAACAGAAGATAATTAAAAGTCACTTGTGTTCTTATTACTATTTACTATTACCTTGATTCCGAAACTTCTATTTTACACGAAGAGGTTTTTCGAAACATTTTGTTCAGAATTACTCGTGTTCGACTTCAAAAATATTTGTGTGATTCAAGAAGAATTGTTAAGTTTTATCAGTGTTCAGTTTCTACTCAGAGAAGAGATGTTTTCGTCTTTCTTACATCGGAGAATGGGAGTTTTGTGTTAAGACTTCTGCACACTTAGTGCTATGACCGAACAGGGGCCATGAAAAAAGGGGTGGGAGGGGTTTGGGCCTCGACGCACTGGCAGTGCCGTGAAGAGACCCCACTGCTAGTGCGGCGTGTACCATGCCCTGACCTTCCTCTTCCTAAAATTAAAAAAAAAAAGTGGTAAGCGTGACGGAATGTCAACTTAACGGCGCGGGTTCGATTCCCGGCTGGGTCGGAGATTTTCTCCGCTGAGGGACTGGGTGTTGTGGTGTCCATGTCATCATCCTTTCATCCCCATCGACACGCAAGTCACCGAAGTGGCGTCAGCTTAAAAGACTTACAGCCGGCCCTAGCCGCACGGCATTTACATTGAAACTTCTTTATCTAAATGTCTGAATCAGTACGTAAATTGCAGAATGACTGAGAAGATGAAACTCCTACGTTATTTGATTCTGAAACAGATGAGTAAAACTGAACGTACTGAGCCTACTTTCTCTTTACTTTTCTTTTTATCATGTTAACACTCTCCCACAATATTCTAGCGCAACGCAATCTGACTGCTCAAAACAATTACAACCTGACTTCAAATAATTAATTCAAAAGAATGGCCCTGACTAAAAATAAAAAGAAATCTTAACAATAACCTATACATTTCATTTAGCACTTACCTCACAAAAACCTTCATTATGCGAACTACTGCAATAAAGCGAGCGTCAATACTGCCAGCTAAATAAAAGATTCTAACTACTAAAGCCACTAAATACTAATAGGTATGTGGTTATCAAAGGAAAGATTTTGTTGCAAACCAAATAATGTATTTTTTACCTTATCAGTGTGGCATCCAGCTCAGACACGAATCTAAATCGTCATTGACACCCAGTACAAAGATATACAATCATGAATAATTTTCAATCTGCAAGTCGGATACTTCCAGGACGTTAGCCTACGCTAACACTTCAGACCTCTACCCTCCGTCAGTGCTAACTTCTCACATTTAACATCCAGGACTGCTGGCTGTACACCTCCAACTGCCCAACAGTACTTCCACCTCTGCTGGCGGCTAACTTCCAACTGCTCAACACTGCTGGTGATTAAATTCCAACAACGAGTCCAACGAGCCTCAGAGTCTCTTACAAAGAAAGCGCAGTCAGAGATCCAATGCAAAGCGCTACACAGCGCTGCCAACACAGAAGCAGCGCACTTACACCATTTATCATCGCATCAATAGTTTGAAAATTACATGGGGCGAGATCGGAACTGTATGCAGAATGTATAAGGGCTTCCCAGCGAAACTTCTGCACTGTAGTCGAAACAGTCTTGGAAAGTTATGGGCCACCCAATGTACCCTCTTAGTCAGGGGGTCGCTAAAAGAATCAATAATTGACTTATTGTGTTGAACCATCAACTTAAGAGATATGGCCCTGAATGAGTAGATTATGAGAGCATTTTAAATTTTTAGGTGCAGTCAACAACTGTTAGAAATATTGCATATCATACTTTTTGGAAGGCGTCAAGTAGGCAACCTGTAACAGCGACATAGCCGGCAGGTGAAGTATGTAATACACTGGTGTGAAAAACTTATGGACGAAAGTAACTTTCTCATGACATATTACTCCCAACTAAACAGCTCGATAAGAATCGGATCATACATAGAAAGAACTGACGGTAACTAAAAAAGTACGCAATTAAACAAATGTCTGTGATATAGCCACAGCACATTACAAAAGGCTGGACATAGTTCAAGATAGAGTGCGTCGTCACCGTGGACGGCAATGGATGCCCTACAACGTGCTCCCATGATGGCCACAAGATTGGTAACGAGTTCATGTGGGAGGGCGCTTCATTCCTCCACGAGCGCAGCTGACAAATGCGGGACGGTCTTTGGAACATGTGGACGTACTGCAATACGTGCCTCCAACGCATCGCACACTTGCTGGATGGCATTTAGGTCGCGAGAATGGGCAGGCAAGCCCTTTAGCCGAATATCCTCTCGTTAGAAGAGCGTCTCCACCTGCGCTGCTCGGTGAGGTCGTGATCGTCATCCATAAAAAAGAAGTCACGGCCGAATGGACTCATAAAAAACCCTAACGGGGAAAGAATACATTAAGTGTACCGTGTTCTACGATTTATAGGACAGTACGGGCATGCACACGTAGTCTAGCGTCTTTGGTTAGTGACCAAAACGTCCTCGGCCCTGGTTTCGAACCCCACTACCGTTTAAAAATTTTGAATAACAGTCATTAGCAGTGGCAGATGAAGGCTTTCGGGATAAGAAGTTACCCACATTCTACCAACGGACATGTAAAAGTGGGCGGAGAAGCGGACAGAGACTCAGGGCAATCTCTTGCCATGGAGAGAGAAACTGCTCCTAAAGGCGTAAGAATCACCGATGATCGATCGCATGAGGATGTAAAAGGCAACCGAAACCACTGTTTTACAGACACATAATGTGTATTCACAGGACGTGTGACCTGTAACAATTGAAAAAAGTGTCACGACGATCACTCCATTGGCAAAAGATTCCGGACTAGTCCCCAATCTGGACGCCTGGGAGGGAACTGACAAGTGGGAGGTGACGATAAGGTTGAATAACCAGCGACAGGATAACGTTCTGCGAGTCGGGCTGTGGAATGTCAGAAGATTGAACGAAGTGGGAAAGCTAGAAAACAGAAAATGGAAATGCTAAGGCCCAACCTAAATACAGTGGGAGTCAGCGAAGTGAAATGGAAGGAAATCGAGAATTTTTGGTCAAATGAGTATTGGGTAATATCAACAGCAGCAGAAAATTGTATGACAGGGTTAAGAATAGGACGGTAGGGCTGAGAGTGACTTACTGGGAACAGTTCAATGATAGGGTTGTTCTCATCAGAAGCGACAGCAAACCAACACCGACAACGATAGTTCAGGTATGCATGTCGACGTCGCAAGCCGCCGAAGCTGAAGAGATAGAGAAAATATATGAGGACATTGAACGGGTAATTCAGAACGTTAAGGGAGAGGAAAATCTAACAGTCATGGGAGATTGGTATGCAGCTGTGGGGGAAGGTGTAGAAAGAAGAAAGGATTACAGGAGAATATGCATTTGGTACTAAGAATGAGAGAGGAGAAAGTCTAATTGAGCTCCGTAATAAATTTTAGCTAGTAATAGTGGATACTCTGTCCAAGAATCACAAGAGGAGACTGTATACTTGGAAATGGCCGGGAGATACGGAAAGATATCAGTTAGATTACGTAATGGTCAAGCAGAGATTCCGAAGTCAGATAGTGGATTATAAAGCGTACCCAAGAGCAGATATAGACTGAGATCACAATGTAGTAGTGTTGAATAGTAGGTTGCAGCTTAAGAGACTACTCAGGAAAAATCAGTGCTCAAAGAGGTGAGATACGGAAGTACTAAGGAATGAAGAGACACGGTTAATCTTTTTTGAGACTATAAAGAAGGATGCAGCAGAAGGTGACGGGTGGAGGGGGGGGGGAGGGAGGAAGAGTCCATGGGGTCCCTAACAGCCAAATGAAGCTACACAGTACGTAGTTACCCCATCATGAAATTGAAAGATACCTGGGTTTTCAGTCATACGACGAAAACGGGATACGCACTGTCCATAGTCAACAAGCCCATCTATCATTGCAGATTTTACTTACACTTAAGTTTAATGTACGATGTGCTGGCGTTCATTGTATTTGAGCTGCTGTGATAATATCTAGTAATCGATAAATTTACATCAAGAAAGAAGAAGTAAACTTACTTTGATTCGTCCACCAGCATTAGGGTAAGTGAAATATTCAAGCACATCTATAATTTGACTAGTTGCCAATGGCAGTTTAACTTTAGCACTGAAGTCTTTATTTGGGAATACGAAGAACTTTGAGGCTGCTATATTTCAGTATTTCAAAAAGCAGCGGAGCGGCAAACATAATTAGAAATAACATTATATCAAAATCAGTGCATCAAAATAGAATTGGATTTGCCTGTGTCGCTCAAAAATCGGGTCGATCAACGAACTTATCGATCAAACTCCGATGGTTGCATTTGCTAAGCATTCTAACTTTAGTAGCCCAAATGGCAAAATGTCGCCCAATGTGGTCACATGGGTGTACTCAGTTATGGATACCTTTTCCGATACGGAACGCTGGGGACGGGTTTGTAGCGAGCGGAAGGGATATATGATGACAACACACTCTATAACTTGTTCGTTTCCAAAATAGTTTTTTCAGCATCCTGGTTGAATTCGTCCGTGCCGACTGTCCGTGCCGACTGTGCTCTCTATCCCTCCCTCCCCCTTTCGTTCAACATTTAATTACGTCCTTGTAATGCTGTAATAACTGAACCTGGAATTCCATGCACAATCAAATGACAAGAAATTATCAATTAAGTGAAAAACATGGACTATCAGAAGTCCATCTTTTCTTGTGATGCATTTTCTTTTATTTTAAAACGATGTACAGCAACCAGCTTTTACAAACTCTCCAACCTCCATGGTAGTTCTGCGTTCTGACGCACTGTGCTGAATTGAGGAGAATCCGTGGATTCGAGAAGCGAGGTGGCTCGAATCCACCCGCCAACAACATTGAAAATCTTTTCTGTGGTTCCTTTCCTTTTTGTACTTTAGACAAGTGCTGAGACTGGTCCCTTACTGTCGGCCACAGGCAGTTCCTTCCGAATTATTTTCCTTCCTGACAGAATCAGTTCCCTTAAAGATGCAGTCTCTCTGCTTAAATGAATAGAACTGCATCAAAGGCGAATCGAAAATCTCTGACTCTCGACACTAAAAGCCATACAATAATTTAATAATAATGCTCCTCATTTAGGATCATTCGTTTACCTGCCGGGACATTCTTTAATGCAGAAAATGATCTTTCTACGCTGCAAGAAGTGACAGCATACTTTAATGAGGACATCTGGGAAAGCATATGGCCGAATAATTCCAGGTCCTTTGCATTTTCGCCACCAGCAATTGTTCTAGCTTCTCTGTCGAACAGAACGATATCAAATCTGGTTATTCGAACACCATTGTCGATAATAATGACGGTGCCCCAAAAATTGATCCTTCTTTATGGATATCCCGTATTTTATGGAGAAAAACTCAAAACCTGAACTATTGTGCACAATAGTGTAATATTGTGCACTAGATTTAGAAAAAGATGATTAATATGTAGGACAGAAGTGTAAAATATTTAAGTATAAAAAATCAGCATATGCAATTTGCATGAATTTACTTCCTGTAAGGTCAAAATATGCAAACATTCACTGAAAAACTGCGGTTATATGTTATTTTTAGACCATAGAATGAATAGTATCAGAGTTTGAGAAGTGTAACCAACATATACCAAAACCTGCATTTGCTTAGGGAACTAGGCTTTAACCAAAGTGAGTTTGATTGGAGGTCATACTGTAAATACGTTAATTTTTGTAAATTTATTTGCAATCGTCTATCAATCATGAATTTAAAGTACTGGCTCCGCAGTTCAAATAAGTAAACGAGAAAATCAAAAGCTGACTCGATGGCCAAAAATACGCCAAGGAAAAATGATACAAGAAGAGATTGGAACATTCATCAACCTTAGCTAAAGAAATAGTTGAATCTGTTATGGAGGTACGTAGGCAGGTAAAGAAACAGACTGAAGGGGACAATAATCCACACGTCTTCTCTTGAAGTGTGTTACTTTTGCCAGCAACAGATGATCTCATTTAAAATATGGAGATAGAATGTCATCTAAAAAAGGATTTTTTACCCTCAATCGAAATAATGTTACCCATTAACTACCATCAGGAAAATTCTAATAAGCGATCCGAACTGAAAGTTTACTCTGAGAATAGAATATCGCAAAACGATCTTGGAGCAGAGTACATATTGTGGTGTGTGAAATGGTGTTATCAAGAATAGTCTGTCCTCCCTGGTAAACTTACGCTGGTTTTTCATGCTTGTGACAAGAACTTCTATCCAAATATACGGTACCTCTTGCGCGTGCTTGCTTCCCTACCATTATCAACGTGCGAAGCTGGGAAGTTATTTTCTACAATGAAGCAAGTGATGACTTACTTGTGGAATACACTGGGAAATGGAAGATTTACCGGAGTAGCCTTAACGTCAGTACACTATTCTCTTCCTTTTTGGCAGAAGATGTCTTAAATGTCATGGCAAAAGAAGGGATACTAAGACTTGTACTACAGTTATCAAATCATGTGCTGTGGTATTTAGATGTTCAGATAAAAATTATGTTGTTTGAGAAAACTAGTATCAATTTTCCGTTACAGTAAAATATTTTTAAATAATTATCTAAGGAGTCCATCTTTTATGTAAACCTAATGGTTCTTTAGTTGATACAAGAACCTAATTTTCAATGAAGGCTCTCGTTTTATATGACATGTACAGTGTAAGGAAGTAATTTTTTCATTCCGTCATACAACATTAAAATACAATGTAACACAACAGAAACGACGCGTCACGAAGGAATTACACGAATGGGACGGATCTCTGTAGATGTGATGTACCTATACAGACAAACAAATTATTACAATTTCAGAAAAATAAGTTGATTTATTGAAGAAAAAGAGCTTAACAAACTGAGAAAGCCAATGACGCGTTGGTCAACCTCTGACTCTTAAACGAGCAATTATTGGGCTTGGCACTGACAGATAGAGTTGTTTAATGTAATCGTAGTGGATATCAGTGCCAAATTCCCTCTAGATTCCCCCAAGATGGTTGGAGGGCCCAGCCCACAATGCTCCAAAAGTTCTTAATGAGGGAGATACCCGGCGAACTTGCTGACGTAGTTAGGGTTTGGCATGCACAAAGACAAGCACTAGAAACTCTCGCTGTGTGCGGGTAGACGTTATCTTGCTGAAACGTAAGCCCAGGATTGCTCGTCGGGCCGGGCAACAAAACACAGCGCAGAATAACATCGACCTATCACTGTACTGTAAGGGTGGCGTTGATGATAACCAAAGGGCTCTTGCTAAGAAAAGAAATGGCACTCTAGATTGTCAGTCCTGCTTGTCGACCAGTGTGGCTGGGGATAGTCAGGCTTGTATCCCAGTAACAGTCTGGGGCTTTTCCAGACACAACTTCGGCCCAGAGTATCACTAACCGCAGTAGAATTGTCTTCAGTGATGAGTCGCGCTTCATATTCTGCCCCCATGACCATTGAAGACGTGTCTGGAGACGCCATACGATCCGACAACCAGGAGTGATGGCCTGATGTGCCATTTCTTTTCAAAGCGGAACCTCTTTGGTTGTCATCCCCAGCATCCTTGCACAGCTGTAGGTCGACGATATTCTACGCTCCAATGTGATGCCCTCCATGACAAGCCATCGCGGGCTTCCATTTCAGCAATTCAGCAAGGTAATGCCCACCTGCACACAGCGAGAGTTTATACTGCTTGTCTTCGTGCTTCCCAAACCCTACCTTGGCCAGCAAGGTCCCTGGATCTCTCCCAGCTGCGAATGTTTGGAGCATTAAGGGGAAGATCCCTCCAGCGAGCTGGGGATTTTCACGATCTAACGCGCCAGTTGGACAGAATTTGACACGACATCCCTCAGGAGGACATCCAACAACTCTATCGATCAATGCCAGTCCGAATAGCTGCCAACATAAGGACCAAAGGTGGACCAGCGTGTTATTGACTTGCTCAATTTGTGAAACTCCTTCTCCTGAATAAATTATCCAAGTCTTTTGAAATTGTAATCATTTGTTTATTTGTACATGTACATAATACAAACCGATTTCAGTCCCATTTTGGTATTTCCTTCGTGGTGCGGCGATTTTTTTTGTCTAATAGTGTATTCTTACCTAAGTTGATTAACTCAGTTTGCCTGTTGCTATCATGTAAAGATAACCAATATGTAAGACATTCACATAACGATTTAACTGACTGAACGATTTTATATACATTTCTTTAATCTATTTAAAAAATATTGAAAATAATTCCAGAATGAGATTTTCACTCTGCAGTGGAGTGTGCACTGATATGAAACTTCCTGGCAGATCAAAACTGTGTGTCCGACCGAGACTCGAAGTCGGGACCTTTGCCTTTCGCGGGCAAGTGCTCATCCCCCAGGCTGTGGCTAAGCCATGTCTCCGCAGTATCCTTTCTTTCAGGAGTGCTAGTTCTGCAAGGTTCGCAGGAGAGCTTCTGTAAAGTTTGGAAGTTAGGAGACCAGATACTGGCAGAAGTAGAGCTGTGAGGACCGGGCGTGAGTCATGCTTCGGTAGCTCAGATGGTAGAGCACTTGCCCGCAAAGGTCCCGAGTTCGAGTCTCGGTCGGGCACACAGTATTGATCTGCCAGGAACGTTCATTGAAAATAATTACTTTTACTCATAGTCTTTGGTTTAGTAGTTTTTATTTCTTCTCATATTTTGTATGATTATTATCATTTTCAAATTGTAATGATCTTAAGTAGTGGAAACAATTATATAAAAATAATGTTGTTTTGCGTAAGGTTTCGACAATATGTCTAGTTCAGCGATATTTATAGTGGAAGGTGGCTATCAATCGTAATTTTTTTTGCTGTGTATCCTTGCATAAAGATGACTCACTTGTGGAACGGTGATACACAATCTCTTCCAGGAACAATGTTCTACTGTGACATGTCTTATTCGTAGCCGGTTGCTGTGGCCGAGTGGTTCTAGGCGCTTCAGTCCGGAACTGCGACGCTGTTGTGGTCGCAGGTTAGAATCCTGCCTCGGCCATGGATGTGTGTGATGCCCTTAGGTTAGTTAGCTTTAGGTAGTTCTAAGTCTAGGGGACTGATAACCTCAGATGTTAAGTCCCATAGTGCTTATAACCATTTGAACCATTTGATCTTATTCGTAATATCCTTTGAACCGTGAGTTCTACCGTAACAACTCTAATGTATTTGTAGGTAATCGTCATATAAA